>NW_024061883.1:365000-965000 GCF_006381635.1 Hibiscus syriacus | reverse complement strand
TAAATTTTCATGGCAAGCTCAAATAACATAATTCATCATATGACTTTCATGACAATAGCTTGTATGACAACATGAACTTCCATTGCAAAAACTTATCATATACCTAGTAACTTATAGCTTAGGTTACTAAAAATCATAATCAAGTCATATATGAACTTTCTTTTCATATAATCATAATCATATTTTATTCACTAACTTTGCCGATTGACTTTCATAACAACATTTATATTATAAAAGTCATTACTTAGCCCATTGAAATCTAAGTAGGCATGAATACATGAATCCCCAACCAAAATGTCGTCAATAACCTAGAATGGTCACCCTCCAAAATCGCCAATTACCAACAACTTCTCTCCAACATCACTAAATAAGGATCAAAATTTATGCATCATAATCCAAATCCTACCATGAGCTCAAATGGACTCTATGCCATGCGAACTATATCCAAACTAAACTTATCATCCATGGATGATACTCACTATATCTTTTTCACTACATACCACGTGATACGTATATCCGTATTATTCATAAAGTTTCTTATCTAGCATCAACAAGTGAGTCGTAGCTCCTTATCAATAATAACATGTTTTGATTCATGTTTCCATAACATATTTTATCATACTTTTATTCTTAAAAATCACATAGAATTATAATTTCACTTATCACGTGCTTATTTAGTACAAATATCATGAACATATTAAACTTATCATAACATGTCTTGTTTCATACTTACTAACAACTTAATTTATTTCATGCTTTCATATCACACATTTTATAGTCATATAAACTTAACATAGAATGTTAACAAAATAAATCAAAAGATAAATAAGTTTATCAAGCCTATAAAGTTGATATTCACTTTTCCATTCAATGCACTATGTGAGCCTAAAATATATCGATTGAATTCACCTATAACAAATGTCAAAACACAGGATCGGAACGTCGAGTCACCCAAACACACAAACTACACTCACCTATACTTTAGATCCTCATTGTAATACCCCAAATTTTGTTAGTGAGCAAAATATAAATTTCAAAATTTTGGTTATCAAATTATAAATTTAGAAAAGTTTAGGGACTAAAAAATAATTTTTTATAAGTTATATATTTTGGCATGTAAATGAATAATTTATTCAAAAATTGACATTTATGTGTGAATTAGAATGTTGACTCAGGATTTGTATTAAAAATAATAAAGCAGTAAAGTCCGAGAAGAATTTGGATAATCGGATTGAACTGGAATTTCACGAAAATTTGAAGGATGAAAGAAAAGGGTTAGAAATATTATTTACATAATTTATAAAAGTGAAATTTAATATGGATCAGTAGAATTAAGGTTGATTTTCATGTTAAGCCAAAATTGTGAAATTAGGTGACTAAATTGCAATTTTCAAAAATTATAAGGGAAAACATGAAAAATCAGAATTATTAAATTTTTTATGGATATGATGAGTTAAGGGATGATTTCATGTAGTGAAAAAAAATTTAGTTATGAAGATTTATTAAAGGTAAAATGGTTATTTAGCAAAAACAATTTTTTAATTTATTTTTAATAGATTTTAAACATGTGTAAAGGTGATTTTAATGATAGAAAATTCAATAAAAAGACATTCATCTTCATCCTCTCAACCGTATTGTAACACCCCCAACCCGTATCCGACCCGGATACGAGTCCGAAGTGTTACATTGACTTTTCAAACATTTATTCGTATAAAATAGTGAGTAATTTAAAAACTTTGATAACATTTAACTTATTCAAAACGTTTACAAAATATATCTTTAGACTACATGCCAACTACACTCTATAAACAGTACATATATTTTCTGATCTGACATTTGGTAAGGAGAACTGACCTGTCTTGCTCCGCATTACTCTTTACTCTTCTCGAAACCTACGTGTGAAACAATCACACGCTAAGTCGAAGACTTAGTGAGGCATAAAAACTTATAATGCACTTTATAACATATATCAATACATGCATGTTCTGTTCTACCATGTTATACCAAATTACATGCTTTCTTCGTATCATATAAAATCATATCAGATTAATTACAGTAAATACATACATACACATAACTCATCATTAACAGTTTATCATGTAATCACATACTTTTATGCTTAACCTTTTCAATCAAAAACTATACACACACAACATCATATCATTTCTATAACATTTATCATACCACTAACATATATTTGTTCATATCTCTGGATTAGCCCATGTACATATGTGAGAACTATAGATATGTGAGTTTATGGAGGTTGTGCACTAATGTTGTCACCACATCTCATATAAATGCACCGAAGTGCCACATAGAATTGCACCGTAGTGCCGCGTAGAATTACACCGTAGTGCCATATAATAATGTCCATAAGGACCACATATCATTCCTTAAGAATCATATACATATACTAGGGATCAAGTATGCGTCTCACCAGACTTCACACATGTTCCAAAGAATACATATATGTCCCGAAGGACCACATATCATTCCTTAAGAATCATATACATATGCCAAGGATCAAGTATGTGTCTCACCAGACTTCACACATGTTCCAAAGAACACATATATGTCCCGAAGGACCACAATGTCCCGAAGGACCACATATCATTCCTTAAGAATCATATACATATACTAGGGATCAAGTATGTGTCACACCAGACTTCACACATGTTCCAAAGAATACATATATGTCCCGAAGAACCACATAGACCCTCGACTCTTGGCATGCCAACTATATCCCTGGCTCTCATGACACATAACATGGGCATTGTCATTTATAACAGTTCACTTCACTTATTCATATCATTTCCTTTCTGTCACGTACGACATGTACGTGTAATCATTGATCTTACAATCACATATTTCATATATTCACTTGGCTTATTTCATTTCACATTGGGCATATCTCATAACACATATCACACATGCGTATAATCATGTAACATATATAATAACCTATATCCATTTCATGTATCCATGCACATATCAAAATCATAAATCAAATAACATTGTGTTATTACATACTTTGTTCCATAGCCATATATTTACATACCTTATACTTACCTAGTTTACTCTATTTCACACATAGTCACATAATCACGTAATTTACTTACGCATAGATCATTTTCATACCTAAATCATATAACACCCAATTCTTCCTCATAAAGTTATATGTTATATTCATATAATATCATATTATCCTATAAGTAAATACTTATCTTATGGTTTGGTATCATCATTTATACTCAATTCCCTTCACTAATATTATTCTCATATTACTCTATAGTCTAATCTTATTTAATCATCACCTTTCTCATGTAGTCATATAAATCTATTATATAAATTCTTATAATTGATCACTTATACTATTAACATGTATGGCCACTTATCATATAACCTATTTCATATTCCCATGCAATCATATAGACCATTCATATTAATTCCTATACTTATCACAATACATGTATTCACACAATCATTTAACACATTGTAATATATCACATATACCCAAATCAAACATATGCATATGATCATAAATTAATGCATTATAATAGGAAATAGACTCGTCGCAAGTCTTATTTCCATTAAACATCATAACTAACTTGTATGCACTCACCTGGCCTCACTAGTCCATTCCAATCTCTATCTTCCCTTTTTATCGATCTTAATTGTCAATGATTCCGGAACTCGTTTAGGCTCTGAATCTACATAATTATACATTTTAAGACAATTATTAGATACCTACACCTTGTAATTTGATACTAGCAACTTAAACGAACTTATTAAACCAATATTTACACTTTTCCTTTAGGGGGAATCGGTTCCCTCCTGTGGGGGTATCGGTTCCCCATGACATTCTGGAAATTTTATTCGCTTGAAGGGGTATCGGTTCCCCTTGAATGGGTACCGATTCCCCTAGCCCAGAATTACATTTTTGAACTCGAAAATCCCTTCATTTTCAGCTCCATACCTCATACTTCACTTCCATTAATATTCCTAACTTTCATACACATAATTAAACTCGTTTCTACTCCATAATCACTTCCTTAAACTCAAAATCCTATCTTTTACATGATATTCAAGAATCATACTCAAATACCAACATGTTCTAACTTTAATTCTATCACCTTATAGTTCTTAATTATCTTGATAACAAGTCAAAATCCAACTTCAAATTCTTATTATGACCTCTAATCCAATATTTCATTCAATGGCTTCTAACCTTTAATCTCCCTTAACTTACAATTCTTTGAGTTTCTACAACTCTTTTTCCTTCTATAATCTTTCTTAAGGCTTCCATAATTAAAACCATGCTTGAATTTGAAGGATTAATCAAGAGAAATTAAACTCACCTTAGCTTGGGCTCTTCACGTTGAAGAAGAAAGAAGAATCAAGAGTTATCTGGAAACTCTTGTTTCTTTCACTTGGATATTATAATACCCATTATCTATTATTTAATTATTACCTTTGCTCAATGACCCTTTACCCTTTTAGTTCTCATTCACTTAATAATTCATCCTACCCAACATCTTTAATTAATTCCTTCACTTTTCGATTAATTGAATTTGATCACTGACATTTTAAAATCTTACACTTTAATCACTAACCCGGTATGGAGGATGTTACACGTATACTCCATTTCTAAGGTAATAAGAATTTCTTTTTAATTTTTGGTCCATTTTTTTAGGTTTTTAAGTTAGGTTATTGAGGATAAAATAACCTACACAAAATTCCCTTTCATTCGGTAAAAAAATCTTCATGTTTCATGCTTGATTTGGTGAGATGTGGATTAAGGTGAAGTGTATTTTTTATGATTAAAGATTTATTCTTGATGTTGGAAGTGTTATGGAGCTAAAATCAAGCATGGAAGTTGTTTAAAATCAAGTATAAGATCTTATATATGGTGTTTGATTTATAATTGATTAAAGATTTATTCTTGATGTTGGAAATATTGTGTTTGATTTATAATTGATATAGAAATAAGTTGAAATGGTTTTAAATGATGAGTGGGTGATGAAATTGAGCTTGAATCAAGCTCAGAGATTATTTTGTAAAATGTTAAACTACTCGGCGTAAGATGAGATTATTTGGAAAAATTTTCAAAAATTTTCTAAAGGCGTAGAATGATTGTAGAAGTGATTTTGTGTACTTGAAATCATGTTTGGACTAAATTGAAGTTTGTTTGAAACTTAAGGACCAATTTGTAACTTTTGTAATTATGGAGGATTCGTGTAAAAGTGTTAAAAGGGTAAGATCCTATGCTGGAAATTGTTATTAGTTTGATAAAATGTTGAAAATGAGATTGATTTGGATCAATTTGGAATATTGTGATAGTATAAGGATTAGTTTGCAAGTTTTTTAAATTATGGGACATTAAAGTATAAGTGTTCAATTATGAGTGTTCATTGCTGAAATTTAATGTTTAAATGTTGAAGTTGAAGTTAGAATATTGTTTTGGACCAAATTACAAGAATTTGGAAAGTTTAGTGGTTTATTCAAAAAGATTGGAAATTTTAGGGTTAAATGACAAGGTTGCAAATGTGATTGTATTAGATTTAATATATTATTTTAATTCTGGAAATTTCTGTATTAAGTTCAGATTGAATTAAATTGTGAAGGACCATTTTGAATTACTTGTAAAAGTTAGTATGTATTCTAAAACAATTCATTAATAGTGACTAAATTGTTAAGTTTATGAAATTGACTAGATTGGTGATGAATATGAACTTATGAGAGATTGAAGTGTCATGATGGAAATATTGATGTTTTTATTGAAAATTGAAGTGAAATTATATCGAATAAGTACCTAATATAAATTATGGATCTTATTATTAGATTTAAGAATATGTTAGTACAATACTAACATATGTTTTAAATATTTTGTGTTGTGTATATGATTTATTTAGACTGCGATATATATCGGAGCACAGCGAATCAAAGCGAAGGATAAAGTACGATATCAAAAGGTTAGCGTCATAAAGGGTTTCGTGAGGCAAATAAGGTGAGTGTGTTTATTTTTTAAATTATGTTTGATGGAGGAAGATTTGCGATAAGTTAACCTCGGATGATTTTAAGAGAAAATTTTGAATAAAATTATGAATTATCTTTATAATGTTTACTGAAATGATTTATGATTTATTTTGGTTATGAATTACCCAATATGTTTTTTATATGATATTTTTGAAAAGTTATTTAAATAGTTTCCCTAAACTGATTTTAGGGCATGAGCTGCCTAAAGTATTTTATCTTGCATCGGTATTTAATTTATGAATGATTTCTGGTATGAATTGTCCAATGCATTGATTTTGATAAAAGATGTCTGGAAATTCTACTGAATGGAAAATTTGGATTTATGAATGACTTAAATTTATTGTAAAGTCAATTGTATGTTACATTGAGAGTCGTAGGTACAGTTGGAATGTCATGAGGTAAAGTGATTTTGATTCTGATATGGTACATTTGTGTATATTAAATGATGACACATGGAGTTCATATTTATGTATCTGATGATTACACCTGGAGTGCAATTTCTATTTCTAACGATAGCACCTGGAGTACTTATTAGGCACACTCGTCTGACTCGCGTACCTTGCATTCTCTTTATATATACATTGGGGTATAAATCTGGAAATGAGCTATGAATCCAAAAAGGAGTTATGAATCTAAAATAAGTTATGAATTTGAAAATAAAGAAATGCACTTGAATGGATATGAATATTATTGATTATTGTGACCTGACATTTGACTGTCATGAATTTTTAAAGAATATTTGAAATATTGGTTTTGGCAGGATTTAAAGATGGGGAAAAGATTTATTAGAGTCAGTTTGTGAATTTCAAAAGTTTTATACAATGAATTATATTATTTTGATTTTATTATGTTTTTATATATTTTATCTCACCTTAGTTTGTTTATAATGTCTCACTAAGTTATACTTAGCGGGTGATAATTTTCATGCATAGGTAAAGAAAAAGATAAGGACGTGAAGTGAGGAGTGCTGAAAGCATCTCTTCTTGGGAAAACGTCTCTTCTATAGTATCAGTAAAACATATTTCACTTATTAGTGGCATGTATCTTATAAAATTTCTAGTTGCTCTGATAGACTAACTTAAAATGATTGATAGTAGATATAATTTAAAGCTTAATTGATTGTTTTCAGATTAGGCAATATTTTGGCAATTTTATATACGTTGAGAAACAGTATTGAACTGCCTAGTTGCTGCCTAAAATCGGATTTAAACTGGAAAATAAAATATTATTTTATGTTTTTAAGAGATTGATTAAATAAGTTTTAATTAATTTAAATTTTAAAAAGAAACAAAATTTATGTGTTTTCAAGTATGGAATTTTATAAAAAGTTAGTATGTCATTTTTAACTCGTATTTAAGTTCGTATATGGGTTAAGGGTGTTACACTCATATCAAACTTGAAGGCTCGATTCACTTATCCAAATAAGAGTTTTCTTTAATTGGTTTCATGTCAAACATAGAATCAAATATAAAATTCATCAATCAAATATTGGAAACAATTATATCAAATTAACTAATTAACATAGAACCATAATTTTCAAAGAATTAGGCTTTGATCTTCGAAAGCCCTAAAAATCATGTAAAATCATCATGAAGTTTAGAATCACTTCTATTACAACTTAGGTTCTATAATTAAACAAACTCTCAAAACTAGGATTTGTGGACCAAAAACACGTGTTTAAAACTTAATAAAATTGCTACCAAAAGACTTTGAATGTTTGAAGGAGTTTCATAAATGGTGAAAAGTTTAAGGTTGAAGATGACTATAAGAATCTCTCTCCACAAAGTGATGGTGACGTGAATAGTTATCTCATTTGGTATAAATAGGGATGGGCATTTAAACCCAACCAGACCCGATTAGGTCAGATTTTTTTAAAAACATTTGGGTTAGGGTCGGGTTAAGGGTGAAAAAAATCCAACCCGACCCGACCCGAAAAAAATATATAATTTTACCCTATATATTTAGGGATAATTACAATAATACCCCTCTATATAATTTTTTTCAATTTAGTCACTGTTTTTATTGAATAAAAATAATTTTTTTATTATTTCGAGTTGGGTCCGGTCGGGTTTCTATGTCATATATTCGGGTCGGGTCGGGTGGACCAAAAACCCGACCCATGCTTATCTCTAGGTATAAAATACCAATTTAATAATTAATATAATTGTTACAAATTACCATTTCATGACAAATAACTCATGAATCACCAATTCTAGGATTTGGTGAAAAATTAAAGCTTTGGTCCTTTAACAAAAACATGCACATGAAAAGGTTTCCAATCTTTTCTTCCATTCAAAGCTACTAATTTCACATTTCTTTTATTTTGGTCATTATCTATAGAATTTTGATATTAACCTAATAAATATAATATTTATCATGAACTTAAAATTATTTATTCAAAGCTTGATTCTAATATTGAAAGAGAATTTTTTTTATCATCGAAAGTCAAAAATTTACTAGACCAATTTTAGGGGTTTTACAATTCTCTCATTCTTAAACAAAATTCATCCTCGAATTTTCTAGATGTTAGACTAAAGATAATATCACACATCCTAAACAAAAGAAATTCTTATTTCAAACTTTTATGATTATCGAGCTAAGATTTGAATAGGTTCTAATCAAACTTAGGTTGAACTACTGAAGAAAGATTTAAAAGATTCTTACAAAGCATGTATCTGTGAAATGTATGAGAAGAATCTGAACGATACTTGCGTAGTTTAGATATATGAACTAAACATAGATTTTATTGAGTTCATAAGAGAAAGCTAGTTGATATGCTACAAGATCTATCATCGAGAGCTGGCCTTTCTTTTATCAAAGGTAACTTTTAACTAGTCATGGCCTAAAGAAAATTTCCTTCCACCTCTCAAAGAGTTTCAGGCTTAACGTATGGTTTTCTATTAATTTATATTAATAGAGAGTATTACAACACTATTATGACTAATACTTAAAACGAAGCCATTTGAAGTTGGAACTTAATTAGAGGATGAGACTTCTTTCTTCTGCCTCTAAATCGGTTGGACAAGCTTTGAACATGATTTTCATAATCTATTGAAAGAGACTTGAACTGAATTTAGAATTATGAGAGAATAGAGATTACTTACTAGAGAAGTTACCTAAGTAACCTTTTATTATTGACCTTTTGTCTAAGGGTGGGAATTCATACAAAAATTCACTTGCCTCCAACACTTTTTTTACGAAGACTTCTAGAAATAAGATACAAATCATCGATCTCGATCGGAGTTAGTAGACTTAGGTACACTCTAAATTCTAGTTACTTCTTTGATGTACAAGGCAACTAACTTTAATTGAAATCTATATGGAGTGATGTAGTCCTCATGGAACTGATGATCACAAGTCAAGCACTTCAAGATGATTTTTACATACTCTTTACTACTTACCATTAATAGTTCTCAGATCTTTATTCATTTAATGGACCTAGGATTAACTTCAATTTTAGCTACTCAGAGCTTTTCGAAGAATAACAGACTTAAGTTTATTATTTCATGTACTCAAACCAAATTATGAAATTAAGGAAATCTGTTAAAGTTAATTAAAAAATTAGAATTTGTCAAACCCCAAAATTTATTCAAAATTTATTTAAAATTAATTAATTGTTTTTCTGGACTAAACTGAGAAATAAAGAGACCATCATGCACCTACCAACGGGCCTAGGTCCCTATATGTGTTTAAAATAATAAAACGTATATTTTATTTGTTTTATTTTCCGGTTTTAAATTACCCAAACCAGAAACCCCTTGTTCAGGAATTAACCCCAATTCCCCAAATTTCTTAACCAAGCTATCGCCGCCCTTCCTCGATCCGATCGTCGTCAGCATGCGCCGGTACCATCAACGTGACCGATGACATCCCGTGACCAAAATCCCTCGGTTAATTCATTGAAAGTCATCGCCGTTCACCGTGGAAGAGCCAAGAAAGCTTCGTCGAAACCCCTATCCCGCTATATCGGTTTTGCTTTAATTTCGGTCGTCTCGCTCGTCAGCTTACCTCATCAACCCGAGCACCAGACTCCACAACCTCGTACGACCAAAACCTTGCCGGTGTGACTCTCCATCATTGTTTTTTTCATCGTCCACCGGCGGTAAGATTCGTGTCACCTTTATTCGAATATTTTGCTGAGTTATGGTTGATTGTTTTTGTTGTTTTACTTTTGGTTAAGTCTAATGATGCATCCTGAGTGTTTGACCGTCCATAACCACCTTGCTGCCGTTGCCACACGCCGCCACGCACCGTCTTGTGCGCGTGGGGCTCATCCATAGCTCTGGGAGGCTTCTAGAACCGGTCTAACCGAACAGGCCCAAGCCGTTTGAACCAGTCCAAGTCAACTCAGGCCGAACCGAGTCAACCCGAATCGATATGAGTCAACCAAAGCTGGTCTGACCCGTTGACGTTTACTTGACTCGTTGAATTCGACTAGAGTTGACCATTGACTTTGACCCAAAAAGTCAAATTTTTTGAAAAGTTATATTTTATATTTTTTGATATCCTGAGTCCGAATTCAAAGTCTATTTTGCCAAATTTAAACCTGAAAGACTATGAATTGACCGTTAAACCCAAATGTGCATATATAAATGAAGTATTTATTTTAGTGCATTAATTTTAACTGAATGATTAAGGACTAATTAATGTTATCGAATATTTAAGGTACTCATGGATCTTCTGACTATTCGCCTACTTGACTCGGTTCCTCCCGATCCACTCGTCCACGAGAGTCCGTGAATACTCGTATAGTTTGATAACCCTATTAAATATTGAGTGTAGTCTATTTACTCCGATTATAATCCTTTTTTGATATAAAATAGGTTATCGTTCAGTGCGTAACGAAGCTGGTGCTCGTTAGATCTACCTGACTATTTCATTTTGCGAGGTGTGCTCCTTGTGTGCCATATATCTATTTTAAATACCTGTTTGAAATTTCATGTGCACATGACTGTTTTATCTAATTTGCAATGTGACTATTTGTTTGACTTGATTTCGTATGATTTATATGATTTAAAGTTTGATTTCTGATTTACTAAAGTTTAAGCATGATTGTCTAATTCCAATTATCTTGTTACTGTTTTTACTGATAAAAAAATATGCTTGAACACTGATTTGATGCTATCATTTGTTACTGTCTGAAAAATAATTTTTATCCGAGGTACTTTGGGATTTAGTTTGAAGTCTCTATAGGTTCAGCTCGGTCAAATTGGTAATTCCTTGTATAGGTTCAGACCGATCGAGATGGTAATTCCTTATGAACCTAAGTTGAATCTTGGGTGGGCTCCTGGGCCTAATGGACCTAGTGGTAAGGCCTTATGGACCCTAAGGTACTCCATTAGAGTGGCTCCTCTGTTGTGTGCATTGGGTAAATCCTTATGGGTTTGAGGGCACCCCTCATATGGGCACCTACGCTTCACCTAGGGTAAACCTTATGGACCAGGTTCTCCCTAGGTTGGCACTGACACCTTTCGAGCTAGGGTAAGTCCTTATGGATGTAGTTCTTGAGAACTACATATGTTGTTTGGTTGGAGGGTAATCTGAAATTTTAAACTAAAAACACTGACGTTTTCATAATTTTTACTGAACTGATTTGAAACCTAATGGTGTTTCATGACTTTATTGATGAACTGGTTTTGAATCTAAATTGTACCTTTATTTCTGCACTGTTGGAACACACTGAGCTCCCTAGCTCACTCCCCCAAATTTCTCTCTTTCAGATACTTTTTGGATAGGCCAGCCCGTACCTGACACTTGGAGGATCGACACATTAGAACAATGAATTTTTATTGTAATGATTTTATCTTCCGAGCTGCATTTAATTTGGGTGACATGTGCCTATATTTTGAAAATATTGGTTTTGTTATAGATGTTATATTTGCTTCAATACTGATTTTGAAATATTTAATTTTTATGACTTTAATTTACTGAATTTAAACTTTGATGATATTAATTATATTTTAAAGATGTTTAATTAAAATTCATATTTTAAGTTATCGAAGAATGTTTTTGGAAAATTTTTATCGTAATTCGCTAGATATGGCCGTAACGCATAGGTCAGGTCTAAGGGTTACAAATTTTCGTATCAGAGCTTTCAGTTTTTAAAATCTCAGACTATGAGTGGGTCCAAACCAAAAATACGGTTTAAAATATTTTACAAAATAAGTCACGAAGGTCAAGTCACCAAGTTTTTACAAGTTTAACTGTGTACGGACTCCAAGTGCCAATCTAATCTTAGGCTTTATCTCCCTATAGTGAACCTTGAGATCCACCGAGATGAGTGCTAGACATGGTCATTGACCTGGCTGAGAGCGAGGTCGAGCGACTAGGTTTGTGGACCCTATATATGAGATACATATAGATCCTCCGCCTCTAGTAGATAATTTTGCTTTTGCGACCCTGATGGATTTGCCTCCCATCCATGGTATAGGTTTGACGCCTGCAGTTAGAGGAGCGACCATTTCTGAGACCGAGCCTTTTAGAGTGGTGCTAGCTGAGAATCTCGGTAGATAGTTTCTCCAGTTGATTCAGGGAATGGTCAGAGCTGTAGGCATTGCACAAGAGGTTCTTATTTCTCAGACTCTAATTGCTAATAGAGTTAGGCCATTTGGAGGCCCTACTGGTGGAGCTTCGACTGAGATCGAGGACTAGCTCTACGATACTGAATGACGCATGGACCAGTTAGGATTAGACCTGCAGCAGCGTTATTTGGGAGTTGTCTCCAAGTTGGACATGAATGCTCATACCTGATGGGAGTCTGTTGTGAGCAGCGTTCCGGCCAATCGTTTGACCTGGGATTTCTTCAGAGAGTGTTTTAGGATCCATTTTCTGGGAGAGCATTATCTAGCTCAAAGACGACAGTAGTTTTAGGATATGGTTCAGGGAGATATAAATGTTTCTGAGTACGAGATCAAACTCTTGAAGTTGTTGAAGTATGGTTCTAGTTTGGTACCTACCGAGAGGGATAAGTGCCGAAAGTTTTCTCAGGGACTGAGATACGAGCTGTGTCATCAGGTAGTTACTCACCATGATGAGATGTTTGATATTGTGGTATAGAGAGCAAAGGACGCTGAAGAAGTCTAGGCCTCTACTCCTAATAGAGATAGGGTAGATCGAGATCGATCTAGGAGGTCTTTCGGTCAGTCTCAGCCTTTTGTACGTCCTGATAAGAGGACTCGTATTGATGCTTATCAAATGAGCCATTCTGGTTCGAGGCTTGTGTCACCTCCACTTTCTTCAGTAAGTCGAGGTAATACTTTAGGTTTCACTTCAATACTAAGTTATGAGCACTGTGGAAATCGACACCGGGGATAGTGTCATAAGAAAATGGGTATCTGTTATCATTGTGGATCTAGTGAGAATTTTCTGAGGAATTCTACACATCCAGCTCTGTATCAGACCCCTCTCAAACTCTTACACTTTCTCAGGCTTCTGTTCAAACTCCAGATATGAGTTACAGTCAGGGTAGGACTTCTAGATCTGTTTCTAGGGTCGACAGTAGAGCTTCATCATATAGTAGAGGACAAGCTATTTATGAGGCTCGATAGCCTGCCCTTGTCTATGCTACTCGACATTTTGGTGATCGAGATGAGCTATAGACTTCTACATGTATATTATTTATTACTATTTCTATTTCATACCATGAATCTATAACAACTCCATTTCAATACACGAGTTTCGTATCTTGAGACCCCTTAGACTTTTGATTTCAGGCACCGAGACCCTTGTTTCCGCTCTAAGTCTAACAAGTTTCTCTGTTATTATTAATAGTGTAATTATCCTTTGTTCTCTGAAAGAACTATTAGAGATCTAGGCTCTATTTCCTGTCTAACTCTGCTGAATTTTGAGGACAAATTTCTTTTAAGGGGATGAGAATTATCACACCCCAAAATTTATTTGAAATTTATTTAAAATTAATTAATTGTTTTTCGTACTAAATTACAAATTTTTAAAACTTTTGAGCTAATTTTGAAAGTTTGGGGAATTTAAATACCAATCCTATAATTTACCCATACTTATCTGATAGAAAAAAAAGAGAATTAAACCCGTGACCTAGGGTTTGGACGGCCATGCCCCTACCACAAAGCCTAGGTCTCTATTTGTGTTTAAAATAATAAAATGTATATTTTATTTGTTTTATTTTCAGGTTTTAAATTACCCAAACCAGAAACCCCCATTCGGGATTCAACCCTGATTCCCTAAATTTCATAACCTAGCCGTCATCTGAATATGTTTGATCTCATTTGTATAATTATTAATTTCTAAACTCGATTCGAATATGGTAAAAAGTAATTAACGGAATAAAACTCAGATAGCTCGTATAAGAAATTAAAAGATTTATAAGGAACAATTCCATGTTTCGTGATTAACCAGGGAAGCGGTTAACCTCACAACCTTAAATTTTGATTACTCTTGTTAAAAAATGAAACACCAAAAATACCTAGATGAGAAATTACTGAATTACCCTTGAGAGGTAAAAATAGCCCGGATTGACCTTGATTAAAACACTCCGAAGTTGAAGAAAAGTTTTAAAGGACCAAAATGGATAATTCTAAAGATTTATGGGTTAAGTTTGAATATATAGGAAGTTTATGGACTAGCCTATAATTTTCCCATAACTAAAAATATCATCTGACACCAAAAATAAAATAAATTGTGGCTAAAAGGTTTGAAGTTATGACCTAGGGGATGGGCACCCATGCTTTAGCCATCTAGCTTATGTCACTATTGGTGATTATTATAATAAAAAAAAATATTAAGGGTTAGGCTTTCAGGTTAAAAAACCCAAATCAAATACCATCCCCATTGGTGAAACCAAAAAATAATCCTTGTCCTCAAGTTTTCCATGGCGAGCCACCCAGCTCTGGCCACCGTTGTTCTACCCCGACACCACTAACCGAACCGACGTCCTCCCAAGACTCATCCCCAACAATTAGACCTCCAAATTCGATAATCGTCCAGCCGGAAGAAGGAGAAACTTTTTCATTTCCCCTCATAATCGGTCCTCGCTTCTGCCGGCGATGCAGGTTACTGCCATCTGGGAGTGCCTGGTCACCGCGGTTGTAGTCCCGTTAGCCACTATTCGCACCTCCACGTCATTCGTTGTGGAATAGCATTTGAATATCACCGAACCCGCTCATGTCGCCTCAAATTCTTTTGTTTTCTTGTTGCCTCGCTCTTTGGTTTAACTCACCACTGCCTTGGTTGAACTCCCCTCCTCCATGCGCTCAAAACCCAACTGGTGGGTCAAGTTGTCGCCGTTGTTTTTTCCCGTCCACCATAAGTAATCCTCCAAACGCTTAAATTGGGTTTTTGCTAATTTTTTTATCTTTTTGGTGTTGTAAGTGATGAATAGGTGATTTTGGAGAAATCAACCATCACCATCGACCTCTGTCGCTGCCGTACGTATCGCCACATACCGGCAGTACGCGTGGGCCTCTTCTGCTGGTCGAGGAGCCTTGTGGAACCAGTCCAGTCAGACCGAACCAGATCGAACTGAGTTAACTGGCTTAGTTAACTAACTGAGTCAATTCGCTGAGTCAATTCGCTGAGTCAACCTGGTTTAGTCAATTTGAACAGAGTCAACTTGTTGACTTTGATTGATCGTTGACTTCCACCAGTGTTGACTTTGACTTTGACCAGAAAGTTAATTTTTTTTAAAATTCATATTTGATGTTTTTGACGTCCTGAGTCCGGTTTTAGGTCTATTTCACCAATTTCAAACACGGTAAGTCGATTTTCAACATTTTATCTTCTTATTCGAATAGTTTTCCCGATTAAGTTCCATATTTGACGTAATTTATTTTTCTATGTATCTGAGACTTTGTGGGATGTCGAATTCAAGTTCTAGAGCGATCAAATGAAGTTTAAATGGTTGATCGATATGGTTCAAAAATCGAGGTAATATTTCAATACCCTATGCATTACATGTTGGAATTTTTAAGTGCATGGATGAATATATTTGGTCTAATTTATATAATTAATTATTTCTAAACTCGATTTGAATACGGTAAAAATAATTAACGGAATAAAACTCGGATAGCCCATATAAGAAATTAGAAGATTTATAAGGAATAATTCCAAGTTCCCTGACTAACCAGGGAAGTGGTTTACCTCATAACCCTTAAGTTTTGATTTCTCTTGTTAAAAATATAAAAACTGAAAATACCTAGATGAGAAATTATTGAATTACCCTTGAGAGGTAAAAATATCCCGGATCGACCATGACTGAGAAAGTACCCTGATAATTCGTATCTAATCCAATAAATTACTGATTTAACTGTTAAGTTCCTATTTTGTTCAGAAGATTATGATAAACAATTTGTAACCTCTAATAAGGCACTAGACCCAGAATTTATTATTTATTAGCATACACCCGAAGACTAACTTATTGAAAGTACTCTTATTTTTAGAATTGTTTGAAATGATTAAAATAAATGACAAGTTTGAATTAAATGGAAGACTTGACGAAAGGAAATGACTGAAATACCCTTAAATTATAAAATGAACAAAATACCCTTGAAGTGTAAAATGACCCAAAGTACCTCCAAGCCCTGGAATGAATAAATACCCTCAAGCTTTGAAATTAATAAATCAACCTCGAATACCAAAATAACCTAAATACCCTTATGACTTTGATTGAGTAAATGTCTTGGATAAATTCTGAAGATACCAGTGAAACTTTAAATGCGGTAACGCCCTTGAGGGTTATAGAGCACGACCTAAGTAGGTCGATAAGCCCTAAAATTATTACAATACAGGAAGTAATTAAATATTGCTTAAATACCTATTCATATCCTCATGATTAGTCCAAAGATGGTTCTGAAGGTGATTAGTTCGATTCTACAGTGCAATAAATTTTAAGAAATGAACATTAGTGAAGTTTTCTCTACCTATATACTTGATAAGTATGGCCTTTGTTGGGATTATACATTGCGAATAGAATTAGAAACGTTTTAAGATGTTTGAAACTAGGGATTCTATAAATCGTTGCATACCTTTATTAAATTGATTTCTCAAATTTCTCAATAATCAAATGACTATAATGCCCTTGTAAATCTTATTGATAGAATCACCCCTGGAATATCTGAATCTTAAGTAATTATAATACAACAGTTCTTAAATACCATTCAGATATATCTAAACACTAAATGATCCTGATGTATCACTTTATAAATGATTGATTAATGCATTAGCTATCAAACCCTTTTTAATATGGAGCTCAATTATGAAATTTTATCAAATTACAAAAGTTGCATGGTTCCCTACCTGATAAATACCAAATACCTCCGGAGAATAATAGAATCCTCTAGTGTGTTCCCTATATGCTATATGATTATTTTATATGTCTTGAAATGTGATTTACTGAAGTTATTGTTTTACTAAATCTGTTAACTGTTCGATATTCTGATTTACTGATGTATTCATTTACTATTTATGAACTATGGCCACCTGATATGTACTCTCTGGTTATCTGCTTTCACTGGAAAATATAATCGTTCCTGATTTATGGATCATGAAATTTACTGGTTACTACTTGAACTATTTTATTAAGACACTATCTAGGTAGGCTGGAGTATGGAGGTTCAGCCCTGATCAAGTTGGTAATTCCTTAGGGACCTATGGTATTCCTTGGGTAGGTTCTTAGGCCCCAAGGCACTCCCTTAGTATGGGACAATATTTTGGTGTACAGATGGATGTCATTCATGTGATTTAAATTACTACATTTTCATTTTTATAACATTCAACTGGATCATGATTTTGATAGTAAAGTTACTGCTCAATCTGATTTCTAATGGATATTGTATGGGTAGGAGGCTGGATTACGGAGGTTCAGCTCTTATCAAGCAGGAAAATCATTACGAACCTAAGGTTAGGGTGGCTCCTTTGTTGTGTGCTTAGGGTAAGTCCTTATGAATGCAGTTTTGGGGAAACTACATATCGGTGTTCAGTTGGAGGGTATTACTGTGGTTTTAAAATATGTTTTAAACTACTAATGTTTTTAAAGAATCTCTATACATTTCTCTATTTTGTTGGAACACACTAGACTCCCTAATTGAATCTTCTGAATATGTCTCTAAGAATACTTCTTTCGGACCATAAATTCATATATGTAACCGAATACTTAGCTGATGGAATCTGAAATCACCAATAGAATATGATGATGTCTGTCCCACTAAGGAAATATATGCTTTACCATATACTTGATGACCTGTTGCATTCATTTGGTAGTTCTGTATTATTGAGTTTTCTAAAGCTACCCTGCTACTTACCATTTCAGGTTAAAGAGTTTGATCATGTGTTTGTATCAACATTAGTAAATGAGTCCCACCAACATTGCTTGCGGAGTACGATGCATGTAATTAGGGGGCATGTAGGTTGTATTCTGTTTTTATATTCAAGTCTAAAACTTGTTTTATTATCGGATATTGTTGAATTCTATTTTAATAAATAAATGATTTTCTACACTTGTATTTTATCTATAAATTATTTTACATTTTTAGATAGATTAACAAAAATTTTAAATTTTCCAGAATTTTCAGTTTGGGTCGATCTGGTGACCCTATTATGACACCTCGGATCAGATCGGATCACCCTTATCGGTATGAGGGTGTTACACAAGTTATATTATTATATATTTTAAAAATAAAATTTAGGTTAAACTATTATTTAAATTGATTATATATTTGGATGATTTTGAAAGATTCAAAAGTTTAAGGACTAATTTAGAATGATAGCTATTTTAGGGATGAAATTAAAATATTCAATAGTTACAAGTTCAATTTAAAATAAAATCATACTTCAGGGACATATGATGGAATTAACTCAAAAATTAGAGAATAGTTGACAATCGGTAAAGAAAATTAATTTTCATCTTTGTTTTTTGCACATATATATCCTAGTTTATTTATTAACTTTTTAAAATTGTGTTTTTCAATTATTAATTGATGCTATTTGATTGGTTGACTCTAATTAGTTTTGCGTTTTGATTTAGTTTTTACAACCATCAATTCGGTGTCTTTATATAAAAAATTATTTAGGTAACTGAGATTTATTTACCTTTTTTACTCGAAAAACATTTGAATGTTGACCAAAGTTATCACGTAGGATAAAAATCTACTAATTTAATCGAGATTTGAAAAAAAATGAAAAGTATAGTTTTAACTATATCGATAACATTTTATGCGTTTTAATAGAATATTTTTCATTTTTTAATGAATTGTCGCACTTCAATCTTCTTTAGTCTTTTGACAATTAAATTTGTGTTTAAAATCCGGTGATTCAGTGTTTATAAAATGCTTAGTATAATAGTAAAACTGAGACACCAAAAATATGAGTTTATCTAAGGAAAGACGGACTAATATATGGCTAAAAAACGACGTGACCGAAAATATAATAAGATACTTAACAAAGTCGGTTAAGTGCAACAAAAAATGTTGACTAATAATAATGTTGTAGGTGGAAAACATGAAGAAATATTAAAAATTTGGCAACCGACAAACTTTACTTATCGGTAGATATCGTTACCTTACACAGAAGTATCGATATATATAGTAATATATAAGAAAGTGAAGAAAATCAGTTAAAAGTAGACATGTATCGATACATTTATAAGTATATGTATAAAAGAATAAGTACTTTAGTAATTTAAAAGAATTGCAATAAAAGAACGTATAAATTATCGATACATTACACACATGTATTGATAATGACAATATAACATGTTGAAATTTGACAAATTTGGTTTCATATTGACAAAAGAGGTAATGAATTTGACAAAATTGGTTGGTAATTGTCAAAATCGGTTGAAATTTGACAAAATCGGGTTCGATTTGACAGAACCGATAAAAAGGTACCATAATTGTTGAAATTTGTATTGATACGTTTATAAGTATATATACCAAAGTATCAATATGGTAGGAATTGAAAAGAATTTCAATAATAGCAGCTAAATAGTATTGAGAACATACACACATGTATCGATACATGACAATACAACATGTTGAAATTTGACAAAACCGGTAAATAGCTACCGGAATTGTTAACATTATCGATAATTTTATAAGTATGTGTACCAAAGTATCAATACACATATATAAAATATCGATACTTATAATTTTGAAACATATTACTTTAAATTAATAGGTAAATTTACAAATGTAAACAGTAAAAGTCTACTAGTTTAATGATAATAGGCGTAAATTCCAAGCATCGATACTTTTTATGTAGGTATCGATACTTTCAATCTAAACAACACTGATACTTACAACATAAGTATCGATATTAAACCAAATATCCGGTTAGGTCAACAATATTTTACCGGTTACATTATTATTAACATATAAACAAATCGATATCGATGTTCAAGTATTAGGTCGCACTTTCTTTTTATTCGATAGCCGCGTTTTTTTTGTCTAAGTTATTTAAAAAATAATCGATCCTCCATACTTGTATCGAAACGTCGCTCCCCCAAACAACAAATATCTCTTCTACTCCGACGAATACCACCGTTCACGAAAATTGCATCATTCAAGCTTCTTTAAATATTCACTCCACTGGAGACATTTCTTGCAACTATTACGGTAAGATTTGCAGGTAAATTTATACATATTTTTTCCATAAATTAGGGTTTTAGTGATTTAGGGATTCAAAAGGTTTTTTCTTAATGTGCTTGTGTTTCATGTAACATCCTCTATATCCACTCCTAAAAATGGCTCCAAAACATCCGAGACGCAGTTCTTCTCAACCAAGGTCATATTCTCAACCAAAGTATTCTTCTCAAATAAGGTCTTTTGATCAAATCAAGTCATTTGATACAAACAACTTTAGAATCGATGAAGAGAAAGAAAACTTTTATCGGCATTTCAAAGCAAGAAAGATTCGTCCCGAACGTGTTATTGACATGGATTTCATGTTCAATGAAAATATAAATTTGATTTTAAACAAATATTTATAGATTGGGGTTGGCTTGAATTTCTTGGTATAGAACCAAAATATTTCCAAACTTTGTTCGAGTGTTTTACAATAATGCTTCATTCCACCGTAAGCCTAATATGAACAACATCATTGGAATTAATACTCATGTCATGGGGAAGGATATATATATCTGGAATCTATTGATGCAGATATAGGTGTCGATAATAAAGAGGATTCCGATGAAACTGATTTAGATCCTATAATTAAACGTGTGGATAGAAATAACCCCATTCACCTAGATGTGGAGGCCAGAATGTTCACAAAATTATCAATTGGTTTGTTTGGCCTTCTGGTGGAAAATTTTCCATAATTTGAGATATCGATTATTGGTGGTTAACAAAGTATAGCTCAAAAACCACTCCAAACATTGCACAATTAATATTTGAGATACTTGTTAATTTAATAAAAAAAGGGTGAACCCATTATAACTTCACCACCATGTGGATGTGTCATTACCCATCTATTGAAGAATAATGAAGTGGATTTTTCTCTTGACTACCATGTTCGCTTTTCTCGAAAGATTTACATGTTATCCATGACTAAATCCGGATATGAATTTATTGAAAATGTCGGTTGGACTAAAAAAATGGCATTGGAGCAGAACAAGAGAAAGAGCAATTGGACCCAATTAACAATAATGACCAACAATCGATGGAAGACGCTCCGATGGAAGAGCCTAGAGCTGAAAAGGATATTACGATGAAGTTAGTGATGGAGTACATGGTTAATTTTTTGGAGCATTTTGATTCTCGTGTGGGGTACATTAATGATCAAATTGGGGAAATGCGAGCTGATATTTCATCATTGCATGATGAAGTAATCATACATGGAAGGGAATTCATTCTTTATGTTCTAAATATTTACATGTTGTAAAATGTATTTGCTTTTCTTATAAAAAAAGGTGGAGAATACAGTGGACAACCAAGTGCTGAATGAAGAGGATGACATTACAGATGATGATAATGAGGATGAAGATCCAAACAAATATATGATGTCTGCAACACCACTGGCAAGAAAACTTGTCATTTTTATGTCAATGGAGTCCTTGCCAACTTTTCAAAAAATACCAAAGGTTTTAAATTTGTTTATTCTTATACATTATTTTAACCTATAAACATATTGTTTTAATGTAATTTTGTTCATGTTGTAGATGTTATACTGAGACCTGGTGTATATGAATTTCTTCACTTTTGTTTAGAAAACTTTGTTGTTGTCATTTGGTCTTCGAAGTTGAGGTAAGCATTATTAAGCTATTGAATTACTATATATAAATGGATAATTTAAATTGGATGTTTCTTGTGGTAATTGTTAACAATTTCAGGCATAACATTGATTGTGCACTTGACAAACTACCTTTATTGTCTGACCACTTTATATTCATTTGGGTAGGATACATGTTTTTTGTGTTTCTTACTTTTATTTGTTTATGATTCCTACAAATTTATGTTTGGCTATTTCTATAAACAGGATTAAGGAAAGTGCAAAAAAAAAAAAGATGAAGTAACCTAATGTAAAGATCTGCAAGATGTTGGAATGCGTATTCTAAATACAACCCGGGAAATACACTGTTGGTGGATGATTCAGCAGAAAAATGATTTATAATCTAGTAAGTTACATGTTTTCCATATGTTCTTTCTTTTACGCTATATATTGATACATTTGTTCATTCACAATTTATGTATTTATATAGAAATACAGTTACAAATGTCCACATCCCTTTGATGTTTTCATCTTTGAATGACAATGCTTTAAATATGACACAAATGTATAGCTACTTATGCGAAATTGGTTTATTATTACACTATTGAACATGTCTGGTATGCGAATTTCAATTATTTATATATGTCTTTAGCAAAAGGTGGAAACAACCACGAGTATTTGGAAAAATTGTCGAATACGCCTAATGTTCTAGACTTTGTCAAAAATAACCCTTTTTCGATTTAATTTCTTTGTGGGTGGACAATTAGAACAAGCTTAATTTATTTATTGATGACATGATTGTTATGTATAACATTTCTTTGTATGTTTGGTTTACTTATATTGTGTGTATATTTTTATCCATACACATAATGTATTATTTTCAATGTTGATATACTCAAACATATCAAAGAATAACTACGCATTTTAATATTTCTATCCACAATACAACATACGACTTACACATTAAAGATTCCATTCTGATGGGGCACTGTAAATAATCCATTATATGATGTGACTTTCTCGTCTTGTCTTCCATTCGTGTGACTTCTTTCTTTGTGACTCAACTCAGCTTTGAACTAGTATTGCTTGTGAGTTTTCCCCTATTTTTTGGTTGTTAACACGTGTTACTTGAATAGTAAGAAACAATTATGCATATTTGAATTTGAATTTCAATTTCAATTTCAATTTGAGCTCCACTATAAATATTAGTTTTTTTTCTTTGTTCGCTTTAAACAACAACATGCTCATTGCCTAGGGAGGTTATGTTGCTGTGAGACTCTTGCCAGATGTTGTGATTAATCCTAATTTCCATTGTTTCTTTCCTACATGAACCGCCAGGTATAGCAAGACCATCATCATTTTGAGGCACAAGGTAGAAGATTAGATATGTGAAGAATGTCTTTCGGATCGAACCCATCTCATTTAGCTCATAAAGATAGGATATCTGTAAATCAAAACCATCGAAGAGAAATATACCTAATGTAGAAGCATATACAAATTTAAAATCTTGATGATGATGCATCTGGTTCTTAGAAAGTTAAAGCATCAGAAGCATATCAGACTTATGATTTAGGTGGTACACGGGAAATGCAACCAAATACAACAAAAAATATCGAGAATTGAAGGAAGCAACTTTTAATAATGATAAAAAGAATTGAATGATACACATGTATAAATTATCAATACTTAAATAAATTAACAATGTAAACAGTAAAAGCCTATCGATGTAATAAAAATAGGCGTAAATAACAAGTATCACTACTTGTTATTTACGATTATTTTCATTATACCAGAACACTTTTATCCGTTTACATTGTTAATTTACATATTACTTTAAAGTAATAGGTTTCGAAATTCCAAGTATCAATACTTGTTATTTATGTGTGTATCCTTCAATTCTTTTTATTATTATTAAAAGTTGTACCATTAATTTTGGTTGCATTTATGTAAGTATGAATATTTGTTGTGCCGATATCGATACTTTTATTCCAGTATGCTTGTAAAACTATTTGTACGTAAAATGTATTGATACACATTATTAAAGTATCGATTTTTATAATTTTGAAACAATATATGCAAAGTACGAAAATGTCCAAGTATTGATACTTTTTATATATGTATTGATACTTTTATTCTAGTATGGTTCTTAAATAATTTACCCACAAAAAAGTATCGATAACCATATATAAAGTATCAATACTTGGAATTTCGAAACCTATTACTATAAAGTAATAGGTAAATTTACAATGTAAACGGTAAAAGTCTATCGGTATAATGATAATAGCGTAAACAAATAGTATCGATACTTTGTTATATTACTTTAATTTCAGTATGCATCTCAAACAATATGCATGCAAAAAGTATCGATACACATATATAAAGTATCGATACTTGAATTTCGAAACCTATTACTTTAAAGTAATAAGTAAATTTACAATGTAAATGGTAAAAATCTACCAGTTTAATGATAATAGGCGTAAACATAAAGTATCAATACTTTTTATATAGGTATCGATACTTTTATTCCAGTATGTTTTTCAAACAATTTGCACGCAAAAAGTATCGATACACATGTACAAAGTATCGATACTTGAAATTTCTGAACCTAGATTTAGGACTTAAACTACCTAAAACACTCATACACGACCCAAAAAGACATCGACCTTTCGGTTCCCACGAGCTTCGATCGTCATGAAGACCTCCCCATGACTCAGGTACTTTTCCTAGACCTCTTCTCTCTGATTTTGGTTACATGCAAGCTTGGTTGCTTTCCTTTTATTATTATTATTATTATTATTATTATTATTATTATTATTACTTTTCTTCAAAAATGGAAATAAAACAAGAATAAGAAAAAAATCCCTTTCTGCTCTTATTTTTTTTGCTTTTTCAAATCAAAAAGGGAAACCCCCTTTATATTTCCATTTAGGCTTTATAAAACCCGATTTTACATATATTTTATCGTTTAAAATACAATGATTATGTCTTTGCATGTGGGTTTGTGTTAAGGTTGCTTGTGTGTTGATTTGGGTGGTCTGACAGTGCATGGGCTTCGGTTAATGAAACCATCGGTGGTTGGGGATTGGTGGAAATAGGCAGTCGTCGAGGCTTGATCTGGACCATTGGATTGGTCTAGATCGTGCGACTGAGATGAGTGGCGGCTGGATCTAAGGGTAAAGCCTTAAGGTGGTGACTAATCTGGCCCGTTGGATCTCTCCCAGATCCAACGACTGGGATGATGAGGGGCTTGGCAATGAAGCGAGAAACCCTAGCAACTGGGCTTCCAAGCGAGCTTCACTCTTGATGATGGGCTTCGGTTTGGGTCGGATTGGGGGTTTTGTTGTACTGGGTCAGACTGCTTTTGGGGCCCGATTGGGCCTATTTTGGGTTTTTTAAAGGTTGAGATAAAAAATGTGATAATAATCTTAATATAAAAACATCAGGACAAAAACCGTTGTTGACAACTGCCCCTCTTTGCGCATTCTTATGTTAACAAGAATAGGGCAAAGATGAAAAGACAGTGAGTTTTCATCCGGTTGACACCATGCTTTGAAATCTGATGAGAGATCTACTCCACCGTTTCTCTAGGTTTGATCAGATCGAGAAACATTGATTCATTCCACTGTTCTTCAAAGAAGATTGAATCGAGGTAGAATGTTCCACTGTTACTCAGAGAATATCAAATCTTGAAAGAGAGGGATCTGTTTTACTTTTTCTTGAGGGAAAATCAGATTTGGGGACGTTGATTCATTTCATTGTTCTCTAGGGAAGTTTGAATTGAGGTAGACTTATTCCACTGTTACTCAGGGAATATCAAATCTTGAAAGAGGGGGATAAGTTCCGCTTCTTCTCGAGTGAAAATTAGATCTGGGGACATTGATTCATTCCACTGTTAGTCAAGGAAGATTAAATCAAGGCAGACTTGTTCCACTGTTACTCAGGGAATATTAAATCTTGAAAGAGAGAGATATGTTTTGCTTTTTCTTGAGGGAAATCAGATATGGGGACATTAATTACATTCCACTATTTATTAGGGAAGATTGAATTGAGGCAGACTTGTTCCACTGTTATTCAGTGAATATCAAATCTTCAAAGAGAAGTATTTATTCTGTTTTTTCTTGAGAAAAAATCAGATATGGGGACGTTGATTCATTCCATTGTTACTCAGGGAAGATTGAATTGAGTTCGATTCACTTTTCTTGTCTTCAAGAATATCAAATTTTAAAATTAAACATTAACCCTTGTTAGTATGTGTTTGAGGATTCAAAAACATCATACCTGAAAGTCTTGGGAGGATAATCTTTGGAAAGTGATTTCTCCTATGGGAGCTTGTATTGCCACTACCAAACATGGAAATCTAAATTGGTTACTTTTATGTTGGATCCTTACATCTCCATCATTTCCTTTTGGAGAATCTGTAAGTATTTAATTGCATTTATCATTACTATGCATTTTATGTAATGATCTTATTTATGCCTAAAATGTGTGCAATGGTGTAATTCTCTTTAGGGTATTTTTCTTTTCAAATGAGAACTCTCTTTTGTCAACAGCCTTGTAATTCAATCAAATATTAGGCACGAAAAATCAACAGTTCACCCTGACTGAAAACTCTGGTCGGACACTCTTTTGTTGAATGTGACTATGATTCTCTTTACTCTTGAACCAAGGTACCACTCACGACCATCTACTTGATCGGTGATAAACCTTTTGGATCATCCCACCTTGTTGAGCTTGTACGTGTAGCCCAAGGCTTTAACTTTCTGTAGCCCAATATCATGTAAGCCTCATGCTAAAGCCATTTTCATCTTCGGAATACCTGCACTTTTCCAAAACTTTTTGAACAATAATACACGATGATCTCATGTTTCTCGAGTTAATCTACAAGTTTTTAATTTTTAATTATGATGCTTGCAACATGGTTTAACAAGAAAAATACATCTTTTCGTTGATATAAATGAAGAGTTTTTGGGTAAATACATGACAAACTTTTAACTGGAATAATCAAAAGAAAACACAGTAGCCGTCCCAGATATCAATAGTACGAATATTTTTGAACTGGCACACCGCAGAATGACTAGAGTGTAGCTTCTGTCAAAGGGATCTTAAGGATGGTGACAATGCGCAAGGGTGTGGAATTCTTCGAATGTTGGATGATGTAAACCAGTATTTGAATCTCATTTATTTTATGGTTATTCCAGTCCTAACCTTGACCACCATTTCAATTCCTCTCGATTTTTATTCCTAACCCTGACCACCATTTTAAGTCTTCAAAACTAATTCAAAACCTTCACCATGAACGAATTCTGAATTTACACAATTCTCAAGACGCTCTTTGCGGTTTTTCAACTTGAGATCTCATTTGGTTTCAAGACGCCTTTTACGGGTTTTCATTTTGAACCCCCTTTTTGTTTATTCTCTTTTTCTTTTTTATTCTTTTCTTCTTTTATTTTTCTCTTTTTTCATTTTTCATTTTTCATTTTTCATTTTTCATTTTTCATTTTTCTTTTCTTTTCATTTTTTCATTTTCTTTCTTTCTTTTCATTTCTTTTTTCTTTATTTTTTCTTTTTCATTTTTCATTCTTCAGGCGAAGTACTTCTTGACATCGTTAGAATTCACAGGGTTAGGTAACTCTGGTCCATCTATCTTGGTGATGATCAAAGCTCCTCTGAAAAATGCATTCTTTACAACATATGGTCCCTCCCAATTTGGCATCAATTTACCTCAAAAGTCTTTCTAAATTGGCAAAATCTTTCTGAGTACTATATCTCCTTCCTGAAACTCTCGTGGGTAAACCTTTTTGTTATGTGCCCTTATCATACGCTTCTGGTACATTTTCCCATGACAAATAGCTTTTAATCTTTTCTCCTCAATCAGATTCAGCTTCTAGCTTGTACCTATTCTGCTTCATCTAGCTTAACCTCTGATAACACCCGAAGTGACGAAATTTTAACCTCAATAGGTAACATAGCTTTCATCCCATAGGCTAAAGAAAATGGAGTTGCCCTAGTTGAAGTCCGTACTGAAGTATGGGCAAACAGAGAAAATGGTAGCTTCTCATACCAGTCCTTATAAGTCTCAGTCATTTTCTCTATGAGCCTTTTAATGTTCTTATTGGCTACCTCTACTGCCCCATTTATATTTAGGTGATAAGTGGTGTAATTATGATGCTTTATCTAGAACTACTTACATATTGATTCCACCATCTTATTGTTTTAATTCAAGGCATTGTCGATGATGATCCTTTTTGGTTGCCCATATCGATAAATAATATCTTTCGTCAAGAACTTGCAAACTTTTGACTGAGTGAAATTTACATATGAAGCCACTTCTACCCACTTAGTGAAATAGTTTATCGCCACCAATATGAAATGGTGACCATTGGAAGCTTTGGGTGAAATTTTCCCAATGACATCTATGCCCCCACATAGAGAATGGCCATAGAGAAGTCATTACGTGTAATGGATAAGGAGGGGTATGGAGCTTGTCTCCATAAATCTGGTACTTGTGACATTTTCTGTCACAATTGATACAATCGGTCTCCAAGGTCGACCAATAATACCCAAATTTCATTATTTGTTTAGCCATTGCATGTCTTTTAGCATGGGCACCACATACTCCCTCATGCACTTCTTCAATGATCATTTTAACTTCTTTGTCGACCACACACCTTAACAAAACTTGATAATGACTTTTCTTGTACAAGATATCGCCATTAAGAATATAACCTGCAACCATTCTTTGAATAGTTCTTTTGTAATTCTTAGTTGCCTACTTAAGGTAGCTTTGATATCTGATGTATTGCAGGATATCATAATGGCAGAGATTTCCATCATCTTCCTCTTCTATGCTATATCAGTGGGTTGGATACTCATAAGTTTGCATCTCAATTGGCATCATACTTGAACGTTCATTTACTTTGAAGGTTGCTACCAAAGTGGCTAGAGCATCCTCCATTTGATTCTCTTCTCTAAGGAGGTAATGAAATGTCATTTCCTCAAACTCTTTGATGAGCTCCGGGACCAACTTTCAGTACTCCACCAACTTGGTATCTTTCATTTCCCATTCACCTCTAAGTAGATAAATCACCAAGGTTGAATCCCTATATACTTTTAGTGTTCTTACTTTACGCTCAATGGTAGCACTAAGACCCATAATACATGCTTCATACTTAGCCATGTTTTTTGTGCAATCGAAGTTCAACCGACTGGTGATAGGATAGTGTTCTCCACTAGGCGAGACCAAAATTACCCCTATCCCGTGTCCCAAGGAATTCGAGGCACCATCAAAATTCATCTTCCAATGTACATCAGTAGGAGAAACTCCCTCTTCAGTTGATATATCCATTAATACTTCATCTGAGAAATTGAAGTTCAGCGGTTCATATTCTTCTAAAGCCCTGCTTGTAATGAAATATGCTATAGCACTCCCTTTAACTATTTTTTGGCTTATATACTGGACGTCAAACTCAGACAATAGAATTTGCCAATGAGCCAATCTCCCAAATAAAGCATGTACACCCATTAGATATTTCAGAGGATCAAGTCTAGAGATCAGCTAAGTAGTATGATACAACATATATTGTCTGAGCCTTGGAGTACTCCAAACTAAATCATATCACAACATTTATATTGGTGACTACCTTGCCTCGTAATCAGTGAACTTTTAGTTGAGGTAGTCGATTGCTCTCTCTTTTTTCTTGGTTTGGTCATACTGCCCTAATATACACCTCTATTGAAATATCAAAGATTGACAAGTAAAGAATTAATGGTTTGTCTGAGACCGGTGGTATTAAGACCTGAGTATTCAAAAATATCCCTTTATTGCTTTAAAAGCTCATTGACAATCATCGTTCCATACCCCTAGGTTATTTTTATAGAGAACACTTCTTAGTTAATTGTGAAATAAACTGGGTGATATAGTTTAATCTTTCTAGGAATCCTCGAACTTCTTTTTATGTTTACGGGGGAGGTAAATTCTGAATAGCTTTGACTTTGTCTGGACTACTTCAATCCATTTTTTGCTTACTACAAACCCCAAGAGTTTCCCATACGTTACCCCGGAGGTACAATTGCCTGGATTGAGTTTTAGCTGGCACTTCCTTGATCTTTTGAAGAGTTTCCTTAGATTCTCTACACGTTCTTCCTATGATTTGTTCTTAACAATCATATCGTCAATATACAACTCTATTTATTTATGCATTATGTCGTGGAAAAGTGTTACCATGGCTCTTTGGTAGGTTGCCCCTCTATTCTTTAGCCCAAATGGTATCACCTTGTAGCAAAACATACCCCACACGGTGACAAATGTAGTCTTTTTCATATCTTTCGGATGCATCTTTATTTGATTGTATCTCGAAAATCCATCCATGAATAAAAATATAGAGTTTCCGATAGTATTGTCCACCATGTTGTCTATGTGTAGAAAAGGGAAATTATCTTTCGAGCTCGCCCTATTAAGATCTCTGTAGTCAACACATATGCGAACGTTTCCATCTTTCTTAGGTACTGGAAAAATGTTTGCTACCTATTCCGGATACTTGGATACTTTCAGGAACCCATTATCGAATGCTTTTTTACTTCTTTAATTTTTAAAAGCATTTTGGGTCGCATCCTTCTGAGCTTTTATTGTACCGGCTTACATTCTGGCTTTATCGGTAATTTATGCCCCACTAACTCAATATCTAAACCTGGCATGTCCTTATATGACAAAGCAAACACATATTTGTACTCTTGAAGCAACTCAATCAGACTTTGTCGTTCATTAGAAGATAGAGTGGTGCCAACCTTTATCTCTTTCTTATTTTCCTCTAATCCCAAATTCAAATTTTCAATGGGCTCTTCATGAGGCATAATTTGTTTATCTTCTCTCTCTACTATTTTTAGCAGTTCAGAATGTAAGTCACATTCTTCGTCATTATCATAACCCTCGACTTCCCCTAACATATAGGCTGCTCAAAATCTATCTCCGTGACAGAGTCATCAATATTCATACTATTGATACCTGAGGTCATAAAAGAATAACAAACGATAGGATATATATATACACACATACAGGAGAAAACTATCACATATCAAAATATAATGAATAATAATATATAATAAATAAAGAATGAAAAAATATGCGTGGGAGAATGTTTGCCACTTTGTGAATTGATAGGAATGCATCTTTCATTAAATATTTTAAAAAACAAATAGATTAACCCTTTATAAAAGACCACATATTACTCTGGGTTTTAGACAATAGGGAAAGTTTTTGAGCATTACTCTAGAAAAGTTTTGTAAATAAAAGGTAATTCTTCTGCAGTCCAATTATTTAGCACAAAGCATGGTGGTGCTAGATAGATCCCCATAGCTCTTCCTTCTTCAATCTCATCCTCTGAAATCACATTGATGCCTAAATCCCTTAAGGCATTCTCATCAACTGTCTCTTTAGATGACCGACCACCCTGAAACATATGGCCCCCGGATATGAAAGTATCATATAATGGATGAAAGTCAAAGGCTCTCACTTAATATCATCCCCGAGTAGTCTTGATTTCCTCATTTCCTGGCTCTTCTGAATACCTATCAGCTTTCCTTACAGGTTGAGTGGTATCTCAGGCCAAAACGGTCTATCTTGATGATGGGAAAAAATGGACTGACGGATCCCTATAGGTGGCACCCCAGCCCTCTTCCAACCTTGGCTCCCCTTTTTAGAGTCATTTTCAGTCCCATTCTGGTACAACTGGACAGCCTGGGCTTTCATTTTTTCTTCTCCTTAAACACGAATGTGGTATTAACAAACTCTAGGGATTTGAAAGAGCACTCTACAGCTTCTTCCTCCACTTTGACGTATGGAACTGTAATATCCCAAGCATTCGGTCGGTGGTTAAAATGTAAGAATTTTAAACTTAGTGGTTGAATTAGAATAATTTAATAAATTTAAGGATTTAATGTGGAAATTTCTATTAGGATTTGATATTAATTTGGGTTAAGGGGAAGGGTATTATGCTCTTTTCACTTGAAAGATTTTATCTTCTCTCTTTTTAAGGAATGTAACACATGGAATAAGGGAAAAGTCTGGAAACATTTTTCTCTTCTTTCTCCTTGTCGTGGAATGCCATTGAAAAGGTAAGTTCCCATGATTTTTGGTTGGTTTCTAAATATTTAAGTTGGTGTTGGTAGCTTGGGTGTTATAAAGGTTAAGGAAGCTTATAATAGATTAAAACAACAAGATCAAATTAGAGATGAATTGATAAAATAGGTTTAGAAATGAAATTTTGATATAGAGTAGTTTTTGAAGTTCTATTGAGATATTTGACTTGTCAATGATCTAACTTAAGAGTGTTAAAAATGATTAAGAACATGTTTGAAATTTTGGAAACATTTTTCTCTTCTTTCTCCTTACCGTTGAATGCCATTGCAAAGGTAAGTTCCCATGATTTTTGGTTGGTTTCTAAATATTTAAGTTGGTGTTGGTAGCTTGGGTATTATAAATCTTAAGGAAGCTTGTAATAGATTAAAACAACAAGATAAGAAAATTAGAGATGAATTGATAAAATAGGTTTAGAAATGAAATTTTGATATAGAGTAGTTTTTGAAGTTCTATTGAGATATTTGACTTGTCAATGATCTAACTTAAGAGTTAGGAGTGTTAAAAACGATTAAGAACATGCTTGAAATTTTGGTATAATTTTGAGATTCAAGTGTTCAAACAGGATTTTGGATAATTAGGAGTAATAAAGGAAGTCAAGTTAGTGTGGATGTATAAGGGTGAGTTTAAAGGCTTAAGATGTGATAAAAATAAAAGCTTTAGGAAGATTTTGGGTGATTTTCGAAGTGAAAATAGTCATTCTCTACTTCGAGTATCGGTACCGTTAGAACAGTATCGATACTTCAAGGGTTAAATCTATGTATTTCTTAAGGGTAGTATCTATACCAGTTGAAGAAGATATCAATACTGAGTTGGTAGTATCGATACCATAGGGATGCTATCGATAGCATTTTTAAGATGCAATTATAGAATGCCAGAAAGATATCGATACCTTGAGGAGGTATTGATATAAGTTATTTTGATTGGATATAAGTAATTCGATGTGCGATATTGATTTTCGATTATTTTGTGTAGTTGTTGAATGTATTTAACTTCCGGTCAGCTCGACATATTAAGTATCGATTTGAAAGGGTTAAGGATTTTACTTAGAACTTCAGTGAGTGCAACTTCTCGGTTTGGTAACAGAATTGAGGAAGGCTTACGATAAGCCAACCTCAATGTTTTCAATCGAAAACTTTATAATTTCTTTTATGTTATATTACAATGTTTTATTCAATTTATATTATATAATCCATGTTTTATGATTAAATGATTATGGAAACGTGAACTTTGAACAAGTGTATGTGAAAAGACATTATGTGAAAGTAACTATGTGAATAAGAGACACTTCAAATAATGATTGAACATAATTATGTAATTAATAGCCCAAAGTAAAGGTACGAGGATTAAAGGTATAGTTAGCACGCTAAGAGTCAAGGGTTTTATGTGGTCTTCCGGGATAATTATGTGGCTCTTCGGGACAAATATGTGGCACTTCGGTGCAAACCTATGTGGTCATTCGGGTCAATTATGTGGCACTTAGATGCAAATTATGAGTTGTGGTGGAAACATTAGTGCACAACCTCATATTACTCAAATACCTAGAGTTCTCAGTAGTATACATTGGGCATTTGAAACCAAGCTAAATAAAGTGAAAAATATACATAAGTATACCTTTGTGATATGGAAAATAAGTTGAAATTCTTTATAAAATATTTTGATTATTAAGATTAGCACTCTTAGTATTTTCTTCACTAAGTCATCGACTTAGCGTGTGATTTTCTCATGCATAGGTTTGAAGAAAGCAGAAGACTGAGTTGTCGAGGATAGCATACCACTTTAAGATCAGATCAGGACAAATTAAATGTAGGTTTTTGTGTTAATTTTGTAAACTGTTGGCATGTATTATTCGTTTAATTTGAAATGCTCTGATCGATTTTCTAAACTCCTATATTTTGTATTTATGAAAACTATCAAGCTTTTGTAAATATGAATGTGAAATGATTATATTATTTAAGTTAAGGTTTATACCTTTTTATCTTGATCAAGAATTTTTAATTTGTTATTATTTGTAAATTACATATGTTTTGAAAAGTTAATGTGACACCTCCTATTCGTATTCGGGTCGAGTACGGGTTAGGGCTTTTACATTTAATGGTATTGGAGCTATGGTTTAATTGGTTTTAAGTTTGAAATAAATTTGTTTTTGTTTTAAAAAGTATACATGCCAACTATTAATTAAGTTTTTCTGATCTGATAAGGTGATTAGTATGTTATCCTTGCTAATACATTAGTAAATTGATATTAATAGATGTCAAACTTTGAGGGCTCCCAAAGTGATGCGGGAGATCGAATGGAAGAGAGTAGTAACTCACCTGCCCCGAGTTGGTAGTGTGAGGAACAGGCACAGCCGGGAGTGCCTGTGCAAGATCAAGGGATATTCTTTCAGACGTTGGATGCGATCCTGACACGTTTCCAACCGTCTGCTCCCTCAGTCCTTAATATGAATGTTCCTAAGGAGCTGAGAAGCTTAGGAGCACCAGAATTTAGAGGATAAGCTGAGGAAGGCCCAGTTGTTGCCGATATGTGGCTTCATGACTTGAAGATAGTGCTAAAGAATCTTCATTGTTCTGAAATAGAGAAATGGGATGGTGTAATTTCGTTATTAAGAGGACAAGCCAGAATTTGGTGGTCTAATGTGACAATGAGAGTGGCAAGACAGTATGTTACATTGTCATTCTTTCTGGAAAATTTTAAGAACAAATACATAAGGGATCAGTTCATCAGACAAACGAATCAAGAATTTATGAGTTTAAAGAGAGAGAATCGCACGGTGTATGAGTTCGAGTGTGAATTTCACAAGTTGAGTCGATTTGCTGCCAAGTTGGTCCCTACAGAGAATGAAACTTGTGAATTGTTTGTAGAGGGTTTATGACCCCGATTAAAAGAGTTATTGGCACTCAACCTCTCTTCCTTTCAAGAAGTGGTGAACCAAGCTAAAACTTTGGAGCAAGCTCAAAATGAAAGGTTTTCGGAGCAAAGGACGTAATAGAATAAGAGATCCGGTGCGTCATCCAGTGTTTCTCAATCAAAGAAGAGTAGAGGTTCAAGTTCTCGACCTCAGACTAGAGCAGAATCTGCAACATCCTCAGGTAGATGATCAAATCTAGGAATAGCAATATAAACTTATTCTGTGGAATCCGGAGTGGACAAGCTGAAATAATGTCAGCACTATGGGAAAAACCATAGTGGAGTTTGCATAAGGATCTCTAGAGCCTGTTTTAAATGTGGAGAGACAGGGCATTTATTTGATATTGCCCATTGATGACGCGAGAGCCTAACTAAACAGAAAGATCTACTTCTGCTCCATTGAGAGGTAGAGGTCGAAGAAGAGGAAGGAATCAATCTGAGTCGATCACTTAACCTGAAGTACGCTCTACCATACGGGTGTACAATATGAAGACCAGTGAAGATTGTGATGATCCTAAAATCATTGCATGTACTTTTCAGATAGTTGGTAAATATGTTTTAGTTTTGATTGATCCGGGATCGAATTATTCTTATGTGACTAATAAATTGGTTAAAGAGTTGAGCATTCTGTTAAAATCTATTCGTAGTGAGGTGATTGTGATGAATCCTTTAGGACACAGTGCTTGGGTGAGACAAATCTGTCGAGGGTGTCCCATATGGATTCAGGGATTTCCCTGTTAATCTAATGGAATTTCCCTTTGATAAATTTGAGGTTACCCTTGGTATGGATTAACTTTACCATTATCATGCCAACGTGGATTGTCGACTTAAGCGAGTTATGTTAACAAGTAATGATGGAACAGAAGTTAGTGTGGTCGCTAAAAGAATCAATCCTTTAGCTAATGTCATATCGTTGTTGTCGACTCAGAAGTTAATGTTGCAAGGAAGCCAAGCGTACATTGCTAATGTAATTTATATGAGAGCCAAAGAAAAGAAGCTTGAAGATATTCCGACATTCAGAGAGTTTCTAGAAGTATTTTCAGATAAATTACCTGGTTTACCTCCAAATAGGGAGGTTGAGTTTCAGATTGAAGTGATGTCATAATCAACACCGATTTCAGTGGATCCTTATAGGATGGCCCTGAAGGAGTTGAAAGAGTTAAAGATTCAGTTACATGAAGTTTTAGATAAAGGATTTATTAGACCTAGTGTGTCACCTTGGGGTGCTCCAGTGTTATTCGTAAAGAAGAAATATGGTTTGATGCGCCTTTGTATCGATTATCGACAGCTTAACAAGGTGACTATAAAGAACAAGTATCATCTTCCAAGGATCGACAATTTATTTGATCAACTCAATGGAGCTACAGTTTTTTCAAAGATAGATTTGTGTTTTGGTTATCATCAGTTGAAGATACAAGAAAAAGATGTTCCAAAAACGACGTTTATGGACTTGATGAATAGAATTTTCAATCGTACCTTGATCAGTTCATGGTTGTTTTTATTAATGACATCTTGGTGTATTATAAGTCAAGGGAGGAGCATGATGATCATCTTCGTGTGGTTCTCCAAACGTTGCGAGACAAGAAGCTTTATGCAAAGTTCTCTAAGTATGAGTTTTGGTTATTTGAAGTGACATTTTTAGGACATGTTGTTTCTGTCGAGGGAATTCGGATAGATCCTCAGAAAGTTAAAGCTTTGTTATAATGGGAGATTCCAAAGAATATATCGGAAGTTTGAAGTTTATTGGGTCTCGCAGGTTATTATCGAAGGTTTGTCAAAAACTTTTCGATGATATCTCTACCTCTAACCAAATTTTTAAGAAAATTTATGCATTTTGAATGGACTCCTGATTTTCAAAAAAGCTTTGAAGTATTGAAGAAAGTTCTGACGGAAGCTCCGATGTTGGTGCAACCATAATCAAACAAGGATTTCATGATTTTCAATGACGTTTCCCATAATGGTTTGGGATGTGTATTAATGTAAGATGATAAGGTAGTTTTTTATGCTTCAAGATAGCTTAAACGCATGAAAAGAATTATCCGACTCATGACCTGGAGCTAGCAGTTGTGGTCTTTGCATTGAAAATTTGGCGGCATTATTTGTATGGTGAGCGTTGCTACATATTCACCGATCATAAAAGTTTGAAGTATTTGTTAACGCAAAAGGAGTTAAATTTGAGGCAAATAAGATGGATGGAGTTACTTAAGGATTATGATGCAATCATCGATTATTATCCCGGGAAAGCCAACGTAGTAGCAGACATTCTTAGTCGCAAGACTTTTACCGCTTTGCGTGGTTTGGATGCTCGAATAGTGTTAAAAGAAATTGGTGCATTGATGGTTGACTTAATGTTGAAGACATTATTGTTAGAATGGATTAAGGAGTTGCAAAGGAAAGATAATAAGTGTTTAGTTTGGTTTGGACAATTAGAAAAATGTGAACTCAAGGACTTCGATGTTAAGTTGAATGGGTGTTTACATTTTAAAAATCAAGTTTATGTTCCTGATGATGATGAGTTAAAAAGGGATATATTGTATGAAGCATATTGTAGTCCTTTATCGATGCACCCAGGAGGAAACAAGATGAATCAAGATGTGAAAGAACGTTTTTGGTGGCCAGGCATAAAAAGAGACATTACAAAATTTGTATCAAAGTTCTTAAATTGTCAACAAGTAAAGGCTGAACATCAAGTTCCTTCGGGATTATTGCAACCGATCTCAATTCATCATTGGAAATGAGAAAGAATTACAATGGATTTTGTGACAGGTTTGCCCTTATCATCGGGCAAAAAGGATTCAATTTAGGTAATTGTGGATCGGCTTACAAAGAATGCGCATTTCATTCCTGTGCAAACGGATTTCTCCTTGCAGAAATATGATGAATTGTATATCAAAGAGATAGTGCGACTGCATGGTGTTCCAATCTCAATAGTTTCTGATAGAGATCCCAGATTCACTTCGAGATTTTGGAAGTCTTTTCAAGGAGCTTTGGATACTCGATTAAATTTTAGCACTGCTTTTCATCCTCAGACTGATGGTCAATCAGAGCGAACAATTCACATTTTGGAGGATATGTAGAGAGCATGTGTGATTGGTTTTGTTGATCTTGGGAAACGTATTTTCCACTTGTGGAATTTGCCTATAATAACAGCTATCAATCTAGCATCAAGATGGCACTGTATGAAGCATTATATGGAAGGAAGTGTAGAATGCCACTCAATTGGTATGAATTAAGGGATCAGGAAGTCCACGGTCTTGATTTAATTAAAGAAGTGGAATAAAAGGTTCAAGTGATTCAACACAATTTGAAGGTGGCAGCAGACAGACAAAAGTCATACACCAATTTGAAAAGAAAAAAAATTGAATTTCAAGTAGGTGATAAGGTATTCTTGAAAGTATCACCTTGGAAGAAAGTACTTCGCTTTGGGTGTAAAGGAAAATTGAGTCCTAGATTCATTGGACCTTATGAAGTTCTGAAGAAAGTTGGACATGTAGCATATCAGTTAGCGTTGCCACAGAAGATGAAAAATATCCACAATGTTTTTCATGTATCTATGCTTCGGCGGTATTGATCAGATCCTGCCCACATCCTAACTCCAGATGAAATCAAAGTTCAATCTGACTTGACATATGAGGAAGAATCGGTACAGATTCTAGCTTTTGAGAACAAACAGTTATGGAATAAGACGATTCCACTAGTTAAGGTTCTTTGGAGAAATCATAAAGTAGAAGAAGCTACGTAGGAGCCTGAAGAATATATGAGGAAGCAATATCCCCACCTCTTTGTTTAGTGAAAATTCGAGGACAAATTTTCTTAAGTGGGAGATTTGTAACATCCCAATTATTGGGTCAATGGCTAAAATGTAAGAAGTTTAAACTCAGTGGTTGAATTAGAATAATTTGATAAATTTAAGTATTTATTGTGGAAATTTTGGTTAGGATTTGATATTAATTTTGGTTAAGTAGAAGGGCATTATGGTATTTTCACCTGAAAGATTTTATCTTCTCTCTTTTTAAGGAAGGTAACACGTGGAATAAGGGAAAAGTCTGGAAACATTTCTCTCTTCTTTCTCCTTGCCGTGGAATGCCATTGCAAAGGTAAGTTCCCATGATTTTTTATTGGTTTCTAAATATTTAAGTTGGTGTTGGTAGCTTGGGTGTTATAAAGCTTAAGGAAATATTGTAATAAATTAAAACAACAAGATGAGCAAATTAGAGATGAATTGGTCAAATGGGTTTAGAAATGAAATTTTGATATATAGTAGTTTTTGAAATTTTATTGAGATATTTGACTTGTCAATTATCTAACTTAAGAGTTAGGAGTGTTAGAAATGATTAAGAACATGTTTGAACTTTTGGTATGATTTTGAGATTCCAGTGTTCAAATGGGATTTTGGATAATTAAGAGTAATAAACGAAGTCAAGTTAGTGTGGATGTATAAGGGTGAGTTTAAAGGCTTAAGGTGAAAAAAATAAGAGATTTAGGAAATTTTGGGTGATTTTCGAAGTGAAAATAGCCATTCTGGGCTTCGAGTATCGGTACCGTTATAATAGTACTGATACTTCAAGGGTTAAATCTGTGTATTTCTTAAGAGTAGTATCGATACTAATTGAAGAGGGTATCGATACTGAGTTGGTAGTATCGATACCAGGGAATGGTATCGATACCCATTTTTAAGATGCAATTAAAGAATGCCAAAACAGTATCGGTACCTTGAGGAGGTATCGATACCCTTGAAGGGTAGTATCAGTACTGTAGAGATAGTACCGATACTTCTAGGCATAAAATGGAAAGTAAGAGTTTATTGCATCACACGTTATTTTGGTTGGATATAAGTAATTCGATATGTGATATTGATTTTTGATTGTTTTGTGTTGTTGTTGAACGTATTCAACTTCATGTCAGCTCGACATATTAGGTATTGATTCGAAAGGGTTATGGATTTTGCTTAGAACTTCAGTGAGGCAAAGGTGATTGCAACTTCTCGGTTTGGTAACATAATTAAGGAAGGCTTACGATAAGCCAACCTCGGTATTTTCGATCAAAAACTTTATAATTTCTTTTATGTTATATTACAATGTTTTATTCAATTTATATTATATAAACCATGTTTTATGATTAAATGATTATGGAAATGTGAACTTTGAACAAGTGTATGTGAATAGACTTTATATGAAAGTAACTATGTGAATAAGAGACACTTCGAATAATGATTAAACATAATTATGTGATTAATAGCCCAAAGTATATGTATGAGGATTAGAGGTATAGTTGGCATGCCAAGAGTCTAGGGTTTTATGTGGTCCTCCAGGATAATTATGTGGTCCTTTGGGACAAATATGTGGCACTTCGGTGCGACCCTATATGGCACTTTGGTGCAAACCTATATGGTACTTCAGGATAATTATGTGGCACTTCGGTGAAAATTACGAGCTGTGATGACAACATTAGTGCACAACCTCATAGTACTCAAATACCTAGAGTTCTCAGTAGTATACATTGGGCATTTGAAACCAATCTAAATAAAGTGAAATATATACATAAGTATACCTTTGTGGTATGGAAAATAAGTTGAAATTCTTTATAAAATATTTCAATTATTAAGATTAGTACTCTTCTTATTTGCCTAACAAGAGTCACCACTTTAGGGGTTACTCTCTCTGCCACACGAGTTTTTGGCATGATGACCAAAGGGCAGTTGTCATTGTATACTCCCTTGGACGAACCCTCGGAGCACAAATCTTTGCTTCCTCCTCCTTTGTTGTTTCTTGGTAAAATTACATTTCCTTGTTATATATCAGCCTTTGCACCAAGGCTCGGAACTCAGCACAATTCTGAATGGCATGACCCTCACAACTGTGGTATGGGCATGCACGTTTACTCCTATCAACCATGTTTGAGACCACCAAGCTTACCTTGATCATCTGCCTCCACATTCAATGCATGGGTGACTTCACCTCATTCACCTTGGTTATAATCTTCTTTCCTCTCTCCTCGATAATTGCATTGACACCTGCCCCTGCATGGTTCGATAGTGGGTTCTGAGCCACATTGGGTTGTTCACGGTCACCAAAGTTGATGACATTCCTCTGTCTTAATCTTTGTACAAACTTTTTAAAGGTAATGCAATTTTCTATTGAATACTCTAAAGCCTCTGCGTGATATTCACATTGGGCATTGGCGTCAAACCACTTTGGGTAGGGTGGTTGCATCGGTGAAGTGTGGTAAGGCGACAGTACATGTATATCATACAAGATCTAAAATAATTCTTTGTAGGTCATGGGGATCAGCTCAAATGGTAGTCTTTCCCTTTCTTGTATCGAATCTCTTGCCTCTTGTCTAGTAGAGTTCTGCATAGACGACCTAGTGGCTTGAGGTCGAGATACGGTAATATTGTTAGAGTCATACATCCTCACGTTATTGAGCTCATTATCCTTTCTTTTCGCTGGCAGCTTCCTGCTAGATTCTCCTCCATCAAGCTTCTCACTCTTGATCGCCATCTCAATCATTTTTCCCGTTGTGACCACATCGGCAAAACTCTTGGATGAATTTCCTATGAGGTGGCCAAAGAATGAAGCTTTTAGAGTGTTCACAAAGAGCATTTTTGTTTTTTCTTCCTCAAGCAGTGGATGAACCTATACAGCCACATCCCTCCACCTTTAGGCATATTGCCTGAAGCTTTCATTAGACCTCTTCTCCATGCTCTGCAACATGATTCGAGTAGGCCTCACATCTTTTACAGGCTTATATTGTTCCAAAAAATCTTTAGCCAAGTCCTTCCAAGATTTAATTTGAGCCCAACTCAACTGATTGTACCAACGGATGATTAATCCTCCCAGGCTCTCTTGAAAGTAGTGGATTAATAGTTGATCATCTCCCACATAGCTGATCATTTTTCTGTAGAACATAGTTATGTGTTCAGAAGGACATCTTGTGCCATCAAACTTTTTGAAATTCAGAATTTTAAACGTGGGTGGCAACACTAAATTAGGAACCAAACTTAACTTCTTGGCAACGAACCCACACATGTTAGCATCTTCATTCATATCTCAGATCTCATATTTTATTTATTTTCATTCCTCCTTAAATTGATTATTCTACTCTTTTTTTTCCTCTTCATCCAAATCTGGGACATCTTCAACAGGGTACGAATTTACAGAAGTGCGAGGTAAGTTTATGTGTATTCATCCTGGTTAAGCAGTTACTGCCTGTTGTGCCCTAACGTGTAGTGGTGTAAAGCCAGGGGGATATCAAGGTTCTTCAGATGAGCCAACAGTGGGAGCCTTTACACGATCAGCCCGTGGTTCGAAGCCTGGGGGATTCACATGTTCCTCGACGGCAGCACAGACAATAGGAGTCTCTTACCGACTTGTTTTTTCCTTGCAACATACTTGCCAGCCTTTCAATCATATCATTATGTGCATTCAACATTTTCTTTTGCGTCTTCTCTTGAGCTTTCTTGAAACTCTCTTGGATTTCCAGTTGAGTCCTCTCAATTTGGGCAATTTTTTCGTCCATTGCCTTTTTTTGAGTATGGTGCGGATGCTTAGAAGTGTTCAGTATTCTTCCATACAACCTTTTTATTAATATTGGTATTTTACTAGTGAACGTGAAAAATATGACTATTAATGAATAAAATGCAATGTGGAAAGTAAATGCAATGTTGATGCAATGTAAATGCAATTCAAGGTGTTGATTCTGGAACGATTCTTTAGAATGACTTTTTATATTAGAAATGAAGTTCGGTTACAAGACTTAAACATATCACAGATAAATATGAGGTATTTCTCATAATTGCTTGATGTGCCCCAGTAAATCTAAAATCCTCTAAGCTTCTTTAGTCTCAGGATCCAATCATTCACTTACAGCATCAGCTTCATGTGATAAGTCAGCCAAGTACTGAGCCACTCTTTGAGCATGCTACAGGTAGCTCGTGAAGAGGTCATGCCTTTGCTTAACTCTCCACTGAGCCTGTTCCCAACGATGGCACCGCTATATAACTCCTTCATAGGGGGATAATCGGCAGTTCACTTGCCCTTATCTGAAAATATAGAACCAAAGCTTTGAGTTCATTCACACGCTTCTTCAAGTTTTCAAATTTCGTACGGTTTGAACTGTTTTCTCGACTTCGGTACCATCACAAAGATGACTCTAAACTCAATATTCTACCCTTCAATTTCTCATTTTGGGCCCGTCTCTCTTGTAATTGTTGCTCTAGTGCACTCTTTTCTTTTGAAAGTAGCTTTGCCTGATGTCTACTTTGCTTAATCTCTTCACTGCTTTCCCTGAAATCTCTTTTTAAACTTGCCACTTCATGTCTCCATTCAGTAGGAGACTTACTTGAGCTAATGGCCATCTGAGCATTGACCATTCACTGGTAAGACAATTGGAGATCATCGAATTCCAATCTGAGTTGCTTCTTTACTTTTTTGATCCGGTCAGCTCGACCCTTTTGGATATCGATTTCTAAGCTTCTCTGGTACGACTCATCCTTCAATCTCTATAACATCTCCTTCTATTATTTTCTTTTGACCTCGAAATCAAGCCTGTCTTATTCTACCAGGGATTGTACTACTCTGAGATGTTCTTCCATAGGTTGAGTATTTTTAGGATTGACCATCGAGATATTATTATTGACTCTTTTGTTTTTTTCACTCCTCATACTCTTGGATAGCCTTAAGTCGAAGGTAAAGATATTTAATCTGCGAGTATGCTTCCATGCATTGGTAACTCCTTTGACTTTATTCTTGTATTGCACTCCTTTGAATATAAACTCAGACCCGAATAAATCCCAATTTATCGGAATGAACTGTCTCGACCCATACTACCTAGAAACCAGTAGCAGAGCATACCCTACAAAACCCCATATGTATGGTAATATAACCCAATCTCTTTCTCCACACCTATACAATATGTCTGAGAAAACGTTCCATGAAGCACGCCATAATATATCACTGTCTTGGATATCTTTGAAAATGACCATCTATATCTCTTTAGTGAAACCCCCAAGCCATTCTCGAGAAAGCAAATCCTTAATAGGTGAAAATCCTTCTAGAAATACTCGACCAGGCGCCCTCTCGACGTATTTGAAGTGACTGAGGATCCAGACTAGCAACAACGGTGCGCACCCTATGAAGTGTCCTTCTTTTTATCGTTTGTAAGAGTTTAAGGAATGGAATGTTTCTACTAAGATATCCATAATGGGATCCACCTGTCTATCCAGTCTCTCAAACACGTCAACCACTAATACATCAATGTTCCCTAGAACCTTCAAAAAAATGACTAGCCCATAAATACCCAAAGCAAACAGGTCAATCTTCTTTCTTCTGTCGCGAAGATGGTCGATCACTTCTCTAAGAGTGGTCCAGGTAATGTACTCGCTATCTCCCTTCTTTTTTGTGCCTATTACGACCTACTTTTCACTTATGTCGGTCATCAGAAGCAGTTTCTTATTGAATGAATGAGTATTTGGTGGCTTGGTGTACACCTTGTCTGCTTGGAATCTCGGACAACAAATCAAGGCATGGTATTCCTATATGGTAGGTGTCATGTCCACTCGACCAAAAGTAAAACAACTATAAGTGGGGTTCTAGAACTAGGCCAGAGCTTTGAATAGATTTTGGTCAATCGGAACATCTAAGAGATACGAGATGTCACCGTAGAGTTGATAAAACAACTTCTTATCGGATGTTTCCCACTTTCCCCAAATCTCTTTCAGCTCGCTCAGGTCATTTTAACGGACATTGATGTACATGTACCCAATCAGATCTGACATCTATCCAGGCTATAAATTGTCTTCGTTCCTTAGTTGTGACTGCTCAGAGCATCTAAGAACGTCTGCATTATCTTCTACCTCTTTTTGAATCCTTCGTTCCATATTACTAGCCTTCTATATGGACATCAGTCACGGATCAACAACAATGGGATGAATAGTGCAATGCAAAATGAGAACAAAATAAAACAAAAAGATAAGAGAAAATTAGTCAATAATCATAAAGGAAGTAATCAGACATAATATACTTTGTTAATAAAAAACGTACCCCACATGTTGGCTACCTAATCATGTTTTTTGAGATCCTACCCAAACAGGATTTCTACCCACATGCTTTGTTTATAGAAAATCCTAAACTCATGACATCTAGTTCCCATGCTTATTATAAAAAATAATCCTAACCGCATGATCTCTAGTTCGCATACATTTATTTGGGAATCAAAATTACATTACAAAAATTAAAAGGCTTAAAAAGGTTTTTCCTTGTGTACCCTCCTCACGAGATTCTTATGATCTGGATAAGGCTCTATCTGGGTTCTAAGTTTACTACATGTTGGGTTCGATTCTAGAGTAAGAGGTCCTCGAATTGTCCTTATCGATGCCCTCTTGGACTGCTGAACCGTCAATCTTGGCCCATCACAGGCTTTCAAATCGAGTTCATTTCGAGGGGACACACCTCTATATGTCCATACGAAGGTTGAAACCCTCACGAGGAACATAAGGCGTGAGCCCCATGGGCGTTTCACTATCCCGTACGAAGGTGAAAACCACACGAGGTAGTAGCTTCTCACTCCTACTTAAATAGGGCGGAGAGGGGTTTTAGCCCATGTTATGCAAATATGGTTGTGCAGTGTGTGAGGAAAAGCGAAAACAAAGCAAACAACATCAAACATAAAACTCAAAACCCTGAAAATTATTTTCTCTAAGAACGTTAGCAAACAGTTCAGTACAACTATTTAGTGGTTAATCAAATTACAAGTGAAAATTTTATTCAAACCACACAAAGGGTCAAAAATAAAATTATAGCGAGCTTGTAATTTTCATTTGCAAAGACAATTAATTAGTTGACTAATGGCATGACTCTCTAAAAAATTCCCAACCAGAGTCGTCAAGTTGTCAAAACAGTTTTTCGAAAAGGGAAAATAGAAATAATTTTTTATGATCGGTTAATGATAAATTATGGTTTGAGGAGTCACCACCAATCTTTGATTAGGATGTGATTGGGCACCCAAAAATGTATTTGTCATTTTAATAAAATATTAATTTTAATTAAAACAACAAACTTGCAGTTTGCGTTACAAAATTCGAGTTCGGGAATCGGTTACGTGTGGGGAATGATTAGCACCCCACACAACGCCCTAAATCAATATATATTCAATTAATTAGTTGTATTGGCGATGAAATTTACGAGTTCGAGTCTAATTTAATTTAAGATTCCCTAAAAATAATATTCTTTGAATTTTTGGACGAAACATAATAATATTTAATTATTTCCTATCGAAAAGAATCGATCTCTCATACCTTAAAGCAATCGATTCTTACTTCAATCGAAATAAAGAAATATTAAAACTTCATTCTAAAGTTCATTAATAATTCAAAATAACAACACCCGAAATAATTTTAAGAGAGAAAACGATGATATTTAATTATTTCCAATCGATAATAAATGACCTCTCATACCTTAAAACAATTATTTATTACTCCAATTGAAATGAAGAGATATCACTATTCCATCTTAAATTTAATATTGATTCGAGCGAAAACGATAATATATAATGATTTCCAATCAAGAATAAATGATCTCTCATACCTTTAAGAAGTCATTTATTGCTCCAATCAAAATCAAGATGTATCACTATTCTATCTTAAAAATCAATATTAATTTGAGAGAAAATGGTGATATTGAATTATTTCCAATCGAGAATAAATGATCTCTCATGCCCTAAAGCAGTCATTTATTACTCCAACTGAAATGAAAAGATATTACTATTCCCATTATCGATTCGAATGTTCTTATTTTGAAAACCCATTTGAAAATACATTCAAAAATAAAGAAAATTAAAAGCATATCAAGCAAGTATAATTAATTATTTATTTTACCAATATTTAATGATAATAATGATGTTCAATTATTTAAATATCTTGAGACGAGACCTTAGAATCGATCTAACAGTCTTTTCTCAATGAATTTAATTAAAAGAACATGATCTTTTTTCCAATCCCCAAATTTTAAAATAAATTTGATTTAATTCATGTCATTAAATGGGATATACTTTCGTTTTAAAATTATCAAAAGTAACTTTCTTATACGTTAAAACAATCACTTTATGACAATATTAAAATGAACGAATATTACCCTTAGTCAATTTATTTCTATTCGACATAAATATACAGGGGTTAAACAACAAATAACCATAAAAATATATAACATGCATAAAAGTGGATAAATTACAAAAAAAATCCTTAAAGGTGACTGACAAGCAAAAACACGATAAAGTTTTGGGAACTAAACAGAAATTAAACAAAAATATTCAAAGCATAAACATAAATGGGTAAATTATAAAAACAGTCCCTACAAGTGATTATTTTGCAAAAACATGCTAAAAGTCAGGGGGCCTAAACATGATTTCCCCCGAAACTTCTATATATACAACTTTTTTTCATTTGCAACCGAATTTAAAAAAACCTTTAGCTCTCTCTTCTCTCTTTCTTTATTCTACCAGCCTACTCTTCGTCGCTCTTCTCCGCCCCCAGCCACCAGCCGGTCGCCGTTCCAGCCGACGCACACGGTGGCCAGAGTTCCCAAACTGACCTAAAAATAGCCTAAAACACTCTCCTCACCCTCTTAAACCTAGATCTAAGACTTAAACTACCTAAAACGCTCCTAAATGACCCAAAAGGACCCCGACTTTTTGGTTCCCACGAGCTCCGACAGTTGCGAACACCTTCCCACAACTCAGGTACTTTTCTTATATCTATCCCTCTTCTCTCTGGTTTTGGTTACATGCAAGCTTGGTTGTTTTCCTTTTTTATTATTATTACTTTACTTCTACTCTTGAATTTTTTTGCTTTTTATTGGTTTTTCAAACCAAAAAGGGAAACCCTCTTTATATTTCCATTTGAGGTTTATATAACTTGTTTTTATAGATATTTTATCATTTAAAATACAATGATTATGGATTTGTGTGTGGGTTTGTGTTGGGGTTGCTTGTGTGTTGATTTGGGTGGTCTGACAGTGCAGAGGCTTCGGTTGGTGGAAGCATCGGTAGTCAAAGATTAGTGGAAACGAACAGTAGAAAAGGCTTGATCTGGACTATTGGATGGGTTCAGATCGTGTGGCTGAGATGAGTTACAGCTTGAGCTAAGGGTAAAACCCTAGCTGGTGACTAATCTAGGTCGTTGGATCTCTCCAGATACAACGGTTGGGATGATGCAACGCTAGGCAATGAGGCGAGAAACCCTAGCAGACTAGGCTTCCAAGCGGGCTTCACTCTTGCTGATGAGCTTCGGGTTTAGGTTGGATTGGGGGTTTTGTTGTACTGGGTCAGGCTATTTTTGGGGCCTGGTTTGGTCTATTTTGGGTTTTGTAAAGCCTGAGATAAAAAAATTATTAATAATAATAATAATATAAAAATATTGGGACGAAAACCGCTATCAACACCGATATAATGATAATAGGCGTATATACCAACTATCAATACTTTATATATAGGTATTGATACTTTTAGTACAATATGCTTCTCAACAATTTACACACAAAATGTATCGATACATATGTATAAAGCATCGATACTCAGAATTTCAAAACCGATTACTTTAAAGTAATAGGTAAATTTACAATGTAGACCGTAAAAGTTTATCGGTATATTGATAATAAGCGTATACCAATATCGATACTTTCTATATAGGTATTGATACTTTTATTCCAATATGATTCTCTCGCAAAATGTATTGATACACATATATAAAGTATCGATACTTATAATTTCGAAACCTATTACTTTATAGTAATAGGATAATTTACAATGTAAATGGTAAAAATCTACCAGTATAATGATAATTAAAGTATCGATACGTGGAATTTCGAAACCTATTACTTTAAAGTAATAGGTAAATTAACAATGTACACGGTAAACGTTTCTACGAGTATAATGAAAATATACATAAATGTACAAGTATTGATACTATCATATAAGTATTGATTATTATAATTTTGAAACCTATTACTTTAAATTAATAGGTAAATTAACAATGTACAAGGTAATATATTGATAATGTTGAGTTAATCAATTGATGGAATCGGCCAAGAGGGGGGTGAATTGGCAATTAAAATTTTGGTGGAAGCTTTTGCAGAAAATTGAAAGTAATTGCACAACGATTTAGAGTGGTTCGACTTTCTCAACCAAAGTCTACGTCCACTACCTTAGCTATCCACACTAAGGATTTTCCAACAAATTCACTAATTTGTTCTTTCTTTTGAGGCCAAAGAGATAACCTTACAACTCCCTCAAGAATATACCCCAATTCTTGAGAACACTCTTTCTCAAAGAGAAGATTACAAATTTGTAAACTTACATGGAAATCCTCACAAGGTAGATTGTTTGCACAATTCTAGAACAAAGAAAATAACACTCAAAAATGAATACAATTGAGTACAAGTAGTGTTCTTTGAAAGCAAAATGAATATTGAATGAAAAATAGGCTTGAAATGCTCAAACTTGAGGTTTGATGCTTTCTCTTTGATTCTCTCTTAATTCTTGATTCTTGTTGTTTCTTAATTTTTATCAATGGCTTCTAAGCATGTTTAAATACTTCTTCAATTGATTCTGAACATTGGGGATGATTAGTGGAGTCAATAGAGTCGTTTAAGTGTGAAAACAATTAATAAAATCAGTTGAGAGCGTCAGTGCATCGATGCATATACAAGGTGCATCGATGCATCAAGTGTAAAATTCAAATATTTTGACCGTTGGAACACTTAGTACATCGGTGCACTAAGTGCGCAACGATGCATAAAATGCATTCAATGTTTTGAATAAGCCTAAGTGCATCGATGCATGGTGTGTGCATCGATGCATAAAATGCAATCGATGTTTTCATTAAAACCTGAGTGCATCGATGCATGGATTGGTGCATCGGTGCATTCCTTTGAAAAATTGATTTTAGGCTTGATTTTGGTTTAAAATACTTTGTGAAAATTGTTTCAAAAATATATTAAGTATAAAACACAATTTTACACATTTAGTAAGGTTTGAAATTGATCTTGAAAGACTTGGAGTAATAATTTGATATTCGATTAATTGAATCAAATATACATATAAAAATCTTTGTAAAATCTAAAAATTCATTTATACTTAGTTTGTTATATCGAAACATCAAAATATTTTCAACAATCTCCCCCTTTTTTGATATAACAAAACACTTGAGTAATTTTAAGATTTGTTTTAAAATTTTATTTTTGAAATCAATTTGAAAAGTTGAAAATTACATTACTCTCTATGATACATCTTCTCCCCCTTTTTGTTAAATCAAAAAGACTATAAAAAATTTAGCCAATTTATTTAATAATAAGATTAAGCTGCTAAGATCACAATCAAAAGAGAGATTAGCCATTAGTTTCATAATCAATATTCATATCGAATGTGAAATGGTAAATTGGTCATATATGTCTAATGATACAAAAAATAAGAAAATTCAAACCAAACTAAATATATATGTATTAAGTTCTTATAGCCAAAACAACCAAAACATTAATCCAAACATTCAATCATCCAAAATAAACAATCCAGAAACATCAAAATCAATCCAAGTTTTAAATCCAAGAAAGCATAACAAGGAAAAATATACTCCATCGGAGGATCGGGATGAGGAGGAAATCGTGCTTGCATCTTAAGAGAGAGAGCATCCATACGTGCAAGCATCTGCCGTTGAAACTCCATTTGTTGAGCTTCCAAAGTATCTAATCGATGATTCACCGCTTCGTTGTTAGTAGTCAAATGTGATTCGATGAAAGAAAATATAGATCAAATGTCTCAAAAAAAGAACGAAAATATGGAGGCACTTGATCCTCTTGTGGTGTCGGCGCATTGTCGGGATTGTCAATGTCTTGAAATAATCCTTGAAGCTCAGGATCATCATCTGCAGTCGATGCTAGAGGAGGAGGAGGAGGAGGACAAGAAGAGCTAGGAGCAGGAGGTGCTCGTGAAGAACTCGCTCCCCGGAGTTTGCTTAGAGGGTCGATAAACCGATTGACCAGTTTCCTCGTCTTGTTTCTAATCAACTTTCTTCAATGAGGTGAGATTGATTTGGTTTTGAAGAGGAATGGGATTTTCAAGAGAGACGTTAAGACCGAGTTTGATAAAAAGATTACTAAGAAGACATCCATAAACTAATGTTTTGACATGTTTTGAAGGAATAATGTTTATGGTATCCACTAGCTCACTAAATATAATGTGTGGCAAATTTATTTTGTTCTTATTCTTGATACAGTGCATCCACCATAAATCCTTAATACGAAGAGTGGAGTACCTACCTCCGGATGGTCTAAACCACCAAGAGATCATCAAATGAAGTAGAGTACTAACACTAGCATTTGGAACATAGAGATATTCCACAGTTTCTTTCTCATTATATAAACCATCATCATCTTGACCAAAATGTGAAGCTATCATCTCGGAGTCAATATTAATATATTTTCCTAAAAGGTAGGATCTGATTGCTATGGTCCCACATTGAGTCTGGTTTTGAATACATGCCGCATTAGGGTAGAAAATGTGGACTAACTGATGATAGACGACATGTTTTAGGTGAAACAGTTTATCAAACTTCCATGTTTTGAGAATCGGAAGGTATTCGAAGTCAATATCAATCATGGCTTGAACAGAATGAATACACTCTTCTTGGATTCTATAAGATTGGAAAGAATTCATGTACCTATGGTACAATTCTTCTCTACGAAGTTCAGGCATATTAAAACAGGATCCTATAAGATTTGTAGGTTGAGGAGGAATGGGATTAGGAGTTCGGGTAGAATGCCTAGAAGAGGTCCTAGGGCGTTTAGGATTTGACATGGTTTAAGGAATCAGAATAAGGAATGTAACCTGCAATTTGAAAAACACATGTATGCAATTTAATCAATCCCAAAACTCAATCAAATCCGCAATAATTCAAGGTTCTCTAAACAAAATCCTAATGGGCAAGGTTTCCAAAACTTATTTGAAAATAATTTTTGAAAAATCATAATAGGTATAGTTTTCATGAAAAACAACATAATTGAGTCAATAACATCGAAATAAATCAAAAGATTTTCGATTTTTTTTCGAATTTCAAAGAAAATTTTGAAATACTGTGTGTTTTTTTACAAAATTTGTTGTAAAAGCTTGTTTCTAATCACCAAACAATCAATGACCGATATAATGTTCATCATAGAACTAATCTAAACTAGTTCTAAAATCAAAATATGATAAAATAGAGGTTTTTAGAAAAATACCTTGAAAATTTCGGATTGATGAGAATGAGAAGTTATTTTGCATGATTTAATGATGTTAGCAGGATATGGAGATGAAAAGCTTGAAGATTCTGACTATTTTTCGTTGATTTTGAGTAAAAAGAGAATTTAGAGAGGGATGGAGGCGAACGACTAGAGAGGGTTTAGTTTTAGGGTTTGAAACAACTAAGAAAATAAGCCTTTTAAACCCAAAACCCGACGGATGCATCGATGCGTGGCTTTGTGCATCGATGCACGGCTTTGTGCATCGATGCACATTCAAGGAGTGCATCGGTGTATCTTCATGATGTATCGATGCACATACAAAGGGATGCATCGATGCACTGTTCAGTGTATCGATGCATTAAGCACAAAAATGACAAAAATCTGTATTTAAACACTGAAAATGCTAAAATAAACTACTCTAGTGGTATTGGCAACTCATATAACGAAAATTAATCATGTCCAATCAATTAATTTTATCCTTGAACTAAAAATCATAAACTCCCCCTAACTAAAAGCAAAGAATGCAATCAAAAATTATTATTAATATAAGCATTTTTCATTTATTCTTAAAAGTACTAAAATTAATTTAAACACTAAGTGAAGATAAGTCAGTTAAACCTAATTCTCTTCTAAATGTCCAAAATCTTTTTTTGTATAAAGGTTTTGTAAAAATGTCCGCTAATTAGTGCAAAGTATCAATAAATTCTAGAATTACATCTTCCTTAGAGACATGGTCTCTAATGAAGCGATGTCTAATTTCAATATGCTTAGTTCTAGAGTGTTGGATGGGATTTTTAGTGAGACAAATAGCACTAGTATTGTCACACATGATAGGAATGGTAGCTACTTCAATTCCATAATCAAAAAGTTATTGTTTCATCCATAAAACTTGTGCACAACAACTACCGGCTGAAATGTATTCCGCTTCAGTGGTAGATAATGCCACACAATTTTGTTTCTTTGAAAACCAAGAAATCAGCATATTTTCAAGGAATTGGCAAGTACCGGCTGTGCTTTTCCTATCTAATTTGCATCCTCCATAATCTGCATCAAAGAAGGCATGCAAGCTAAAGCTAGAGTCTCTAGGATACCAAAGTCCTAAACTAGGAGTGCCCTTAAGGTATCTAAAGATTCTCTTAACAGCTAGTAAATGTGATTCCTTAGGACATGATTGAAATCTGGCATATAAGCAAACACTAAACATAATGTCCGGTCTACTTGCAGTTAAATAAAGCAAAAAGCCAATCATTGACCTATATAATTTAACATCCACACATTTACCTCCATCTATATCAAGCTTTGTTGATGAGCTCATTGGAGTGTTATGTGGTTTCCCATTTTCCAGTCCAAACTTCTTGAGCATATCTTTGACGTACTTAGCTTGATTGATGAAGATGTCATCTTTTCTTTGCTTGATTTGGAGTCCCAAGAAAAATGAGATCTCCCCCATCATGCTCATCTCGAATTCACTTTGCATTAGCTTAGAAAATTCTTGGCAAAGAACATCATTAGTATAACCAAATATTATATCATCAACATAAATTTGAACTACTAATAAATCTTTACCTTTATGCTTTAAAAACAATGTGGTGTCAACCTTCCCTTTTGAAAAACCTTTTTCGATTAAACAATTTGAAAATCTTTCATACCAAGCTCTAGGAGTTGTTTTAAACCATAAAGAGCTTTTGTCAATTTAAGAACATGATTTGGAAATTTTTAATCTTCAAAACCAGGAGGTTTTTCCACATACACTTCTTCTTTTATAAAACCATTTAAAAATGCACTTTTAACATCCATTTGATATAATTTGAATTCATTGAAATATGTAAATGCTAATAACATTCTAATTGCTTCCATCCTAGCTACGGGAGCGTATGTTTCATCATATTCTATGCCCTATTCTTGAGTATACCCTTGAGCAACAAGTCTAGCCTTGTTTCTCACTATATTACCACTTTAATCAAGTTTATTCCTAAATACCCATCTAGTACCTACAGTAGATTTATTACTAGGCCTTTCAACTAATGTTCATACTTTACTTCTCTCAATTTGATTTAACTCTTCTTGCATAGTCATAATCCAATGTTCATCATTTAATGCTTCTTTAATATTTTTAAGCTCTATGCATGAGATAAATGCAAAATAATTACAAATATTTCTAAGAGAAGATCGAGTTGTTACCCCTTTGGATGGATCACCTATTAATTCACCATCCTTGACATAGTTGTATTTCCTTGGGTAAGAGACTTCCCTTTCTTCAATGGTTGGATTCTCGAGAAGATCTTGAGTTTCCTCATCTTTCGTTTCCTCATCTTTTCGTTTCTTCCTTTGATGATGGTTCTCCAACGTCATTTATATTTATAATGACTACATCATCATTCACACAAGAATTCTTTCTTGGAAGGGATTATCATAAAAAACAACATGTATAGACTCTTTTACAACTAAAGTTCTTTTATTAAATACTCGATAAGCTTTAGAATTTAAGGAATAACCCAGAAAAATTCCTTCATCACTTTTAGCATCAAATTTGCCAAGATTGTCCTTACCATTGTTTAAAACAAAACATTTACATCCAAAAGGATGAAAATAGCTAATGTTAGGATTTTTATTTTTGAAAATTTGCTAAAATGTTCTAATGCTTCATCTTTAGTACTTAAAAATAGAACCCAAGTATATCTAGAATAGTCAACTACCAAGACAAATGCATATTGTTTTCCACCCAAGTTAGTAGTTGTAGTTGGCTCAAAAAGATCTATATGGATCAATTGTAATACTCTACTAGTTGATACATCATTAATGGATTTAAAAGAAACTCGCTTTTGTTTTCCTTTAGCACAAGCATCACAGATTTTATCATTATCAAATTTTAGTTTAGGCAACCCGCTTACTAAATCTCCTTGAATTAGCCATTGCAAAACACTCATACTAGTATGTCCTAGTCTTATATGTCATAACCAACTATCATGCTCATCCTTAGCAACTAGGCATAAAATTAGTCATATCTATAGAATCTAAATGCACCATGTAAATGTTTCCTATTCTATAACCAACAAGCATAATCCGATTAGATGCACTGTCAATAACTTTACAAACATTAGTTTCAAACATGACATTGAATCCCTTATCATTAAATTGACTAATACTCAAAAGATTATGCTTTAATCCATTCACATATAAAACATTCTTAATTTGTATGGAAGAGGTATTACCTATAGTGCCTATACCTTCAATATGACCTTTTGAGTTATCACCAAAAGTCACCTCTTCTCTATTTTTGGCATTGAGCTCTATGAACCGGCTTTTGTCTCCGGTCATGTGTCTTGAGCATCTACTATCAAGGTGCCATGAGTTTGAGTTTGTTTCTCGTGCCTTATAGCAATGCTCCTTTTCCTACAAACATAGATTAATTTTTTATTTTTGGTACCCAAATTCTTTTGGGTCCATATTCATTAGTTTCCAAAATCCTAGTCCCCATAGGTACCCATTTGTGTATGATATCCTTATCTTTAGTAGTAATAAGTTCTTTAGGAACCCATATACTTCTAACGATCTTTCCATTAGAGATTCTTCGGGGACCTCTATGATTGTAGTTTCTAAAACTTTTTCTAACAAAGTTGGTTTTTGAATTTTCTCCTTTTTCAAAACATTTTGATCCAACTTTATCAAAAGAAGCTTTAAGTTCCTTTTGATGATCATCATTGACTCTTGAAAGTAAATTTTGTAAATCAGTATTTTTCTTTTCAAACTCTTCTAGTTTGATTTGTAAATCTTTGATTTTACTTTCAAGATCATTGTTAGTCTTGGATATGAGATTATTTTCATTTTTCAATTTTGAAATATCATTTTTGTATTTTAAAAACAATTTCTCATAATCTGAAGCCAACCCATTATATTCCTCTAATAACTCATCATAAGATAAATCATATAAATCAAATGAGTTAGAGGTTACCTTAGAATCTTCCCCCAATACCATCAAGCACAAGTTTGCTACTTCTTGTTCCTCTTCATCAGAACATTCTTTATCACTCCATGTAGCCATGTGAGTCTTGTGCTTATTCTTTGATTGACCCTTTCTCTTCAATTATGAGCAATCATATTTGACATGCCCCGGTTTTTTGCATTCATAGAAAATGATCATGTCTTTTTTCTTGAAGCCTTCATTTCGTTTGAATTTTCTTCCTCGATTTGGCCTCATCATTTTTCTGAACCGTTTGGAAAACAATGTCATCTCCTCGTCATCGTCATCTTCATCCGAATCACTCTCATCTTTTGTTGATTTGAGAGCAACTCCCATGTTCTTCTTCTTCTCCTTCTCCTTTTATCTCATGTCAATCTTATCGAGGTCCACCTCATCTTCAAGCATCATTTTATGAGTGAGGAGAGAACCGATTAGCTCTTCAAGAGTTAAGGACTTTAGGTTCTTAGCCTCGATGATTGTCGTCTTCTTTGATTGCCACGATTTTGGAAGTGACTAAACTAACTTCCTCATAAGCTTTTCGTTTGGAATGATCTCTCTATATGATTTGAGACCATTGACAATCGTTGAGAATCTATCCGTCATAGCTTTGATATCTTCATTTGGTTTCATCCTAAAATTTTCATAGCTATATGTTAGAAGACTAATTTTAGATTCTTTTACCTCGTCCGTGCCTTCATGAGTGACTTGTAGTTTATCCCATATTTCTTTTGCGGTTGTACAAGATGAAACTCTTCCGTATTCATCTAGTCCAAGAGCACAAAATATGATATGAATGGCTTTGGAGTTGAGCTGGAACATTCTTGTCTCTCCTTTACTCCATAATCTTGGATGAATGAGAGGCTTGATATATCCATCTTCTACAACATTCCATGCTCCCATATCACTTGCTTGAATGAAATACATCATCATATTCTTTCAATAGGCATAGTTAGCTCCATTGAAGAAATGAGGCATGTTGACGGGCATCGAATCAAGACCGGAGTCGAAGTTTGAAGTAGAGGCCATTGATGACTTGATTATCAATGTAACTCTTCCCGAATCGACTCAAGAGGTGATTAAACCTTCAAATGAGTGAGGATCTGATACCAATTGTTAAGTTAATTGATTGATGGAATCGACCAAGAGGGGGATGAATTGGCAATTAAAATTTTGGTGGAAGCTTTTGCAGAAAATTGAAAGTAATTGCACAGCGATTTAGAGTGGTTCGACTTTCTCAACCAAAGTCTACGTCCACTACCTTAGCTATCCACACTAAGGATTTTCCAACAAATTCACTAATTTGTTCTTTCTTTTGAGGCCAAAGAGATAACCTTACAACTCCCTCAAGAATATACACCAATTCTTGAGAACACTCTTTCTCAAAGAGAAGATTACAAATTTGCAAACTTACAAGGAAATCTTCACAAGGTAGATTGTTTGTAAAATTCTAGAACAAAGAAAAGAACACTAAAAAATGAATACAATTGAGTACAAGTAGTGTTCTTGAAAGCAAAATGAATATTGAATGAAAAATAGGCTTAAAATGCTCAAACTTGAGGTTTGATGCTTTCTCTTTGATTCTCTCTTAATTCTTGATTCTTGTTGTTTCTTATTTTTGATAAATGGCTTCTAAGCATGTTTAAATACTCCTTCAATTGATTCTGAACATTGGGAATGATTAGTGGAGTCAATAGAGTCGTTTAAGTGTGAAAATAATTAATAAAATCAGTTGGGAGCGTAAGTGCATCGATGCATACACAACGTGCATCGGTGCATCAAGTGTAAAATTCAAATATTTTGACCATTGGAACACTTAGTGCATCGGTGCACCAAGTGTGCATCGATGCATAAAATGGTGCACCGATGCATAAAATGCATTCGATTTTTGAATAAGTCTAAATGCATCGATGCATGCTGTGTGCATCGATGCATAAAATGCAATCGATGTTTTCATTAAAACCTGAGTGCATCGATGCATGGATTGGTGCATCGGATCATTCCTTTGAAAATTTGATTTTAGGCTTGATTTTGGTTCAAAATACTTTGTGAAAATTGTTTCAAAAATATATTAAGTATAAAACACAATTTTACACATTTAGTAAGGTTTGAAATTGATCTTGAAATACTTGGAGTAATAATTTGATATTCAATTAATTGAATCGAATATACTTATAAAAAATCTTTTGTAAAATCTTAAAATTCATTTATACTTAGTTTGTTATATCAAACATCAAAATATTTTCAACAGATAATATTGAAAACAAATCAAGTAATTAACATTTTGTTATCGTCGAATTTCTAAGGCCCCATCAGCTTTAAACAGACACTACTTATTACATTAATAAGCGCTACTTGTTATGTTATTATGGTTGATAATGTTTCCAATAATTAACCTTTTTTGTTATCGTCGGATTTCTAAGACTCAATCAGCTTAAACTTTGGTAAAATTTTAGGCGCTACCTAATATGCTGATAATATTGATAACAAATCAAGTAATTAACATATTTTGTTATCTTCGAATTTCTAAGGCCCCATTAGCTTTAAACAGGCGCTACCTATTTCATTAAATAAGCGCTACTTGTTATGTTATTATGGTTGATAATGTTTCCAGTAATTAACCTATTTTGTTATCGTCGGATTTCTAATGCTCCATCAGCTTAAACTTTGGTAACTTTTAGGCGCTACCTAATATACTGATAATATTGATAATAAATCAAGTAATTAACCTATTTTGTTATCGTCGAATTTCTAAGACCTCGTCAGCTTTAAAAAGATGCTACCTATTACGTTACATAAATGCTACTTATTATGTTATTATGGTTAATAATGTTTCCAGTAATTAACCTATTTTGTTATCTTCGAATTTCTAGGGCTCCATCAGCTTAAAATTTGGTTACATTTTAGGCGCTACCTAATATGTTGATAATATTGGTAACAAGACAAGTAATTAACCTATTTTGATATCGTCGAATTTCTAAGGCCCCATCAGCTTTAAAAAGGCGCAACCTATTACGTTACATAAGCTCTATCTGTTATGTTATTATGGTTGATAATGTTTCGAGTAATTAACCGGTTATGTTAAAGTCAATATTTTTTTTGGCGCATTTTACATACGGCAATAATATTCCTGGTTATTACCATTATTATTACCAACACAAATAACATTTCCGGTGAAAACATATAGCATTTCTGGTAGCGCTTCTAATCCGTGACCTATTTAACCAGTCACTCCATTTTTTAACCGTATATTAGTCCGCCTCACGGCAGAACCTCCCAAAAATATAAATTATGTATGAATTATCACTTCTCTGAACTGAACTAAAAAATCTTAAACTTCTGCTTTATTTTTTTTCAAAAGTTTATGAGCTCATAGATAATGAAGTTGAGAAATAGTTGAAATTATATACTACGATCGGGTTCAAGTATTAACGTCGTGTTATTGTTCCTTTATTCATTTTATTAACTTCAATTATTGAAAATTATGTACATTAGCATTTAGTTAAAAAATCAGATATTATGTTGAAATAATATATATGTATTATTTTAGTATCGTAATTTAGATTAAATATACTTAAAATTTTGATTTAAAGTAAATTGTGACAAATTTTATGCTAAAATATATTTATATTAGTTGTAGTGATATATTTGACTAAATACATTATTTTTAAGTGATATATGTGTCATGCCCCAAATGGGGTAATATTATTATTATTCAATTCTTTTTAATTTAAATGATACCTAAAATAATATTATTGACAAAAATAATACCCTTTTGATAAAAACGTTTCAAGATTGAAGAGTCTTTCTATGTCATAGGTTATTTGGAGAGGTTTTCTCATGTTGACGCCATCCAAAATCAAACTAAAAAGAAATAAAAATAAGGGACCAAAAACTATGTTATTTTTATTTAAAAAGAAATAACGTGTGCGGTAAATATTAAAGGTAAGTATTTACACGAGTGCAAGACAATCGACAAGGGGTGTATTTAAACATTATCTTCAATCACAATCAGAGTACATGTTTAGAATACTATATTTAAACTCTTCTATAATGACTTGTCTATAAACAATGTATGGTTTGAAAATATCATAGGAAAAATATTGATATTGAGTTGTTAAAGATAATATTCTTAAACTTGATCAGACTCGTATCAGTGCGTATTCAAAAATAATTTTAGATACAAAGATCCGGGTATTTCGTAAGAAAATAATTATTGTATTTTACTATCGTATTAATATGAATTTTATCAAATTTAAGAATTATCTTTAACAACTCAAAGTTCATAAATTTTTGTCGTTTATAGTATCAATTTTACTTTATCTATACATAAGATTAAAATACAAATATAAACATTTTAAACACTTTTAACTTTTAAATATATTTTATTTATTTTGTAGATACCAATTATGGATGATTTCTTCTTATTCTTGAAACAAATAAAAAATGAATAAAAGGTGAAAGAGCAAAAGGAGCACAAAATGCTCAATTACTTTTCAAGTGTTTTTAAACCTTTTTATTTGAATTGGTCTTCAAGTCCAACAAGAGTGTAGTTTCATTATTGTTCCAATTTCAGGTCTTTATGGTTTGCTTTTGCAGGCCATTTGTAGGACTTTTTTCCCCTTAGAATCAATCTAACATGAATTTTTATATTATAATTTCACCACTTCAAATGTCAAACCAAATTTGGTTTCTTTTTTAATTTAATTATTTCATTTGTTCATAAACTAAACAACATCGTTAATTAAGAGATTGTTATTATCTTTAAGATTTTACTTTCGAACACCGCTTAAATAAGTATATGTATACAGTTATTATTAAGTGGTTAAAATATTTTGAACATATATGTACTTTATGTTCACCCTAGATTAATAAAAAAAAAGTATTCCATTTGAATGGGTATTCATTTTGTTACATGTTATATTTTTCTATATTATTTTATATTTATCAAATACATCATGTATATAATTAGGTCTAATTATGATTTCATTATTTTTTATTAGATTGAAAACAATATTTTTATTGTTTTTAAAATTTTGTAATTTTTTTACAATATTAGTAGTATATCAAAATAAATTACGTATGTGGTTGTTGTTAAAGAACAATGACATGAAACTAAATAGATTATCATGTTCAAAAGATTTACACAAATAATTTAAAAAAGATGATAAATATTTTACTTTCATTATATTTTAATTTTTTAAATATATATTTAAATTATTTATCATCGTATCAATACTGTATAATTTTATTTTCACTAATTTTCTTATTATTACTATTTTTTATAGAGTGTTTTTTATTAATTTAAAGGTATAATTCTAGAAAGGGTAAGCTGCATGTTATTCTACTTATATTTGTGACATTGTAACGTCGGATGCTATTTATAATCAATGAATACCATGTTATCTACCAACAATCGGCACTAGATCCTGATAATTGCGAATAGAGCAAACTAAATTAGGAGGGTCGTTCTCGTCTCTGTAGTACCCGATCTGGATTAATCAATCAATAGATCGAAAATCGATGGTTATACAAAAAATATCATGTTATCTTAAAAAAATTAAACGCATCTAAAAATGATAAATCATACTTAATGTTTAGTTTTGGTTTCATTTTGATCATCATTCATTAAAAAACTAATAATTATGTTGATGTGTTATCATAAGATAATGTCACATCATCATTAAAAAATAAAAAATAACACGTCAATAATTTGATTAATTTTTTAACGGTAGGTGATCAAAATAAAATCAAAACATAAGGTTAGGTCTGATTTAAAGAAAAAAAAATTACTTATACATAACAAAAATGATAGTTAAAATATTAAATGTGTAATTTACCCTACTAAAAATACACATATCGTTTAACTAAATAATTATTTTGGTCATTTTTCCTTTTTGAAGTATTTTGACTTCTTAAGATTTATTTTTCAGACAAAAAGACTCTTAATATTTAATTAAATAATAACTTTAATACTTATTTTTTTAGATCGTTTTGTGCAACATCGTTCGCGTTCTATCATTTTATTTTAGAACAATAAAATCTGTATTTTAAAATATTGACGGTTTATTGATTGATTTTTATATAAAAAATTATTTCAAAATAGAATGTTGAGAATGAAATATTCTAAAAGGATAAATATTAAAATATTTTTTTTGAATTAATCAATGGTATTTGATGTATCGACCGATTAATTTAGATCGGGTACTGTAGAGGCGAGGGCAACCCTCTTAATCTAGCTTGCTCTATTCGCAAACGCTATGATTCGAATCCATGACCTTACTTAAGAGACCTAATGTCTTATCTTACTAGATCAACTAATTACTGGTCAAAATAATTATTTAATTATATGTTAAAAGAATATTTTTTTTATTATTCCTAATTTAAGCTTGACTTTAAAAATAAACAGAGAGCAAATGAGGCAGAGCATGTTTGGAACATGGAGTGTCAGTTGCCCTTTGTCATCAATCACGCAAATTGCAATGCTCTTTCAAGATCTGAGGTTTTCCTGTGAGGCCGATTAATATAAGATTAAAATAAGAAGTGATTGATTAAATAGGTGATCGGTTAAAAATGTTATTGAAAATATTATAGGTTTTCACCGAAAATATTATTTGTGTTGGTAATAATAATAGTAATAACCATGAATATTATCATTGTATGTAAAATGCGCCAAAACATATTAACTTTAATATAACTAGTTAATTACTGAAAATATTATCAACCATAATAATATAGTAGGTTGTAACGTAATAGATAGCGCCTTTTTAAAGTTGATAGAGCATGATAAATCTGACGATAACAAAATAGGTTAATTACTTGATTTATTATTAATATTATCAACAAATTAGGTGGCGCATAAAATGTTATCAAAGTTTAAGTTGATGTAGGCTTAGAAATCTGACGATAACAAAATAGGTTAATTACTAGAAACATTATCAATCACAATAATATAACAAGTAGCGCTTATTTAATATAATAAGTAGCGCTTGTTTAAAGCTGATGGGACCATAGAAATCCGACGATAACAAAATAGGTTAATTACTTGATTTGTTTTAAATATTATTAATATATTACCGTGTACATTGTTAATTTATCTATTACTTTAAATTAATAGGTTTCAAATTATAAGAATCGATACTTATATGACAATATTGATACTTGTACATTTATGCCTATTTTCATTATAGCGGTAGAAACGTTTACCATGTACGTTGTTAATTTACATATTACTTTAAAGTAATAGTGTTGAAAACATTTTTGATATTTCGATATAACAAATTAAGTTAAATGAATTTTAAGATTTCACAAATGATTTTACAAATTTATATTCGATTCAATTAACCGAATATCAAATTATTACTCCAAGTTTTTCAAGATCAATTTGAATCCTTACTAAATGTGTAAAATTGTGATTTGTACTTAAACTATTTTTGAAACAATTTTCACAAAGTATTTTGAACCAAAAACAAGCCTTAAATCAATTATTCAAAGGCATGCACCGATGCATCAGTCCATGCATCGATGCATCGATGAATTAATTGAACATCGAATGCATTCCATGCACCGATGCACTCTCCATGCATCGATGCACTCTGAATATTTTCAAAACATCGAATGCATTTGATGCATCGATGCACAAGCCATGCATCGATGCACTAGGCTATTTTTCAAACATCAAATGCATTTCATGCATCGATGCACACTTGGTGCACCGATGCATCAAGTGTTCCAACGGTCAAAATATTTGAATTTTACACGAATGCACCGATGCATCCTTGATCATGCATCGATGCATGAGACGCTCCACCTAGAAAAATTAATTGTTTTCACACTTAAACGGCTCTATTGACTCCACTAATTATCACCAACGTTCAGAATTGATTCAAGGGGTATTTAAACAAGTTCTGAAGCCATTGATCAATAACAAGAAACATCAAGCAACTATAATCAAGAGAAAATCAAAGAGAAAGCATCAAACCTCAAGTTTGAGCATTTCAAGCCTATTTTTCATCCAATATTCATTTGCTTTCAAGAACACTTTTTGTACTCAATTGTATTTATCTTTGAGTGTTCTTTTCTTTGTTCTAGAATTGTGCAAACATCTTACCTTATGAGGTTTTCTTGTAAGTTTGCAAATTTGTAATCTTCTCTTTGGGAAAAAGAGTGTTCTCAAGAGTTGGGGTATACTCTTGAGGGATTTTGTAAGGTTATCTCTTTGGCCTCAAAAGAAAGAACAAATTAGTGAATTTGTTGGAAAATCCTTAGTGTGGATAGCTAAGGTAGTGGACGTAGACTTTGTTTGAGAAAGTCAAACCACTGTAAATCGCTGTGCAATTACTTTCAATTTTCTGCAAAAGCTTCCACGAAATTTTTTAATTGCCAATTCACCCCCCTCTTGGCCAATTCTGTCGATCGATTAACTCAACAATTGGTATCAGAGCCTCACTCATTTGAAGGTTTAATCGCCTCTTGAGTCGATTCGGGAAGAGTTACATCGATTACAAAGTCATCAATGGCCTCCACTTCAAATTACGACTCCGGTCTCGATTCGATGCCCGTCAACAAGCCTCCTTTCTTCAATGGGGCTAATTATGCCTATTGGAAGAATAGAATGATGTACTTCATTCAAGCAAGTGACATGGGAGCATGGAATGCCGTAGAAGAAGGATACATCAAGCCTCTCACTCATCCAAGGTTGTGGAGTGAATGAGACACAAGAATGTTCCAGCTCAACTCCAAAGCCATCCATATTATTTTTTGTGCTCTTAGACCAGATGAATACGGAAGAGTTTCATCGTGTACAACCGCCAAAGAAATATGGGACAAGCTTCAAGTCACACATGAAGGTACAGATGAGGTAAAGAAATCAAAAATTAGTATTCTAACGCATAGCTATGAAAATTTCAGGATGAAACCAAATGAAGACATCAAAGCTATGACGGATAGATTTTCAACGATTGTCAATGGTCTTAAATCGTATGGAGAGATCATCTCAAATGAAAAGCTTGTGAGGAAGTTAGTCTACTCCCTCCCAAAATCGTGGCAATCAAAGAAGACGGCAATCATCGAGTCTAAGGACTTAACGTCCTTAACTCTTGAAGAGCTAATTGGGTCACTCCTCACTCATGAAATGATGCTCGAAGATGAGGTGGACCTCGAAAAAATTGACGAGACACCAAAGGAGAAGGAGAAGAAGAAAAACATTAGAGTTGCTCTCAAATCCACAAAAAGATGAGAGTGATTCGAATAACGATGACGATGACGAGGAAATGGCATTGTTTGCCAAACGGTTCAGAAAAATGATGAGACCTTATCGAGGAAGAAAATTCAAACGAAATGAAGGCCTCAAAAATGAACCGAAAGAGAAGGACCCAATCATTTGCTACGAATGCAAAAAGCCAGGGCATGTTAAATATGATTGCCCACAATTGAAGAAAAATGGTCAATCAAAGAATAAGCACAAGGCTCATGTGGCTACATGGAGCGATGAAGAAAGTTTCGATGAAGAGGAACAAGAAGTAGCAAACTTGTGCTTGATGGCATTCGGGGAAGATTCTAAGGTAACATCTAACTCAATCGATTTTGATGATTTATCTTATGATGAGTTATTTGAGGAATACAATGGGTTGGCTTCGGATTATGAGAAACTGTTTTTAAAATATAAAAAATGATGTTTCAAAATTGAAAAATGAAAACAAACTCATATCCAAAACCAACAATGATCTTGAAAGTAAAATCAAAGATTTGCAAATCAAACTAGAAGAATTTGAAAATAAAAATTTAGATTTGCAAAATTTACTTTCAAAGGTCAATGATGATCATCAAAAGAAAATTGATGATCTTAAAACTTCTTTTGATAAAGTTGGTACAAAGCATTTTGAAAAAGGAGAAAATTCAAAATCCAACTTTGTTAGAAAAAGTTTTAGAAACTACAATCATAGAGGTCCCCAAAGAACCTCAAATGGAAAAATCATTAGAAGCATGTGGGTTCCTAAAGAACTCATTACTACTAAAGATAAAGATATCCTACACAAATGGATACCTAAGGGGACTAGGATTTGGAAACTAATGAATATGGACCCAAAAGAATTTGGGTACCAAAAATCAAAATTAATCTATGTTTGTAGGGAAAGGAGCATTGCTACAAGGAACGGGAAACAAATTCAAACTCATGGTAACTTGATAGTGGATGCTCGAGACACATGACTGGGGACAAAAGCCGGTTCATAGAGCTTAACGCCAAAAATGGAGGAGAAGTGACTTTTGGAGACAATTCAAAAGGTCATATTGAAGGTATTGGTACTATAAGTAATACCTCTTCCATACAAATTAAAAATGTTTTGTATGTGAATGGATTAAAGCATAATCTTTTGAGTATTAGTCAATTGTGTGATAAAGGATTCAATGTCTTATTTGAAATTAATGGTTGTAAAGTCATTGACATTGCATCTAATCGGATTATGCTTGTTGGTAATAGAATAGGAAACATTTACATGGTGCATTTAGATTCTATTGATATGACTAATTTATGCCTAGTTGCTAAGGATGAGCATGATAGTTGGTTATGGCATAGGAGATTAGGTCATGCTAGTATGAGTGTTTTGCAACGGTTAATTCAATGAGACTTAGTAAGAGGGTTGCCTAAGCTTAAATTTGATAATAATAAAACCTATGATGCTTGTGCTAAAGGAAAACAAAAACGAGTTTCTTTTAAATCTATTAATGATGTATCAACTAGTAGAGTATTACAATTGATCCATTTAGATCTTTTTGGGCCAACTAGAACTACTAGCTTGGGTGGAAAACAATATGCATTTGTCATGGTAGATGACTATTCTAGATACACTTGGGTTCTATTCTTAAGTACTAAAGATGAAGCATTAGAAAATTTCATCACATTTTCAAAAATAATCCAAAATGAAAAAGGTTACTCTATAACTAGTGTTAGGAGTGATCATGGAACTGAATTTGAAAATCTTGGATTTATTGAGTTTTGTAATTCTAATGGTATTAGCCATAATTTTTCAGCACCTAGAACCCCTCAACAAAATGGAGTTGTTGAGAGGAAAAATCGAACTTTAGAAGAAATGGCTAGAACCATGCTTTGTGAAAATAATTTGCCAAAATATTTTTGGGAGGAAACCACAAATACCGCTTGTTATGTTGTAAATCGAGTAATGATTAGGCCAATTTTAAAGAAAACTCCATATGAAATTCTCAAAAATAAAAAGCCTAACATTAGCTATTTTCATCCTTTTGGATGTAAATGTTTTGTTTTAAACAACGGTAAAGAAAACCTTGGCAAATTTGATGCTAAAAGTGATGAAGGAATTTTTCTGGGTTATTCCTTAAATTCTAAAGCTTATCGTGTATTTAATAAAAGAACTTTAGTTGTAGAAGAGTCTATACATGTTGTTTTCGATGATAATCCCCTTCCGAGGAAGGATTCTTCTGTTAATGATGATGTAGGTATTGTACAAGCAAATGACGTTAGACATGACGTTGGAGAATCATCATCAAAGGAAGAAACAAAAGATGAGGAAACTCATGATCCCCTCGAGAATCCAACCAGTGAAGAAAGGGAAGTATCTTTTCCAAGAGAGTACAACTATGTCAAGGATGGTGAAATTATAGGTGATCCATCCAAAGGGGTAACTACTCGATCTTCTCTTAGAAATATTTGTAACTATGTTGCATTTATTTCATGCATAGAGCCTAAGAACATCAAAGAAGCATTAAAAGATGAACATTGGATTATGGCTATGCAAGAAGAATTAAATCAATTTTAGAGAAGTAAAGTATGGACATTAGTTGAAAGGCCTAGTAATAAATCTACTGTAGGTACTAGATGGGTATTTAGGAATAAGCTTGATGAGAGTGGTAATATAGTGAGAAACAAGGCTAGACTTGTTGCTCAAGGGTATACTCAAGAAGAGGGCATAGACTATGGTGAAACATACGCTCCCGTAGCTAGGATGGAAGCAATTAGAATGCTATTAGCATTTGCATGTTTTCATGAATTTAAATTATATCAAATGGATGTTAAAAGTTCATTTTTAAATGGTTTTATAAAAGAAGAAGTGTATGTGGAACAACCTCCAGGTTTTGAAGATTCAAAATTTCCAGATCATGTTCTTAAATTGACAAAAGCTCTTTATGGTTTAAAACAAGCTCCTAGAGCTTGGTATGAAAGATTGTCAAATTTTTTAATTGAAAAAGGTTTTTCAAAAGGAAAGGTCGACACTACATTGCTTTTAAAGCATAAAGGTAAAGATTTATTAGTAGTTCAAATTTATGTTGATGATATAATATTTGGTTCTACTAATGATGTTCTTTGCCAAGAATTTTCTAAGCTAATGCAAAGTGAGTTTGAGATGAGCATGATGGGGGAGCTCTCATTTTTCTTGGGACTCCAAATCAAGCAAAGAAAAGATGGCATCTTCATTAATCAAGCTAAGTACGTCAAAGATATACTCAAGAAGTTTGGACTGGAAAATGGAAAACCTCAAGACACTCCAATGAGCTCTTCAACAAAGCTTGACTTAGATGAAGGAGGTAAATGTATAGATGTTAAATTATATAGGTCAATGATTGGCTCTTTGCTCTATCTAACCGCAAGTAGACCGGATATTATGTTTAGTGTTTGCTTATGTGCTAGATTTCAATCATGTCCTAAGGAATCACATTTACTAGCCGTTAAGAGGATCTTTAGATACCTTAAGGACTCTCCTAGTATAGGTCTTTGGTATCCTATAGACTCTAGTTTTAGCTTGCATGCCTTCTCTGATGCGGATTATGGAGGATGCAAATTAGATAGGAAAAGCACCTCCGGTACTTGCCAATTCCTTGGAAATATGATGATTTCTTGGTTTTCAAAGAAACAAAATTGTGTTGCATTATCTACCACTGAAGCGGAATACATTTCAGCCGGTAGTTGTTGTGCACAGGTTTTATGGATGAAACAACAACTTTTTGATTATGGAATTGAAGTAGGTACCATTCCTATCAAGTGTGACAATACTAGTGCTATTTGTCTCACTAAAAATCCCATCCAACACTCTAGAACTAAGCATATTGAAATAAGACATCACTTCATTAGGGACCATGTCACTAAGGAAGATGTAGTTCTAGAATTTTGTTGATACTTTGCACCAATTAGCGGATATTTTTACAAAACCCTTAGATAAAGAAAGATTTTGGACACTTAGAAGAGAATTAGGTTTAACTGACCTATCTTCACTTAGTGTTTAAAATAATTTAGCACTTTTAATAAATACTAAAAAATGCTTATAATAATAATTTTTGATTGCATTCTTGCTATTAGTTAGGGGGAGTTTATGATTCTTAGTGAAAATTAATTTTATGTTCAAATAATGTTTAAAGATTAATTTAATTGATTGAACATAATTAATTTTTGATATATGAGTTGCCAACACCACTAGAGGCTATTTATTTAGCATTTTAAGTGTTTAAAACGGATTTTTGGACATTTTTGTGCTTCATGCACCGATGCACTTAACAATGCATCGATTCATCCCTTTGAATGTGCATCGATTCATCATGTTGATGCACCGATGCACTCCTTGAATGTGCATCGATGCACAGGGTCATGCATCGATGCATCCGTCGGGTTTTGGGGTTTTAAAGGCTTATTTTTCTATTTTTATCTCAAAACCTAAAATCTCTTTCTCTAGCCGTTCGTCCCTCTCTCCCTCTTAATCTCCATTCTTGCTCAAAATCAATGATTTTTCGTCGGAATCTTCAAGCTTTTCAACTCTCAAACCTGCTTCAATCATTAAATCGTGCAAAACAACTCCTCATCCCTCTCAATCCGAATTTTCAAGGTATTTTTCTAAAAACCTTTATTTTACAAATTTATGATTTTAGAACTAGTTTTAATTAGTTCTAGAATGTACATTATATCGGGCATTTATTGTTTGTTAGTTCTAAACTAGATTTTACTACCAATTTCGTCAAAAACAAACAATTTTTCAAAAAATTTCTTTGAATTTCGAAACTTAAAAAAAAATTAGTAAGATTTTTGATTTAATTGTTTTGTTTTCATGAAAACTATATTGTGATTATCAAATATTATTTTTTAAATAGTTTTCAAAATATGCCCATTAGGATATGGTTTAGAGAACCTTGAATTATTGAGGACACATTTGAGTTTTGGGAATTGATTGTGCATACATGTGTTTCAAATTGCAGGTGTTCCTTATTCCGATTTACTTTAATCATGTCTAATCCCAAATGTCCTAGAACTTCATCTAGTTGTTCTCATTCAAACCAACCGCCAAATCCCGTTTTCCTCCGCCTCCTCCCGATCCTTCTATAGACGAATAGATCTTGTTGTGGTTTTGGAGTGTCTTGAACGTTTATTGTTAAACCATTTTGAATATTTTGGGGGTAATTGTTTGACTTGCTTAACTTCATTTGGATATAAGATTTGGATGTTTTATGGATAGTTTGTTTGAATTTTCATTTTGAGCTTAATATTTATTAATTTTGCATCATTAGAAATTTATGACCAAATTATGCCATTTCACATTTTATTATGAATATTGATTATGAAAACTAATGGCTAATCTCTCTTTTGATTGTGATCTTAGCAGCTTATTATTAATAAATCAATTGGCTAATGTTTTTCAAAATTCTTGTTTAAAACGTTTTTATAGAGTCTTTTTGATTTAACAAAAAGGGGGAGAAAATTTAAGATGTGCTTTAGTAAGGGGGAGTAAGTTTTTCAAAATCGATTTCAAAAATAATTTCTTAAAAAAATCTTAAAATTATTCAAATGTTTTGTTATATCAAAAAGGGGGAGATTGTTGAAAACATTTTTGATATTTCGATATAACAAATTAAGTTAAATGAATTTTAAGATTTCACAAATGATTTTACAAATTTATATTCGATTCAATTAACCGAATATCAAATTATTACTCCAAGTTTTTCAAGATCAATTTTAATCCTTACTAAATGTGTAAAATTGTGATTTGTACTTAAACTATTTTTGAAACAATTTTCACAAAGTATTTTGAACCAAAAACAAGCCTTAAATCAATTATTCAAAGGCATGCATCGATGCATCAGTCCATGCATCGATGCATCGATGAATTAATTGAACATCGAATGCATTCCATGCACCGATGCACTCTCCATGCATCGATGCACTCTGAATATTTTCAAAACATCGAATGCATTTGATGCATCGATGCACAAGCCATGCATCGATGCACCAGGCTATTTTTCAAACATCGAATGCATTTCATGCATCGATGCACACTTGGTGCACCGATGCATCAAGTGTTCTAACGGTTAAAATATTTGAATTTTACACGAATGCACCGATGCATCCTTGATCATGCATCGATACATGAGACGCTCCACCTAGAAAAATTAATTGTTTTCACACTTAAACGGCTCTATTGACTCCACTAATTATCACCAACGTTTAGAATTGATTCAAGGGGTATTTAAACAAGTTCTTAAGCCATTGATCAATAACAAGAAACATCAAGCAACTAGAATCAAGAGAAAATCAAAGAGAAAGCATCAAACCTCAAGTTTGAGCATTTCAAGCCTATTTTTCATCCAATATTCATTTGCTTTCAAGAACACTTTTGTACTCAATTGTATTTATCTTTGAGTGTTCTTTTCTTTGTTCTAGAATTGTGCAAACATCTTACCTTGTGAGGTTTTCTTGTAAGTTTGCAAATTTGTAATCTTCTCTTTGGGAAAAAGAGTGTTCTCAAGAGTTGGGGTATACTCTTGAGGGATTTTGTAAGGTTATCTCTTTGGCCTCAAAAGAAAGAACAAATTAGTGAATTTGTTGGAAAATCCTTAGTGTGAATAGCTAAGGTAGTGGACGTAGACTTTGTTTGAGAAAGTCGAACCACTGTAAATCACTGTGCAATTACTTTCAATTTTCTGCAAAAGCTTCCACTAAATTTTTAATTGCCAATTCACCCACCTCTTGGCCAATTCCGTCGATCGATTAACTCAACAAATAGGTTTCGAAATTTCACATATCGATACTTTATACATAGGTATCGATACTTGATGTTTACGCCTATTATCATTATACCGGTAGACTTTTATCGTTTTCATTATAATTAACTTATTACTTTAAAGTAATAGGTTTCGAAATTATAAGTATTGATATTTTATATATGTGTATCGATATATTTTGCATGTAAATTATTTGAGAAGCATATTGGAATAAAAGTATCGATACCTATATAGACATTATTGATACTTGATATTTACGCGTATTATCAATATATCGGAAGCCTTTTACCATTTATATTGTAAACTTACCAATTACTTTAAAGTAATCGGTTTCAGAATTTCGCGTATTGATACGTTATACATGTGTATCGATACATTTTGCGTGTAAATTGTTGAGAAGCATATTGGACTAAGAGTGTCGATAACTATATATAAAGTATCGATACTTAGTATATACGCCTATTATCATTATATCGGTAAACTTTTACCCTTTACATTGTCAATTTACCTTTTACTTTATAGTAATAGGTTTCGAAATTCCAAGTATCAATACTTTGTACATGTGTATCGATACTTTTTGCGTGTAAATTGTCTGAGAAGCATACTTGAACAAAATTATCGATACCTATATAAAAAGTATCAATACTTTATGTTTATGCCCATTTTCATTAAATCGGTATATTTTTACTGTTTATATTGTAAATTTACCTATTACTTTAAAGTAATAAATTTTGAAATTTCAAGTATCGATACTTTATATATGTGTATCGATACTTTTTGCTTGCAAATTGTTTGAGATGCATACTAGAATTAAAGTATTGATACCAATATAACAAAGTATCGATACGATGTGTTTACGCTATTATTATTATACCGGTAGACTTTTACCGTTTACATTGTAAATTTAACTATTACTTTAAAGTAATTGGTTTCAAAATTACAAGTATCGATACTTTATATATGGGTATTGATACTTTGTTTCGGGCATATTGTTTGAGAACCATACTAAAATAAAAATATCAATACGAATATAACAAGTATCGATACTTGGACATTTTCATACTTTGCATACATTGTTTTAAAATTATAAAAATAGATACTTTAATAATGTGTATAGATACATTTGGAGTGCAAATTGTTTTACAAGCACACTGGAATAAAAGTATCGATATCGGCACAAGAAGTATCCAAACTTACAAAAAAACGTGTATAAACTTATAATCAAAGTATCGATATTTACATTAGTGGTATTGATACGTCAAGTTAAATTTATTGCATTTGGTACTTATTAATTGTACAGACCTAAATATGCCCTAACAAATAAATGTTGTACCCACCCTTCAACTACTATCACCTAATATAATTGAAAGCACCACTGAAGCATTTTGTTTTATGAACCACTACTTCAACTTCTAACATCAAAATTCAACATCAACTCCTGTTGGGACCACTGAACTTTCCTACAACAATTTTTTTTATTCGGACTAATGAACCATTATTTATAGACCATACTGTATCAGAAAATGTTAAGCCAAATGGAGAATAACATAAAGTGCTTACTGTTGATGAATATGAAAGATTGGTTGGTCAGGTCTTTTATTCACGTGACGAAGCTTGGGATTTTTATAAGGAATACGCACAGAAACATGGTTTTAGTGCACATCGGGGAACAACATGCCTAGATAGGGAAGGGAATATGAAGATACAAGAATTATGTTATTCAAAAGAAGAGTTTCGGTCATCTAAAGTCAATATTATTGATCGTCAATGTGCTCATACGCCGGTCATAAGAACCAGATGCAAGGAAAACATCTTGGTGACATCAATAAAGACAAATGATCAATGAGTTCTAAGTAAGTATTTTCAGGAACATAATCATGCATTGTGCACAACTGTTATGACACCATTTATGCATTCAAATAAAGCTGTGAGTGAGGCTGATGTGATGAGGCAACAACATTGAAAGATGTTGGTGTTGGGACATCACAAGTAATGAATTATTTCATGCATCAGGAAGGGGTTATCAGAATATTGGATTTACATATAAAGACCTCTACAATGCACTTAAAAGAGGTAAAGCAAAGAAAATAGTCAATGGGGATGTCAATACACTAATTTCTTACTTTGATTATAAGAAACAAGATGATCCCGAGTTTTTTATGACATACTTAGTAGATGAATAAGGGGCTTTGCATAATCTTATTTGGGCTGATTCAATATCGAGATCAGATTACACGTGATTCGGTGATGTTATTGCGTTCGACATAACGTACAAAGATAATTTGTATGGTCGGCCAATTATATGACTACAATATCAATTTCTACCTATAACATTATATAAAAGTGTTGATATTTATTTTCTACCTAGAATATCACTTTCTACCAATAATCGGTCTCAAATTCTTCTTTACTTCGAAAACTTCAAACCCTAAAACCTATTACTTTAAAGTAATAGGTAAATTAACAATGTAAACGTATACAAATGTTCTCGTATAATGAAAATAGTCATAAATAACAAGAAGCGCATTACACAGATAGACTTTTACCTTTTACATTGTTTACGCCTATTTTCATTACACTGGTAGACTTTTATCGTTTACATTGTTAATTTACCTAAGTATCGATACTTTATACTTGTAAATAACAAGTATCGATACTTGGAATTTTGAAACCTATTACTTTAAAGTAATAGGTAAATTAACAATGTAAACGGATAAAAATGTTCGGTATAATGAAAATATTCGTAAATAACAAGTAGTGATACTTGTTATTTACGCCTATGTTCATTACACCGGTAGACTTTGACCGTTTACATTATTAATTTAGCTATGTATCGATACTTTATACATGTAAATAACAAGTATCAATACTTGAAATTTCGAAATCTATTACTTTAAAGTAATAGGTAAATTAACAATGTAAACGGATAAAAGTGTTCTGGTAAATTGAAAATAATCGTAAATAACAAGTAGCAATACTTGTTATTCACGCCTATTTTCATTACATCGGTAGACTTTTACCGTTTACATTGTTAATTTGGCTAAGTATCGATACTTTATACATGTGTATCATTCAATTCTTTTTATTATTATTAAAAATTTTACCCTTCAATTCTCGGGATTTTGGTTGCATTTGGTTGCATTTCCCATGTACCACCTAAATCATAAGTTCGATATGCTTTTGATGCTTTAATTGTTTGAGAACCAGATGCATCGCCATCAAGATTTTAAATATCTAATCTTCATGAGTTGGATGAAATGTATTCAATTCGAAAGGTTTTATTCACATATCCAATCTTCTAGCCTGTGCCTCAAAATGATGATGGTCATGCTATACCTAGTGTTTCGTGTAGGAAATAAGCAATAGAAATTAGGATTAATCAATGCTAACATGAAAATTGTGTAAGTTAATAAGAAAAGAATCTTACAAATGACATTTGATGTTACAAACACAACATATATTAACTAGTTTTTTCCAACCAACACCTTCGCATATATCACAATATTTGGCAGGAGCCTCACAGCAGCAGAACCTCATGAGGTAATGAGCATGTTTTTATTTGAATGGAACAAAACAAAAAAGCTCCTATTTATAGTGGAGCTCAAATTGAAATTGAAATTCGAATATGCATAATTATTTTCTATTGTTCAAGTAACATGTGTTAACAACCAAAAAGCAGGGAAAGACTCACATGCAATATTAGTTCAAAGTTGAGTTGAGTCATAGAAAGAAAGCAGTCACGCGAGTGGAAGACAAGACAAGAAAGTCAAATCTTATAATGGGTTCTTTATAATGCTCCATCATAATGGAATCTTTATTGTGTAAGTCACATGTTGTATTGTGGATAGGAATATTAAAATACACAGTTATTGTTTGATATGTTTGAGTACATTAAAATTGAAAATAATGTATTATGTGTATGAATAAAAAATATACACACAATATAAGTAAACCAATATAAAACAATGTTATATATAAAAATCATGTCATCAATAAATAAATTAAGCATGTTCTAGTTGTCCACTCACAAAGAAATTAAACAGAAGAAAAGGGTTATTTCTAACAAAGTCCAGAACATTAGGTGCATTTGACAAATTTTCCAAATACTCGTATATGTTTCCGCCTTTTACTGAGGACATATATAAATAATTGAAATTACAAACCAAATATGTTCAATAATGTAATAATAAAACAATTGCGCATAAGTTGACATAAATTTATGTTATACCTAAAGCATTGTCGTTCAAAGAAGAAGCGTCAAAGAGATGTGGATATGTAATTATATTGCTATATAAGTACATAAATTGTGAATGAACAAATGTATCAACATATAGTTTAACAGAAAGAACATATGGCAAACATGTAACTTACTGGATTATAAATTATTTGTTTCTACTGAATCATCCACCAACAGTGTATTTTCTGGGTTGTATTCAGCATACGCATTCCAGACATCTTGCAGATCTTTACAGTATGTTACTTCATTTTATTTTATTTTTTCACTTTCTTTAATCATGTTTATAGAAATAGTCTAACATAAATTCGTAGGAATCATAAACAAATAAAAGTAAGCAATGTAAAAAACATGTATCTTACCAAATGAATATAAAGTGGTCAGACAATAAAGGTAGTTTATCAAGTGCACGATCAATGTTATGCATGAAATTATTAACAATTACCTGAGAAACATCCAATTGTAAATTATACATTTTTCTATAGTAATTCAATAGCTTAACAGTGTTTACCTCAACTTCGAAGACCAAATGACAACAACAAAGTTTTCTAAACAAAAATTAAAAAATTCATATACACATGGTCTCAGTATAACATCTACAGCATGAAGAAAATTACATTAAAATAGTAAATTTATAGGTTAAAATAATGTATAGAAATAAACAAATCGAAAACCTTTGGTGTTTTTTGAAAAGTACGCAAGGATTCCATTAACATAAAAAATGACAAGTTTTCTTGTCGGTGGTGTTGCAGACACCATATATTTGTTTGGATTTTCAGCCTCATCATCATCATCTGTATTGTCATCCTCTTCATTCAACACTTGATTGTCCATCGCCTTCTCCACCATTGTTATAAGAAAAGTAAATACATTTTTACAACATGTAACTACTTAAAACATAAAGAATGAATTACCTAACTCGTATGATTTAGTTGACGGAATTAGTTACGTAAGTTGGAGACGTCATCCACATTTCCCCGATTGCTCATTAATATGCCCGACACGAGAATCAAAATGCTCTTGAAAATTAACCATGTACTCCATCACGGACTTTATTGTAGTATCTTCTTCAGCCCTAGCCTCTTCCATTAGAGCGTCTTCCATCGGTTGTTGGTCGTCATTGTTAATGGGGTCTAATTGCTCTTTCTTTTGTTCTACTCTAATGCCATATTTTTTAGTCCAACCGACATTTTTAATAAATTTGTATCCGAATTTAGTCATGGATAACATGTCAATCTTCCAGGATAAGCGACTAGGGTACTCAAGCGAAAAATCCACTTCATTATTCTTCAATAGATGGGTAATAACACATCCATATGATAGTGAAGTTGTAATGGATTCACCCTTTTTGACTAAATTAACAAGTGTCTCAAATATCAGTTATGCAATGTTTGTAGTGGTTTTTGAGCTATACTTTGCTAACCATCAATAATCGATATATCAAATTATGGAAAATTTTCCACCAGAAGGCCGAATAAACCGAGTGAGAATTTTGTGAAACACTCTGGCATCCACATCTAGGTGAATGAGGCTATTTCTATCCACACGTTTAATTATAGGATCTAAATCAATTTCATTGGAATCCCCTTTATTCTCGACACCTATACCCGGAACAATAGAATCTGGAGATATATATATGTATATCTTTCCCCATTACATGAGTATTATTTCTGATGATGTTATTCTTGTTAGGCTCACGGTGAAATGAAACATTATTATAGAACACTCGAACATGGTTTGAGAAATATTTTGGTTATACACCAAGAAACTCAAGCCAACCCCAATATGTAAATATCTGTTTAAAATCAAATTTATATTTTTTATTGAATATGAAATCCATTTCAATAACACGTTTGGGACGAATCTTTATTGCTTTGAAATGCTGATAAAATTTTTCTTTCTCTTCATCGGTTCTAAAGTTGTTTGTATTAAACGACTTAATTTGATCAGAAGACCTTACATGAGAAGAAGACCTTGATTTAGAAGAAGGTTTTTGGTTGAGAAGAACTGCGTATCGGACGTTTTAGAGCTATTTTTAGGAGTGGATATAGAGGTTGTTACATGAAACACAAGCACATTAAGAAAAAAAACTTTCAAATCCCTAAATCACTAAAATCCTAATTTAGGGAAAAATCTCTATATAAATTTACCTGTAAATATTATCGTAATAGTTGCAAGAAATGTCTCTAGTGGAGGGAATATTTAAAGAAGCTTGAATGGTGATATTTTCGTGAACGGTGGTATTCGTCAGAGTGGAAGAGATATATGCCTTTTAGGGGAGCGACGTTTTGATACAAGTATGGAGGATCGATTCTTTTTTAAATAACTAAGACAAAAAAATGCGCCTACGAATAAAAACAAAGCACGACCTAATACTTGAACATGGGTATCAGTTTGTTTATAGGTTAATAATAATGTAACCGGTAAAATATTATTAACCTAACTGGTTAATTGGTTTAATATCTATACTTGTGTTGAAAGTATCGATGTTGTTTAGATTGAAAGTATCGATACCTATATAAAAAGTATAGATACTTGGAATTTACGCCTATTATCATTAAACCGATAGACTTTTACCGTTTACATTGTAAATTTACCTATTAATTTAAAGTGATAGGTTTCGAAATTATAAATATCGATATTTTATATATATATATATATATATATATATATATATATATATATATATATATATATATATATCGATACATTTTGCGTACAAATTGTTTGAGAAACATACTGAAATAAAAGTGTCAATACCTATATAGACAGTATCGATACTTGGTATTTATGCCTAGTTATATTTAATCGATATCATTCCCTAAGTGTCGATACTTTTGTGTAAGGTATATATACTTTCGAAATGTTTTTCTTTTTCCATTTCTTTTAAATTCATAAAGTACTGATACTATAGTACATATACTTATAAAAGTATCGATACTTTCAACAATTATGGTAGCGCTTTACCAGTTTTATCAAATTTCAACACGTTATATTGTCATATAGCGATACATGTTTCTAAGGTATCGATACTTTATATGCGCTATTATTTAATTCTTTTCAATTCCTACAGTGTCGATATTTTGGTACACATACTTATAAAAGTTTATATACTGTCAACAATTCCGGTAGCTCTTTACCGGTTTTGTCAAATTGAAACCAGTTATATTGTCATGTATTGATACATGTAAGGTATCGATATTATAATTCTTTTAAATTCCTATAGTATCGATACTTTGGTACATATATTTATAAACGTATCGATACAAATTTCAACAATTTCGATAGTTCTTTACCGGTTTTGTCAAATTTAAACCGATTTTATCAAATTTCAACTAGTTTTATCAATTACCAACCAATTTTGTTAAATTCGTTACCTCCTTTTTCAATTTGAAACCAGATTTTTCATATTTCAACATGTTATATTGTCATGTATCGATACATATATGTAAGGTATCGATACTTTATAGGTGATTTTATTACAATTATTTTAAATTACTAAAGTATCTTATACATATACTTATAAATGTATTGATACATGTCTACTTTTAACCGGTTTTCTTCACTTTCTTATATATAACAATATATATTGATACTTTTGTGCAATGTATTAATACTTACCGATAAGTAAAGTTTATCGATTGTTAAATTTTTTTAATAATTTTTCATATTTTTCACCTACAATATTATTATTAGTCAATATTTTTAGTAAACTTAACCGAATTTATTAAATATCTTATTAAATTTCTAAATACACAATTTGTTAACAATATATTAGTCCACATTTCATTATACAAACCCTTCAAAAACAAACAACCTAAACTCCTTTGTCTTTTGACTCATCAACACGTGCCAACTGCCGTCTCTTTTCCCCCACGCTCCTTTTCTCATCTCTCCTCTTGTTTCACGCGCTACCACTCCACCCTTTCTCTTTCATTGTTCCACACGTGTACTCCCCCAACAACCCTATAAAAACTTGCTTCCCTCCCCCCAACTCTCTCCCACCTACTCAACGTCCTCGGAAACCGTTCCCAACACGAACCTTGACCGTTTCCCACGACTTCCTTCCTCCCTCCTCCTCCTCCGCTGGCTTCTGTTGCCAACGCAGTCCGTAATGGAAGCCAGCCGGCCAACAGCGAGTCAACGGGTTCATGCTGTAAGGCCAACAAAGAGGATCCCTTTAGGGGAATATACTGCCAAAGCCTCCGACGCTTTACCTCTTCCGTTGTATCTAACGAATGCTGTGTTCTTCACGCTCTTCTTCTCCGTTGTTTACTTTCTCCTCTTACGTTGGCGCGAAAAGATCCGTGCTTCAATTCCCCTCCACCTCCTCACCTTTTCCGAGATCGTTGCGATTTTCGCTTTAGTCGCCTCTTTGATTTATCTTGTGGGGTTCTTCGGGATCGACTTTGTTCAGTCTTTGATTCTCCGACCTTCTGGTGAAGTTTGGAGTGCCGAGGAGGAGGAGGAGGAAGAGGAAAATGGAATCTTTCTTCGTAAAGAAGATGCCCGTACGGTCCCTTGCGGCCAAGCTCTTGATGACTCGCTTCCTTCGATGGCTCATATGGCGCCGGTTGTAACAACCCAGAAATTGTTCGACGAAATGCCTGTTAGAGTTACAACAGAGGAAGATACTCGTAAAATCTCTGGCGGGCAGGCTCTTGTTTGCTCGCTTTCCTTACTGCCACCTCGAGTACCGGTTGTATCTACCCAGAAACTGTTAGATGAAAAGCCTGTTGTTGTTAGAACCGAAGAAGACGAAGAAATAATTACATCCGTAGTTGCTGGAGCACTCCCTTCCTATTCTTTAGAATCAAAGTTAGGTGATTGCAAGAGAGCCGCTGCGATCAGGCGTGAGGCGCTGCAGAGATTAACGGGGAAATCACTATCGGGTTTGCCACTGGATGGATTTGATTACGATTCCATTTTAGGGCAGTGTTGTGAGATGCCTGTTGGGTACGTGCAGATTCCCGTGGGAATCGCTGAGCCACTGTTGCTTAATAAAAGAGAGTTCTCAGTTCCTATTGCAACCACGGAGGAGTGCTTGGTGGCTAGTACTAACAGGGGTTGTAAAGCTATTCATTTGTCTGGTGGAGCTACATGTATTATATTGAAAGATGGCATGACTAGAGCTCCTGTTGTAAGGTTCAGCACAGCGAAAAGGGCAGCTGAGCTGAAGTTTTAATTGGAAGATCCTGACAATTTCGATACTTTGGCTGTTGTTTTTAACAGGTTGGTTTGTATATTTTTGGATTTCAGATTGAGCAGTTCAAATTCTAGCTAATTGTACTGGTTTTTCTGAAAATTTTGAGTTTCTGGGCGGTTGCAGATCAAGTCGATTTGGTAGGCTTCAAAGCATAAAATGTGCAATTGCTGGGAAGAATCTATACTTGAGAATTACTTGCAGTACCGGTGATGCTATGGGGATGAACATGGTTTCCAAGGGAGTTCAAAACGATATGGATTTCCTTCAAACTGATTTTCCTGATATGGATGTCATCGGCATTTCTGGTAAGCTTCATTTGCTTATTACTTATAATTATGTTGTTCTTCTTTTGTTGAGCTTCATAACTCAATTTTAGAGATCCGTGATGGATTTAGGAAATTTCTGTTCCGACAAAAAGCCGGCGGTAAACTGGATTGAAGGACGAGGCAAATCTGTTGTCTGCGAGGCCATCATTAAGGGTGATGTGGTGAGGAAGGTCTTGAAGACTAGTGTGGAATCTCTCGTGGAGCTCAACATGCTTAAGAACCTTACTGGTTCTGCCATGGCTGGAGCTCTGGGTGGATTTAATGCCCATGCCTCTAACATTGTCACTGCAATCTACATAGCTACTGGCCAAGATCCGGCTCAAAATGTCGAGAGCTCTCGTTGCATCAGGATGATGGAACCTGTTAATGATGGAAAGGACATTCACGTCTCTGTCACAATGCCTTCCATCGAGGTAATTGATTTTTAAAATTGTCTATTTTGGTTCAGGTCATTTCCGGTTGAATCGTTTTGGGATTGGATCATTTGAGTTTTAAGGCTTGGATGTTTTGGAGAGGATCATTTTGGGTCACTGCAGGTTTAGGTTAATTAAGATTCAGGTGGAGAGAGTTCATGGAAGCAGTAGGAGTCTAATTTTATGATGGTTGATGTGTGATTTGTTGTTTAGGTTGGCACTGTTGGTGGTAGAACTCAGCTTGCATCGCAGTCAGCGTGTTTGAACCTGCTGGGGGTTAAAGGTGCGAGCAAAGAGGTGGCTGGAGCAAACTCTAGGATGCTTGCAACCATTGTAGCCGGTGCGGTCCTTGCGGGGGAGGTGTCACTCATGTCGGCACTTGCAGCGGGTCAATTAGTTAAGAGCCACATAACGTACAATAGATCATGTAAGGATGTTTCCAAGCTTTCTTCCTAGATGAACATTGTCATGGTGTAGTTGTTTGTTGCAAGTCTCATGCTATAAATGTATCTGACCATCCCTTTGTAATAACTTAAGCGTCTTTGTGATTTGCTTTATTTGTTTTGTGCTTTGTTATTATTTTCTATCTAAGAAAAAAAAAAAAAGAAAAGGCATGTAATGCGAGAATCGTGTAAAATGATAGGGTTGTTAATGAATTTGTTTATTTTTATTTTTTTGGTTTTACTCGATTGGTTCTACATGTATTTTGTATTAGCAATGATGGAGGCGTTATTTAAGCCTGCAGCAAGGGCAACTCATTCTTCATTTTGTACAAGGAAGCCTTGTTTTGCACTTCGTATGGGTGGACTGTGATATGTCTTGAGAAAATCTCCAAAGGATTGTAGATATTATCCATTTTTTAAGGTAAGAGAAAAAGATAATCTTATTAATTGATATGAGGTCTCTGGGTTGTGTTTTTACGCTATTCTTGATGCAAGGGATGCATGTTGATGTCTACACCAACTGTTGGTACGGAGCTATGCTTAGTCCTGGCCCATTGCCCCTTAATTTTTTATAATTATATCTCTTAATTTTAGTTAAGTTGAATTTGTTTATCTTATTTTCTATAGTTAATTATATTTTATCTTCTCTATTTTTTATAGTAAATTTTATTTTATCTTCTTGAGTTGATATCTGGCCCCGTCTGATACGAGATAAGTGATTAGGCAAGGATTACCTTCTTTTTAATAAAAACAAAATTAAAATATTTCATGGATGAATGTCTGATCATGATCTTAAAACCAACAACTTTCCTTACAAATGTGTCCACCCATGTTTTCTATTGAATTCATAATCCTATCAATTATTCTATCGTATATGTTCTAAACTCTAAAGCATCGCAGAAATCAATGGGAATGTTTTGATTTTGAGTTTTTACCAAAAGAAAATAAAAAAAAATACAACTATTTTGATAAAAAAAATTATTTACTGGTATATTAATTATAAAAAATTCTATAAACTCATTCCATAACTATATTAAATTTAAATGTAAACATTATAATTGGTGGATCTATCTAATTAGAGGTTTGCTTCTTTTTTATAACTATTCATATTTTATTTAAATTAGAATTTACAAAGATTTATTATGATTTCCTTTTAAATCTAATTTATTTTATTCACAACATTATGATAAGAGATTAATTGAACATACATTTAGGGACCTTTACAAGTTAATAATCAATTGATAAGGTATACACACCTTATAAATGCAACGAGTTAAACTCAATACCTCTAAAAACAAATTAAACTCAAGACCTCTGAAGAGAATAACATTCATAGGTCATTTGATAGGTTATATATATATGTGTGTGTGGATTTCATGAAGGGAAATGAAAAGGAAGAAGAATCACAGCAATCATGTCAAGAAACACCACCAGCATCTCCAATTGCAAATTCATCTGCACTTCCCTTAAAATCTCTCATCACTTTTCATTTATCACAACCCTCTAAGTAGATCAAGGTTATATCAGAACAGGAGAAAAATTAATAAGTTCAACCTGCATACATATAATTGCATGTTGACGATGAGGGATATCAAAATCAAGAGATTTTGTTAAGCAAATTTATGGCAGTTCTAATCCCGGTTAACCAGCCTGGAAATTCATATGATATTATTTAATTACTTATTCAATCACCCATTTATTATTTAATTTATATTTTTAGTCACTCAACACTTATTTATTTTAAACTACACTTAATAATATATTTTGGTTCTGTTCTAGTCACTCTTCTTTAAAAACTTAGTGGTAACGTTGACGTATCATCATAAGATAATGTCACATCATCATTGAAAAATAATTTAAAAATGACATGTTAACATCATTCTTAATTTTTTTAACGGTATGTGATTAAAATAAAACTAAATCGTAAGGATAGCTATAATTTAAAAAGAAAGTTGAATGATCAAAACATAAATTAAGTAATATGTGGGTGACCAAATAATTACTTTACCCTGAATAAAATATATATATGTATATTAAAAATAATTATATTAAAAAACTTTTATTGGTCCAGTTAATATATTCTTCTAGATATAATCCAAATATATATATATATATATATATAATTTTTATTATATTTTTAAATATATATAAATTATTTTAGATAAAATTTATGTTATGTTTATATTGGTCCAACCTATATTTTTTTTTTGAATTCGAAAAAAAGGTTAGAACCTAAATGGGTGCAGTGGTAGACTCTCTCACCAGCAACGTAGATTCTAAACACGAATAGTGTAACACCGTTAGACCGATGCGGGTGACCCGATCTGATCCAAAGTGTCACATTAGGGCCACCGGAGAAACCCACAGAAAAAATCCATGAAAAATTAAAGTTTTTGTTAAAACGCATAAAATCGTAAAACAATTTGTAATTGAAATACAAGTTCAGAAAACCATTCATATATCTCAAACGGAATTAAAATCATACAAGTTTCAGACTCAATATAAAAATCAAATGTGACCTACATTCCCCTTAATTACACTTGTATCGTACTCTTCAACCCAAGCCAAAGGAACTCCTAATTACATATGTCCATAGCTGCACTGGATCAATTCTTTTAACCTAAAACGGAGTGTATAAGAGTGAGCTTTGAGAAGCTCAGTAAACATAACAACCAAGTGATGCTGAAGAACATTCAGATAATAACAAGCATAAAAATTTCCTTATTGATTCGGGCTTCTACAGGTTTTTGTGATGAATTAAGGTTCCACTGATATTTCTTCAAGTAAAAGACATGAAGCTTCCAGTTAATAGGAAACGTTCAGAAGACCAGGTTTAGGAGATCATAATTGGATATCTAGTGTATTCCCACGAAATTAGAATAAATAAAATCATACATTAAAAATAGTAGTACTCTATTTCAGTAAAAAAATTTTAAAATCATTGTAATATCCTCCATCCGAATACTCCTTATGCAGTCCACCAGAACTGCATCCATAAGGGTTTACCCTAAGCAAAAAGCAAAGGAGCCACCCTAAGAGAGTACCTTGGGGCTTATGGGCCTACCCAATGGTCACTTTAGGTCCGTAAGGAATTACCAGCTTGATCAGATTTGAACCTCCATACTCTAAACTCGTACTCATACAGTATCCATTACAAATCAGATTTAGTAGTACCCTATAATATCAAAATCATGATCCAGTAATATATTGTAAAAGTGACTATGTAGTTATTTAAATCACATGAATGCCCTATATTCGTACACCATAATATAATCTCCATACTAAGGGAGTGACTTGGGGCCTTAGAGCCTACCCAAGGAATACCTTAGGTCCGTAAGGAATTACCAGTTTGATCAAAGCTAAACCTCCATACTCCAGCCTACCCAGATAGTGTCCCAATAAAACAGTTCAAGTAGTAACCAGTAGATTCCATGATCCATAAATCAGGAACGGTCATATTTTCCAGTGAAAACATGTAACCAGAGAACACATTTCAAGTAGACGTAGTTCATAAACTGTAATTCAATACACCAGTAAGTTAGAATATCAAACAGTTAAAAGATTCAATAAAGTAGTAACTTCGGTAAATCATATTTCAGGACAGATAAAATAATCATATAGAACATAAGGAACACACTAGAGGATTCAGTTATTTTTCCGAGGGTACTTGGTATTTATCAGGTAGAGAGTCACAAAATTTTTGTAAACTGATTGAATTTCAGTATGAGATCCTTATGAAAAAGGGGTTTGATGGCTAACAGATTCATCAGTCATTCAGTCAGTAATTTATCAGGAAGTATTTTTCGAAGGCCCTAAGTAATCAGGACAATATTTAGAATCTTTTGCATCAGAGTTACTTGAGATTTCAGATATGACATGAGTGGTTCCATTATTCAGGAATTTGGGGGCATTTTGGACATTTGATTCTTGGAGAATTCTAAGTAATTTAATCTAATAAGGGTGAAACAATGATTCATGGTATTTAAGATTCATGTCGATTTATCAGGATATTCACACTTTAATACTTACATCACTAGTCGAACTAATCATCTTCAGAATCATCGTTGAATGGATCTTAGAGAGACGAACATATATTCTAATGGTATTTATTTCATTTCTGTATTGCACGGTATCAAGAAATGTTGACGTGCTTGATTCGTGGTTCAAAACCCTTATAGACAGTACAACATATAAGTTCATCAGTGTTTACAGACTTACCCAAGTCATCCACTTAATTATAGGTCATAGAGGGTATTTAGGTAATTTATTATTCAAGTTTATCCCGATCATTTTGGACTTTCCACAATAATTCGATATTTTAAACAATTAAGATACGTACAATACTTTCATTCAGTTCAACTTTGTCATATAATATAGTTATTTCGAGGTAATTCTAACGTGTAAAGTACTTTTAGTAATTTAGCCACCGGGTGTTAGCTTAGTAATTAGAAATTCTAGGTCATTTTTGTATTCGAAGGTGATTTATTCATATCGGAGCTTAAGGGTATTCAGTCATTCCAGGGATTGGAGATACTTTGGTTCATTTTACAGTTCAGGGGTATTTTGGTCATTTCCTTCAATACATTCTTTCCATTTAATTCAATTTTTCTGAGCAATTCAAATATAAATAGTTATAGTGTTTTAGCCTTTACGTATTTGTTGATAAATCAACAATTCTAAGTCTTGTACCTTCTCGGATTTTAAGATCTGATTATCAGTGACTTTTCGAATAGATTAGGAATTTAACAGGTGAGTCATCAGTTTATCGGATTAAATACGAATTCTCAGGGTACTTCCACTATGAGGTCTAGTCCATACCTTTTTTACCTCATAGGGGTAATTTCGTAATTTCTTAACCAGGTGATTCTAATATTAAAACTTTTAACGAAAATAATTAGAATTTAAAGATTCTGAGGTTGATTGCTTTATCGGTTAATCACTGAACCTGAAATTATTTCTTATCAATCTTCTAGTGTCTTATACATGTAATCTGAGTCTTATTCAATTTAATTACTTTTCATCTCATTTGGATCGAATTTAGAATATATTAATTACACACATGTATCCAAACATATTTGTCTACGCATTAACCAATGCCAACATGTTCCATAAAAGCATACATAAGTTAGTAATGTATTACCTCTATTCTCAAGCCATAACGGTTAACCAATTAAACTCCATTTGATCACCCTCGAACTTTAATTCCATGTACCATAATGACTTGGATACATGGCAAAACCAATTTACATTAGAAACATAACTTAAACTTGAAAATTTGTATTGAATCGGGATATAAAATACCGAAAAATAGCTTACAAGGATTGAATTTGGTGAAACATAGTTTGGATTCGGACTCAGGACGTCGCAAAACATAAAATATGACTTTTCAAAATTTTGACATTTTGGTCAAAGTCAACAGGTTGGCTCTGACGAAGTTGACTCAGACGGGTTGACTCAGGCGAGTTGAATTGGTTCAAACCCGCTTCGGTTTGACTGGACTAATTCCAGAAACCTCTTGGACTGGCGGATAAGCCCCATGCGAACTGTCGACGCGTGGCGGCACGTGCGACGGTGACGGGGGCCAATTTGGCTGGCCGATTACTCCACAAGCTGCATCTAAACATATTATTTCCAAATTACCCCAAAATCTAACCAAAATCACGATGAGAACGAATAAAAAAGGTGGTTGGAACCCTTACCGACGACGACCCAAAAAAACACGACGGTGGGAAGCACCTTGGGTCGGATTTTGTGCAGAACAGGCCAGGGAACACGTTGGTGACGGCGGTGAGGCGAGAAGGTCGTTGGATCGGTCAGAATCGACTAAAACTACAGAGAAAGGGTTAGGTTATCTTGTCGAAGCTTTGTAGCTAAAATCACAACGATAGACGTCGTTTCACGGCGAGATGATGGAGGGATTTTGGTCGACGGTCAATGACGAACCAAACGATGGTAGTAGTGGGCCAAAAGGTGCCGGACGACGAGGATTTGGGGAGACCGACGAGGGGTACGACTTAGGGGAAATTAGGGATTTGGAAGTTCAAAATTGGGATTTTTGGATGACCGGGGTTTTAAACCAATATATGATGATATTTATTAAAAAAAATATCATCAACAATACCCTTGCCAAAATGGCTAGGGCATGGGTGGTCTTATCCTGGGTATTTATTTTTCAATGTAAAGGAGAAATGGGAAAATTCAAGGTTAAGTCTCTAAACTTCCCAGAATTTTGAAACCAAGCTACAAGTTTCTAAAAATTGCAACTTAGTCCCTTCAATTTACTTAAATTAATTAGAAGTTTTAATTTTCCTTTTATTTTAAAAGTGGGATTATTACAAATAGAGCTCGTAAATCGAGTATTGGTCTTGTCTCTGCAAGAGGACTGATTCGGAACAAGAATGGTTAGCTGGTGCATGATTTTATATTGTAAATCGAGAGTACCAACAGCTTGTTAGCAGAATTTTGGAAAGCTCGACAAGGGTTACTCTTAACAGAATACCATTTATGATTGTAAAGTTTGATGTTAAATGAAATGTCCATGCTCTCAATTGCATCATGATATACGATCATCCAACAAACATTTTGGTTTTGATGGACTGTAAGGTTTTTTTTTTTAAAGAGGGTTGGATTAAAGAAGTACAACATATTGTTCTTAAGAAGAACAAGTGTACAGATCATCTGGTGAATCTGATCCAGGTCAACACGAAACCTTGAGAATATTAGAAAATTCTCCCTTTGTTAAGTACCGGGAGAAGTCGCATTTCATTTTATCTATTAGGGTAAAGTATATAAATGGTCACTGAACTTTTCAAATGATTGCATTTAGGTCCCTCAACTTTTAAAACTTGCAATACATTCACCAAACATTTAGTTGGTTTGCAATATGGTCTCGACGTAACAGCCGTTTCACTACCGTTAGGGTAAATTATATAAATGGTCACTAAACTTTTCAGGCGCTTACATTTAGGTTATCTAAATTTTAAAACTTGTAACACATTCATTAATTATATTCTAAACTCCAAATTCCAAAATACTTCAATTACATTCTAAACATCAAATTCCAAAAATACTTCAATTACATGAACAACCCCAAATTCATATTCATTCTCAAAATCTACCATAACAAACTGAACTTTAAACAGTAACCCTAAACCCTAAAAGCATAAGCCTAAATGCTAAATTTTCCCACCAATTAACCCAACATAATCAACAACATTTATTTCATTTTGGGTCCATAACAATAAGTGATTATGTTGGGTTTAGGATTTAAAAGTTAGATTTAACCAACTATAAGTGAACAATACTCAGTTCGATTCAAAAAAATTTATTTTTCGACTTGAATTGATTCAAAAAAAATTGATACAAATTGACTTTGAGTTGTAATTTCATAAAATCAACTTGAAAAAATCAAGTTAAAATCAAGTTGTAAAATACAACTCGAATATCTCAAAAATTTTAGTAATTAGTGGATTAATTTTAAAGTTTGAGTCAAGTCCCTTGACTTTGTATGATATATGTATATCACATATGGAAAAAATATGAAGAAATATATGTATTGTATATGGTTAAAAAACTATTTAAATTAGAATCAAATAATATTATAGTATTATAAATATTTATAATTAAATTTAAACTGAAACCCGAAAATTCAATTTAATTTGACTTGATTTAAATTTTATAAACTCAAATCAAAAAAATTCCGAGTCAACTATTTTATAAACTGAACTGAATTAGAATAAAAAATATTATAATATGATAAATATTTATAATTAAATTTAAACTAAAACTTGAAAATTCAATTCAACTTTATTTAAATTTTATAAACTCAAATCAAAAAAATTTCAAGTCAACTATTTTATAAACCGAATTGAGTATTTAGGTCCAACATAACCCTAAACCCAACATAATCACTTATTGTTCAATTATAGTTGATTAATTTTTTTTCGAAATGATTATGTTTTGAGGGTTTAGAGTTGTTACTTCAAGTTCACTTTGTTATGACAGATTTTGATAATGGATTATGAATTTGGGGTTGGGCATGTAATTAAAGTATTTTAGAATTTGAGGTTTAGAATGTAATTGAAGCATTTTGGATTTTGGGGTTTATAATGTAATTGATGAATATGTTGCGAGTTTTAAAAGTTGGGGGACCTAAATGTAACTGCCTGAAAAGTTTAGTGACCGTTTATATAATTTACCCTAACGGAAGTGAAACGACCGTTACGTCAGGGACCATATTACAAATGAACTAAATGTTTGGTGGTTGTATTACAAGTTTTAAAAGTTGGAGGACCTAAATGCAAGCATCTAAAAAAATCAGTGATCATTTATATACTTTACCCTATCTATTATTGTATTTATTTTATGTATTCATATTTTTATTAATTTATTATTTTTTTTATTTTACACAATTAATATATTTATATTATTAATTTTTCAAGTTTTTTCCGTTGTTAAGTACTGTAGTTTCAAATTTTCAATTTGCTCACTGAATTTTAGATATTAAATTTTTTTTCACTCGACCGTTTACTCAGTAACAGAGTTATTATTTGAATTATTTTAATAATAAATATTCCATATATAAGATTTATAATTTTAAAAAGTAAAAAAAAAATCATAAATTTCTACTCTCAAACACTAATCCTAAATCTTCAAGCTCTAAATCTTCATCATCTTCCTCCACTCTTTTAAAACCCCAAAGCTCAAAAGGGTTCAACATCAATGACCGGATCGTCTCTTGTCGTGACATTGAATTCGAGCTTGAAACTCTGATCCATAAAATCGGGGAGACTCAAAATGAGCCCAGAGTTTCATTTGAAGTTATTGGCAGGAATCTTGTAAGGAGTAGAACGAATTGAGAGATCCCTATTTGGTAAGGAGCTGAAAGAGGACAATTGGTTATGTGTTTTGGGTCGGGTCCTTGATTGGTTTGTATTGAAGAAAACAAAAGAAAATGAAAAAGATGTAATGAATTTGGGGAGTGAGAGTGGAGTAAAGAGTGTCAACGTTGAAAATATCGACTTTATTAAAGGTAAAATTTGCTTCTTAATTCTCAAATTTTGTTATACTGAATTTGTGTTTGGTTACTAAGAAATGCAGAACTTGATTTTCTTGTAATTTGTTGAATTAAATTTTTGTTTGGTTTTTGAAATTGATCGTAGTGAAAGGAAGTTATGTGTAGAAGAAAATTTGTGCTGCAGGGGAAGAATGGTGACTTTATCATGGATGATGATGATAATAGATGGAGAAGAAAGTGAATCGGATGAAGAAAAAGGAAGAGTTTAAAAAATTATTTAATTTAATATATTTTTTATATGTAATTTAACAATTAAAAAATATTTTAATTCATTTACGTCGTAATACTGTTAAACATTTAATGATGGAGAGACAAAAAAATTCAATGTCTAAAGTTTTAGCGAGTAAATTAAAAAAATTGATAATACGATAAGTGAAATAAGAGAGAGAGTGAGCAAAGTTTAGTGAGTAAACATGAAATTTACCCTTATATATATTATTATATATATTATTATATTTATTATTATATTTATTATTTTTATATTATATTTATTTTCTATATTTATTATTTAGTTTTAGAATATTTTATTATAAAAAATTTGAAATTTTATTAGATATTATATTTATAATTTTTTATTCTTTATTCTATAACTATAACACCATAATGTGGTTAAAATTCCATAATAAAGTCCGACTATACCGATCAAAATGACTATCTTCATGCGTAAGAAATTTAGATTTCTTGGTATAAAAAGATTTTAAAATCAGGATGAATTTTTTTAGCAAGAATGGATATGAAGGAGCATCATGACGGATACAAAATTTTATGTTAGGAGTGAACTTGAACTTATAAAATTTTAAGGGATAAAAACAAAATTTCAATGAAAAATACATAGGAAAAAATTTTAAATATACAATGATTTTAAATTTTTAAGGGGCAATCTCCCTGCCGACTCTGCCTTGGTCCATCTCGACTTGTAATCACCCCAAACTATTCAATATATATAACCATCTCCTTCTAATCACGGTTCAAATTTTTTTTAGTCAAGTTCGAGTCGAAATGCTTAAATTTATATTTAAATTTAATTGTAAATATTTATAATGTTATGATACTAATTGATTTTAATTTAAATTTTTTTATAACCGTATAAGATATAGATATATAATTATTTATATATATATTTTTTCATATGTGATATACATATATCATACATAATTGCGAAACTCGACTTGAACTTGAAAATCAATCTATTAATTACTACAAATTTTGAATTATTGGAATTTTATTTTATATTTTAAATTTTAGTTTAAAAAATTTAAAATTGATATAAATTTATAAAATTATAACTAATTTTTTTTTATCAATTAGGATGGTTATAAATAATGATATCTGTCCTAGCAAATCATTCACCTCCCAAATCCCCTCCCCTCTTTTTTTAATGTCTTCCATATCAAAGCCTACTTCTTGTTTGCCCACTTCAATTCCACCTTCACAGCACTAATTTTTTCCCATCTTTTTTCGTAAAAAATAAATTAAAAAAAGACAGTAATATGGACCCGGAGGTTCTTGAATTCGACATTGGCCTAGGCGGAGGAGGTAGCAGCGGTCGAGACGGCGTTGATGATGCCAATATAGGGTTAGACGTTGACGAGGACATGGCCGACAGTCCCACTCCTTCACTTCTTGCTTCCAATAGCAGTGCAGGTGGCTTCGGAAACGGAAGCGGCGAAATTTACCTCCCTGAAGGAGACCCGCTGGATCTTGAGCCATATGAAGGTATGGAATTTGAGTCTGAAGAGGCCGCAAGGCATTTTACAATTCTTATGCTCGCCGCGTCGGTTTTAGTACGCGAGTAAGTTCTTCTCGTCGTTCTAGGCGCGATGGAGCAATTATTCAGAGACAGTTTGTTTGTGCTAAAGAAGGGTTTAGGAATTTGAATGAGAAAAGAACAAAAGATAGGGAGATTAAGCGTCCTCGTACTATTACTAGAGTGGGATGTAAGGCTTCTTTGTCTGTTAAAGTGCAGGATTCGGGGAAATGGGCTGTGTCTGGATTTGTTAGAGAACATAATCATGAGCTTGTTCCTCCTGACCAGGTTCATTGTCCTCGGTCTCATAGGCAGATATCTGGGCCTGCTAAAACTTTGATTGATACATTGCAGGCTGCTGGGATGGGGCCTCGTAGGATTATGTCTGCTTTAATAAAAGAATATGGTGGAATTAGTAAGGTTGGATTCACAGAAGTGGATTGTAGGAATTATATGAGGAATAATCGGCAGAGGAGCTTAGAAGGAGATATTCAACTACTTTTGGATTATTTGAGGCAAATGCAAGCTGAGAACCCAAATTTCTTTTTCTGTTCAGGGTGATGAGGATCAAGCTTTGACGAGTAATGTGTTTTGGGCTGACCCCAAGTCTAGGATGAATTATACTTACTTTGGGGATACTGTTATGTTTGATACTACCTATAGGTCGAACAGGTATCGACTACCTTTTGCACCTTTCACTGGAGTAAACCACCACGGACAACCAGTTTTGTTTGGTTGTGCCTTTTTAATAAATGAATCTGAAGCATCTTTTGTTTGGCTGTTCAAGACTTGGCTTATGGCAATGTCTGGTCGCCCTCCTGTGTCTATCACCACTGATCATGATGCTGTTATTCGGTCAGCCATTATGCAGGTTTTCCCTGAGACTCGGCACCGTTTCTGCAAATGGCACATCTTCAAGAAATGCCAAGAGAAGTTGTCCCATGTATTCCTTAAGCATCCAACTTTTGAAGCAGATTTCCATAAGTGTGTTAACTTGCCTGAATCGATTGAGGAGTTTGAGTCTTGTTGGTTGTCTCTTGTAGATCGATATGAACTCAGGGATCATGAATGGCTTCAGATGATTTACAATGACCGCATACACTGGATCCCTGTATATCTGCGGGACACTTTTTTTGCCGAGATGTCTATAACCCAACGAAGTGATAGCATGAACTCGTACTTTGATGGCTTTGTGAATGCTTCAACCAATCTGAATCAGTTCTTTAAGCTCTATGAGAAAGCTCTGGAGAGTCGAAATGAGAAAGAAGTGAAAGCGGATTATGATACAATGAACACTTCCCCTGCTCTGAAGACCCCATCTCCAATGGAGAAACAGGCGTCAGAGCTTTATACCAGAAAACTGTTTATGAGATTTCAAGAGGAGCTAGTTGGGACTCTGACATTTATGGCATCAAAATCAGATGATGATGATGATACTATAACATATCAGGTGGCAAAGTTCGGAGACGATCATAAATCCTACTATGTTAAGTTCAATGTTTTAGAAATGAAAGCCGCTTGTAGCTGCCAGATGTTTGAGTTCTCTGGTCTTCTCTGTAGACATATATTGCCAGTTTTCAGAGTAACCAATGTCCTTACTCTCCCTTTTCATTATATTTTGAAACGATGGACCAAAAATGCAAGGAGTAGTGTCATATTAGAAGAACGTTCAAGCGATGTATATACTAATTATCTAGAATCTCATACAGTCCGATATAATACCCTACGCCATGAGGCCTTCAAGCTTGTTGATGAAGGATCAAAGTCTTTAGACGCTTGCAATGTGGCAATCGATGCTCTCCAACAAGCTGCAAGAAGAGTTGCACTTGCGACAAAGAATGATGGCAGGACTACACTGGTTAATGGGCAGATCAGGGGGGACTCTTCACATGATGGTAATCGGGCAAATACTCTTAATCACAAAATGCACAGGCAACCTGTATCTGAGGTGAGAACTATTATTCAGTTATTCCTGTTGCTTGTTCTACATATGACATCTTGAACGAAAATCTATGACCATGAGTGCTTTTAATATTCTTGTTTAAACTTTTATGTAAATTTTTGCTTTCCCATTTTCTTCAGTGCCCGGTTTACTGCATGCATTTGGAATTGTTTTTATTGTAGTAAGCCTTACCTAAGAGATTATTTCTGTCCCATGATATGTAATTGAAGATATTGGTAGATCTAGAAATTGTGTTGTAAACTTGTAAACTTTTTGATTGCACGATCCACTTGAAGGGGACCATCCAAATCCTAATTTCAGTGGAAATAGATAAGTTGTAGAGTTACCTTAGCAGGCTCAGCATTTGAGACTAAAGCACATACATTTGTTTTCTGGTAGTGAATGTCTCTAGGTTTATTCCTTTTTTTTTCTTTCTCTTTATTATATTGTTAATATATCATGTTTCTATGAAGTGAAAGAATTATCTGCTTGATGAATTTGTAAGCTATGTTCACTATTTTCTTAGGTTTTTAGCTCCAACACATTGTTTTGTGTTTCCTCATGCTTTTGCTTTAACGGTTCTTAGAGAATGTTTTTGCATTATATATCCTTCCAATTCCATGTTCTTGTTCGACAATCTGGTCATAAGTTTAGGTCAAAGCATGGTATCTTTTGTCTGCCTAAGGTGTTCTGCTCATGATTAAGCAAGGCATAACATGTTCATACTGAATGGTCATTTTGATTATACTCCCTTCCATGTTGGCTTTCCATCATGTAGCTTAGAATCTGATGTATGCTATCTTCAGGGACTTTGTTCAATGATTCCTAGGATGTAAACAATCTGGTTTTCCCAGACTGTCTCTACTCACTATCAGTTTCTTTATGCTAGAATTGTAAAAAGAACATCACCGAATATGCACATACAAGGGAACAAAAAAGGAAAAAATTGACTCTGGGCGCTATTGTTTTTCAGAATGACATGGACAAGAAAATCCGAGAACTCACTGATGAGTTGGAGTTTGCAAGTCGAAAAAGTGAAGTTTACCGGTCAAATTTGCTTTCTGTTTTAAAAGAAATCGAAGACCATAAGCTACAGTTGTCAATTAAAGTGCAAAATATAAAGATCAGCATGAAAGATGGTCTGTGACGCCACAACCACATTTCTCCCATCTAATCCCATCTGATTTCATATTTCAAGTCTGTCATCAATCCGACCCTTAGGTTTTTCTTCATCTTTGAATGCTGTGAGCAATTAGGATCAGCTTCTGGCTTGTAGCCATGTACAGTATAATTGATGTGTTTTAGCCATTTAGGTGCACAGTTTGTTAATTTTAGTGATTAGTTTCTTCTAGTAAAACTGTGTGGAGATTAGTTGACACTGTCAATAATAGTCTGAAGATTTCTGGATAACCTTCTCATGCATCAAATGATGGTATCTCTATGGACTACTGCATTGCATAAACTTAGCAAAGACTTGATGTTCAGAACTCAATGATAATGGCAGAAATTTAGCTTATCTTAATTTCTCATTGACAAAAACACATGTACTAACGTGACAATTAAGCTACAATACGAAGAATGATCATCAAAGAGAATGGGAATGTGGCTAATGGCTTATGGTACCTTAGGCATGCCCTTTAAACAAACCAAATTTTAATAGAAACTTCTTCTGATTGCAGTCTAGCATTTCCCTTAAGCTACAATTGACACCCTTTTCTTTCAAAAGCAGGTGCCGCAACTCTATTCTCTTCTTCAAACCGTGCTGGAAGAAGTCAGGGTAATTAGCTACTTCATCGGTTTGCCTCCCCATCACATCAACCAAGAACCTAATCCTAGGTGCTAAAGAATTTTTTATGCTCTTGATAAGAATCAGGGGATAGCCAGTCACCATAGCTGCTATCTGTCTATCCCCAAACCCACTTCTTTGGAGATACGCAAAACTGGGTCTTAGAACCTTGCTAACATCTCTAGACAAGACTTCAGGGAAGTTCATGGTCACTCTTTGAAGATCTGTCTCCGACAGACCGATTGATTTCAAAAACTCGGATGTAGGACGTAGCCTTTTGTCGACACTATAACCCATTATAAACGGGTATTTAGCCAGAACTTTACCTATCATCCCATCTCTGGTAAGGCCAAGGGTGGCAAGGAAGTTAACTATTTCTGTGAGTTTAGATTCAATGCTATAGCTGATGAGCCTAGGATTCAGCAATATCATTTTGCGTAGTTGCTTTTCGGGGACTCCCAATGCTTGGAAGAAAGCCAAGAGTGGGCAAAGCTTCTCTTCAACACTGTGCGAGACTATCTGAGGGAATCTAGCGATGACAGAAGCGACTTCACAGCGTTTAGTTCCAAGAGTAGCAAGGCACTCTACCATGGGGACAATCTTCTCATTTAGACCAAGAGCAAGAATTTTGGGGCACCTGGAAACAATAGAAGGTAGCTTTCTCTCTTGAATGCCAATGCTATTCAGGTAAGACCAGTTCTCCGAGGCTCTTTCCTTCTGCACACCCTCAAGGCGCTTACACTTTTTGAACATTTTGTTGATACTTTTATCATCAAAACCTTTGTCTCTGAAGAACCACATGATGCTACCACCATTTTGAACGCTAGCAACCTCCATGTCTGCAACAAAGGCATAATGCAGAGCATTAGTATCTTGAAACAGTCACAAATTCACATTGATAATAGAACTTGAAGACTCCCAAGTAAATTATGTTGCAATGGCGCCATAGTTAAGAAGCAAACAATGGGTAAATGGAGCTTCTTGAAGGAAGACTCTTAAAAGTAATCACTGCCGAATAAAAGTCACAGAAGATGGATTCAGGGGCTGTAACAAACAAACAAACAAATAATGATAAAACTTAACCAATGGAAGACCAAGAAGAATAATGATGATTAGCACCAAGCAACAAAGCAAAATCACAAGAGTCTCCCAAACAAAATATTAAAAAAATGAAAGAAACAAAGACAATTTTACTCTGGGTTCCCAATTCTATTGGTGTTTATTAACAGGTGAAATAGGTTGAAAGATGCAACATTACCTTTACCTACTGAAGCTGAAATAAGAAAACCAAAGGCAAAACCCAAGTGCTCTCTGTAAGTGGTTAGGTTGAAGGGGGCATTAAAGCTGCATATGCTACTGGGATGAAAAGGAGCTTCGAGCTCCGACTATGCGTATTGTGAAGCCTTATCTAATAACCAGTGTCTCTTTGCTACTGGGGTCTGGGTTTACCGCTGAAATAAAAACTAGGATTTGCTCACTTTTGTTACCGGTATTACCCTTCATGTTTGTACGTAAAAGTTCTATTTTGCCCCTAAAGTTAGAAACTTTTCCCTTCTTCTCTTCCTTGGGTAGGAATGGCAACGGGGCGGGTTTTACTCTCCCGTCTCCGTCCCTGCCCCTTTTCCCGTCGGGTTTTTTAACGGGGCGTTCCGTCGGGAATTTTTTTTGTCACGTCCCCGAACCGGACCCGAAATATTGTACCTGAACTCGAACCCGAGAAAAACCGAGAAGTCGTAATTTTCATAAAAAATAAAAAACAACGATCACAAAAAACTGGAAAATTAGACTACATGATTTACAATTCAAATTACAGTCACAAATTCAAACTCAATTCTAAATAATTGTCTAAACTCTAAAATAAAACACATACATAATTAAATATAAACTTGTTCCGATATTCAAATCATACAACGAAGAATCGAAGACTGAAGCAGTGAAGCTTACTTGCCTGCGGTTGCGTAAGAATAGCAAATACAAAGGGGAAAGTGAGAACTGGAGGGCGGGGCGGGAATACCTTGCCCGAACTTGAACCCGAAAATATCTCTGAATTTTACCCCGATACCCGACCCAACCCGATATTATTCAAACTCGACCCGACCTGAACTTAGCCAGGTTTCGGGTTTCCCGTCGAGTTCGGGTCGTTCTGCCATTCCTATCCTTGGGCTCAAAAACCTAACTTCTCTCAATTTAAACCCTCACCCTGAACCTTGAACCGTTAACTGAATTCTAAAAAATTTATTAACCGTTCTCCGACTGAACTCATTTGATTGACCGAGTTAATCGAACTAATTAAGTTCAATCAGTTAATTCGGTTAAAATCGAAAATTGAACCCCTACTCAATCCCCGGTAGGCCCTTAAGGGGTCAAAGGCCTTCCAATTCTTCTTTTCGTGAAACTAAAAGATCCAACTTTGATCGTAATGGTTCCTCGTTTCAGCTTGCTTCTGATCCTAAAGACGAGAGAAGATTTTCAATCTGATGTGAACTTCCTGGAAAAATTCAAGCTTGGGCTTGACAACAATAGAGAAAACCTGTCCTTAAAATCTGAAGTAATACATAGGAAATAGCATGAAGAAAAGAAGCTCAGAATTTTTTTTCCCCGAATGATGGAAATGGGAGTAAAGCCTGATCACTTCACTTATGCAACAGTTCTTGATACATGTGCTAATTTGGTCACTATTGGACTTGGTAAGCAAATTCATGCTCAAATCATCAAACTTGAACTGCAATCGGATGTATACATATGCAGCACCCTTGTGGATATGTACTCAAAATATGGAAACATGTACGATTCCAAGCTCATATTTGGGAAAGCAACTAATCGGGATTTTGTAACATGGAATGCCATGATTTGTGGGTATTCCCAACATGGCCTCGGAGAAGAGGCTCTTCAAATTTTTGAGGATATGATTATCGAGAATGTGACACCAAAGCACGCAACATTTATTTCAGTCCTTCGAGCATGTGCACATACTGGGGCTGGTAGAAAAGGGATTGCATTATTTTGCCTTGATGTCAAGTGACTATGGTTTAGCACCTCAGTTGGAGCACTATTCGTGTATGGTGGATATGATGGGAAGGGCAGGACAAATTACTGAGGCATTGAGACTCATAAATGATATGCCTTTTGAACCAGATGATGTTATATGAAGAACTCTGCTTAACATTTGCAAGATCCATGGGAATGTAGAGGTGGTAGAGAAAGTAGTGGATTCTCTTTTGCGATTGGACCCTCAAGATTCCTCTGCTTATATTCTTCTATCAAACATTTATGCGGATGCTGGATTGTGGGACAAGGTTTCGTATATGAGGAAATAATAATAATAATATATAAAATAATAATAAGCTTAATATATATATATATATATATATATTTCGAAAGGAAAAAAATTATATAATATATTATATTTTCAAAAATAATATGTTTTCAAAAATTATATATTATATATTCTTCCAAAAAACTATGTACATGTTTTCAAAACTATATTATATATGTATATTTTTCAAAAAAAAAATTTAAAAACTATATATTATATGTTTTCAAAAACATATATTATACGTTTTCAAAAAATGTTTTCAAAAACATATATTATACGTTTTTCAAAAACATATATTATATGTTTTCAAAATTATTTTTTTGAAAACTATATATTATATGTTTTCAAAAATAAATTTCCAAAAATTATATATTATATACTTTAAAAACTATGTTTGAGATTATTATGTATATTATGCTATATGAAAAAAAGCTCCGAACAAAAGCGAATTTACCCCTGGAGTCTGAGATCATTTTCCAACTTATTGGATATCTTCCATCACGGAGTTGAAATTTGACTTGAAAAATTTAATAAATCATGGCTACCTGCTGTTGAGCTGAATTGCGTGTGACTCATTCGTCATGAAGTTGACTCGATCTTGGATGCTTCGAGCATGATATCATTCGCTGTGAAGTTGAAATCTAGTTCGAAATCTGAACTAGAAAATGACTTCTTGTTTCTAAATCGTAGTCAACCTTGGTCTTCTTCTTGGCTGAAAGACCTCGGTTTGAAAATTCGACCGGAAAGTAGTTCTTTACTATTACCATGCGGTTGATGTGTCCTCGAGCTGAATGAAATAAAACTAGAAAGTTTTCGTTGAAAGATAGCCCTTTTCGTCTTGAGCTATGCTGTAAATTAAGTTGAGAGATAGTTTCTTGTTGTTGCAGACGACTTAGTTGTTGTGAAGTTAAGTCGATCTATTGGGCATGATATCATTCGTCGTAAAGTTGAAATCGAGGGTGACTCATTCCACGTGAAGTTGAGTCCATATTAAATAAATTTGCCTTGGGCCAGATATCATTCCTTGGGAAGTTGAAATCTAACTTGGATAGGCTGCATTGTTTTTTAATTTTGGGCTTCCTTTGAATTCAATATTCTTGAAATTGACTCTGACAAAAATCTGTAAAATTACGCATATATGCGATGCTATGGATGTAATGTTCCTATGTATGCCTAAAATGCATATGCAATATGTTATTTTAGGGTTTAGAGAGAAATCTCAATATCTTGAGGTCATTTCGGATGACTCTTGATTCTGGAATCTTGAATTTCTGATTTATTTTCTTGGATTCTTCAACAGACTTTGATCCAATATACATTCTGTGAACTTACAAAAAAGGTTTACTTCTAGTCTTGATTTAAACAATGTCTTTCAATTAACTAAAACCCATTATCTCGAGTATGGTGCAAAAAACCTTTGACGGCTTCCGAACACCTGTACCTTTCAAAAAAACTTTGTACAATAATACGCAATTATCTTTCCTAAAAGTGAATAAATTATCCTTATTTAAATTCAATGGGAGATGCTTGAAAGGAATTGATTTTCATTTCGAGAAAAGACAATATTTATTTGTGAGGATGAAAATGAATACATGGCAAACATTCTGAAAAGTCAAGATATACATGAACACAAATATATGCCCCAGATCTTGATAATGCAGACGCTTTTGAATTGATGCACCGTTAAGTGACTTTTGAGTGCAGCTTTTGTCAAGGGGACTTTAAATATGCAACAATGTTTGGAAGAGCGCATAGTTCCTTCCAAGTTACTAAGTTTCCTATAGACTTGGATGCCGCGATGTTTTATTGCCTTGATCAGAGACCTTCCTATGCGTGAATCCTGGACCGTTATCCAAGCTGCCCTTTTCGGGTTTTCAACTTAGTTCCTTCATTGGTTTCAAGATTCCCTTTGTGGTTTTCATCTTGGAGCCACCTTATTTTGTTTTTTGTTTTTTCAAATTTAGATCTCCCTTTCGTGTTTTCACTCTAAACTTTTTTCTCTTTTTTTTTAAAAAAATGAAATTCAACTTAGGGCACCCTTTAGGGTTTTCACTCTAAGCAAAATAATTCTTGACTTCGTTAGAATTAATGAGATTAGGTAGTTCAGACCCGTCCATTTCAGTCAAGATCAGTGCTCCTCCGGAGAAGGACTTTTTCAAGACATAAGGTGCTTACCAATTTGGTATCTACTTTCCTCTGAAGTCCTTTTAGATTGGTCAGACCTTTTTCAGTACAAGATCTCTTTCACGGAATACTCTTGGGCGCACCTTCTTGTTGTGTGCTCGGATCATTCGTCTTTGGTAAAGTTGACCATGGTGAATGGATTTCAACCTCTTTTCTTCTATTAGGTTTAATTGATCATATCGAGCTTGCACCCATTCTGCATCATCCATTTTAACTTCTGACAAAACCCAGAGTGACGAGATCTCCACCTTAATGGGAAATACTACCTCTATCCCATATGCTAATGAAAATGGGTTCCCATAGTCGAAGTTCGCACTGAAGTTCGATAAGCAAAAAAAACAAAATGTAACTTCTCGTGCCAATCCTTTTATGTCTTAGTCGTTTTCTCCAGTATTTTCTTGATATTTTTGTTTGCTGCTTCTACCGCTCCATTCATCTTTGGTCGGTAAGCAGTAGAGTTGTGATGTTTTATATTTAATTGTTCCAATGTAACATCCATCATGTTGTTCAAATTTGTTGCATTATCAGTAATGATTCTTTCTAGCAAACCATATCGACATATGATCTCCTTTTTCAAGAACTTGCAAATAGTGGAATGAGTGACACTGACATAAGATGCAGCTTCCACCCATTTGGTAAAATAGTCAATTGCTACGAGAATGAACCGATGACCATTTGAAGCTTTTGGATAGATTTGTCCAATGACATCTATGCCCCACATATAAAAGGGCCACGGTGCCGTTATCACGTGAAGAGAGTGAGACAGAACATTTATTTTATCCCCATAGATTTGGCACTTATGACATCTTCTAGCATAGTTGATGCAATCACTCTCCAATGTAGACCAGAAGTATCCACATCTCATAACTTGTCTTGCCATCATATGTCCGTTTGTATGAGTTCCACAAACTCCATCATGTACTTCCTCCAATATCATCTTTGCTTCTTATGCATCTATGCATCTTAACAAGACTTGATCATGACTTTTCTTGTATAAGATTTCTTTTTCAAGAACATATATGGCCTCTATCATTTTGATTGTTCTTTTGTCAGTTTTGATGGCTTCTTCTGGATAGCTTTGATTCTTAATGTATTGTAGGATGTCGTGGTACCAATGTTTGGTATCTTTTATCTCTTCGATTTGGTAACAATAAGTTGGGTACTCATATGACTACATGCCAATTGACATCATATCAGATTACCCACCAGCCTTGAATGTTGCTGCCAAGGTAGCTAAAGCATCAACCATTTGGTTTTCCTCTCCAGGTACGTAATGGAAAGTGACTTCATCAAACTCTTTGAGTAGATCCAATATGATCCGTCTATATTCTATGAAATTAACATATTTTTTCTCTCACTCTCCTCGGAGCTGATAGATTACTAAAGCAGAATCTCCATATACTCGTAAGGTCTTTATATTCTGTCCAATAGCAGCTCGAATCCCTAAAACACAAGCTTCATACTCTGTCATGTTCTTTAGTGCAATCAAAGTTCAATCTGCTAGTAAACGGGTAATGATTTCCTTTAGGTGAAACTAATATAGCCCCAATATCGTGTCCTAATGCATTCGATGCACCATCAAAATACATTATCCAGGAATCACATGTGGAAGTACTTGCTTTTTCTAGAGATATTGCCATCAAGTCTTCATTTGGAAAGTCAAAGTCTAGTGGCTCGTAAATTTCAGAAGTTCTACTTGCTAAGAAGTCTAATATGGCACTTCCCTTTATAGCCTTTTGGCTCATGTATTAAATGTTAAATTCTTATAACAACATCTGCCATCAAGCTAACCTTCCAGAGAGAGCAGACACACCTATCATGTATTTTATTGGATCTAACTGGAAAATCAACCAAGTGATGTGGTACAACATGTATTGTCTGAGCCTTCGTGTAGCCCATACTTAAGCACAATAAACATTTTCAATAGGTAGATATCTAACATCGCACTCGGTGAACTTCTTGCTTAGGTAGTAAATGGCTCATTCTTTTCTTTCAGACTCATTAAAATAGAGGTTTGACCGGGATAAGAGACATTAAAATAGGAGTGCGAGACAAATACTCTTTTATTTTCTCGAATGAAATCTGACAGTCTTCATCCCATGTTTCATAATTGTTCTTTCAAAGAAGACGAAAAATTGGATCACATTTGTCTGTCAACTGTGATATGAACCGGGCGATGTAGTTTAGTCTACCAAAAAACCTCTAACTTCTTTCTGTGTTCGTGGGGAAGGTAGGTTCTGAATGGCCTTGACTTTGTCTTGATAAACCTCAATACATTTCCTTCTAACAATGAAGCCTAACAACTTTCCAGATATTACTCTGAAGGTACACTTGTTAGGATTTAGTATCAACTGAAACTTTCTCAATATTTGGAAGAGTTTTATCAGATTCTCGCCATGTTTATTTTCAGTTTGTACCTTGACAATCATGTCATCTACATAAAATTCAATTTTCTTGTGCATCATGTCAAGAAACAAGGTCACCATAGCTCTTTCGTATGTTGCCCTAGTATTCTTTAATATGAAGGGCATCACCATGTAGCAAAACGTTCCTCATATAATGACGAATATGGTTTTTTCCATGTCATCTGGATCCATTTTAATCTGGTTGTATCCTGAGAATCCGTCTATGAATGAAAAGAAAGTATTTCCTTCTGTGTTGTCCATCAGAGTATCTGTGTGTGGTAAGGGGAAGTTGTTTTTAGGACTTGCTTTATTGAGGTCTCGGTAATCGACGTATATGCGTACTTTTCCATCCTTTTTTTGGCACCGACACTATGTTAGCCACCAATTCTAGATACTTGGCCACTTGAAGAAAGCCAACATCAAACTGATTCTTGATTTATTCTTTTATTTTAAGGAGCATTTCAGTTATCATCCTCCTTAGTTTTTGTTAGACATGTTTTCATTCTAGCTTGATGGGTAGTTTGTGGACTACCATGTCTGTATCTAGCCTAGGTATGTCTTGATAAGACCATGCAAACACGTCTTTGTACTCCTGAAGTAAGTCTATCAGGCTTTTCCTTGCTTTAGACGAAAGTGTTGTGCCAATATTAACTTCCTTATTTTCCTCTTCTGTTCCTAAATTCAAAATCTTAATTTTCTCCTCATTTAGCAATATTTTTTTGTCTTCTTTCTCCAACATTCTTAATAATTCAGAAGGTAAGCTACATTCTTCTTCATTGTCACGTTCGTCAATTTCCCCAAGACAACTGAGCTGCTCAAAATCCACCTCCGGGTCAGAATCATCATTGTTTGCATCATTAGTATCTGGGGACCTAAAAGTGAAAGGAGAAGAGAAGTGTGTATATGCGAGAGGAAGGTATCCTACACAGAAATGAAAAAATTAAATACGAAAATAAGGAAAAAGAAGAAGGAAGAAATGTTTGCCGGAAAAGAAACTGCATCTTTTATTGAAATATGAATATAAACAATTTATTAACCCTTACAAAAAAATCATCTTTTGCCCCGAGTATAGGTAAATAGAGAAAGTCTGAGTAATACTCTGAAAAAGATTTGAAAACCACATGTTGTTCTTCAGCGGTCCAGTTGTTAAGCACAAACCCCATGCGGCAACGGACGAATTCCGGATCTATCAACGTCTTCAGTGTTATCCGTTGTTACAACATTGATGCTCAAGTCTTTCAGAGCTTCTTCTATGTTAGGTAAGGCCATCATTGGTTCTTCCTCGAAGGTATAACCATCAAACCTGAATGTGTTGTGAAGGGGAAGAAAGGACATAGGCTCTCATTGAATGTCTTCCCCGGTCAATCTGGCCTTTCTTCTTTCTTGACATTTTTGAATCTCCTTTCTTCTTTGTTGATGACTGGGTTAGAATCTGAGTCTGAACTGATCTAGCTTAGCAATAGGAAAGAAAGGTCTGACTCTTCCTTGTAAAGAACTCTCAAAACCTCTTCCTACATTCGCACATTTTCCCAAAGTTTGCTTAATTTCCATCTTGGTTCATTCCGAGAGTCTGGGTTTGGAAATATTTCCCCTTTCAGCCACAAATATGGCATTAACAAATTTCAAAGAGCGAACAAACACTCTAAGGCTTCCTCATTTTTATCTATGTAGGGGGGCGCTAGTAGTTACACTAACCACTATATTCTCTTCAGCATTAATGATTATTAAAGTTCCATCGATGACAAACTTGACTTTCTGGTGCAGTGTTGATGGTACTGCCCCAACTTGATGGATCCACAGCCTTCCCAGAAGGCAGTTGTAAGAAAATCATAATGTCAATCACCAGGAACTCTATGCTATAAGTGGCAGGCCCGATGGTCAATGGTACCTCAATTTTGTCGAGCATTTCTCTCTTTGTCCTATCGAATGCTCGAACCACACTATGGCATGCTCTCATGTGGGAAATATCCATTGGTAGCATTTTCAGAGTAACCAAAAGGATCATATTAAGGGCAGAGACATTGTCGATTAATATACTAGGCAAGGCGTGCCCCTTGTAATGAGTGGTGATGTGTAATGCCTTAGCTCGACCTCTTCCTCCAGACAAAATCTCATCATCAGAAAATGAGATTAGATTATCAGCTTGGATGTTGTTAACCAGTCGATCAATCTTGTTGACTGGTATGTTTTTGTGGTACAAATGTCTGATTTAAGCCCTTCAGAAGTGCCTCATTGTGTTCCTCCAAACTTAGCATCAATTTTAACATTGAAATACGTGTTGGCAGGCTATGTAATTGTTCCATGATGATGTACTCACTGTGTTTTAGAAATTTCAGGAACTCCACAACCTCTTTTTTCTTTATTGGCTCATTTACTACTAGCACGTCCCCTTTGAATGGTTCAAGCAGTCTTTGGGGTAAGTTAAGCTTTTAGGAGTAGTACTTCCCAATAGTATGCCCCACCTCGTTGACATCTTTCTTCAACATGCTTACTTGACATTCATACTCCCAAGGCACTTGTTTGTTGTCCTTGTAGGGAAAAGGTCTTGGTGTTACTAACACCACCTTTGCCAGTGCTTTATATGTTGCTTTAACTTTGAGGGTGATTACCAAAGGATGAATCGTGCCATATCCTCTTTCAGATGAATATCCAATCGTACAAACATTAGCTTCTGGAGCATCCTAGACTTCCTCGTAAAATTCTAGCTCCTTCATATCCATCATGAGATGGATCAAAACTTTAAACTCTGGGCAATCTTGCACATCATGTCATTCTTCATTGTGGTAACAATAATTTTTACCTTCTTCACATTCTACTGTGTTAGAATATGGTGCAAGAAATCCTACTTTTACTATCTGTCTCCATACCTAGACTAGTGGAGACTTTATTTCAAAAATACTTGTTTTGACCCTTTTGCTCATCTCATCAAAAATTGTATTAACTCTGCTTTCTTGGTGGTTAGGCAGAGAGTTCTGTGCAACATTTGGTGAGTCTATATTATTGAAATGGATCCAGTTCCTTTTGCGCATCAGTTACACAATTCTTTTTAAGGCGAGGCAGTTCTCGATGGTATGTCCCGGAACTCCACCATGATATTCACAATATGCATTTCCATCATACCACTTGGGGTATGGGTGCTTAAAGGTTCCACTGGATAAGGTGACATCACATGTGTATCGAAGAGCTGTTGATAGAGTTCCTTATAAGTCATGGGAATATGATCGAAATGTTCTCTCTCTCTTTCTTTCATTGGTTCCCTTAAGTCTTGTTTAGAAGTACCTGACGGTACAACTGCGGTTGGTTTTGAATTGGAGACCGTAACACCTTTGCTGGTATTGAAAGCATTGACGTTATTGATCTCTCATTCTCTTTTCTTTATAGAAGTTCTTATTCTAGACCCACCTCCTTTAATTTTCCTTGCTTAATGGTCGTTTTGCACCATCTCCTATGCCATAACCAAATCAAAGAAGTTTCCGGACATAATGGCAACTAAATTCCTAAAGTAAGGGGCCTTCAAGGTATGTATGAAGAGCTTCATTGTTTCTTTTTCATCGAAGGGCGGATGAACTTGTACAACCAAATCCCTCCATCGTTGTGCATACTATTGGAAACTTTCGTTATACTTCTTTTCCATGCCCTGTAGCATAACACGATTATGCCTTATATCGTTTACGTTTTTGTACTGTTCCAAGAATGACTTGGCGAGATCTTTCCATGTCCGGATATGCGAGCGGTTCAACTGATTGTACCACCTGATAGTCGAACCTGACAAACTCTCCTGGAAGCAGTGAATCAAGAGTTGGTCATTTCCTACGTACCCTGTCATCTTTCGACAGAACATAGTAATGTGAGATGAAGGGAAACTATTCTCGTCGAACTTTTTGAAGTCTAGTACTTTAAATTTTGGAGGAAGAATCAAATTCGGGACTAGGCTTAACTCCAAAGCATCAACTCCATAATAATCGTTGTCCCCTTTAACCATCTTCATCTGGTCTTCCAACTGCTTGATTTTTTCCTCTATTTTCTTTGGCTTGTCGTTTTCATCAAAATCGGGTACATGGTAGTCATCCAGATTATTTTGAGGATTGTATACATAAGTCTGTACTTTCATAGCAGATGAGGCTTGTGATTTCGCAGCGAATGAGTCCCCTTGAAGTCCTGGTAGGATTCCTGGTGAGATAACCACTTGCGGGGTAGGTGGCACTATTACTCCTTCAGATTTCCCTGCCCTATGAGTACTTACCTTATTCAAGACAGATAATTTTGCGACGATTTGATCAACCAAAGTCTCTTGGCTTTTAGTGATAGATTCCATAGTGCTTTGATTATTCTGACTTATTTTTTCTTCAAGCTCTCTTTGTAACCTCACCTTGTTCTCTTCGAGTTGAGCAATCTTTGATTTCATTTTCTTCTTCTTTGAACGAGTATTATGTGGATGAGGTGTGTCCAATGCTTGGGGTGATATGTCCAGTTTTTGTTCCTTTTTTTGATGAGCCATTTTTTGTTAGTTAATGTGAATGTAAATAAATGGAGGACAAAATAAACAAATACAAAGTATGTAAAAATGCGTGATGCATGAAATTTCAAGGCACTGATCCAAAAATGTGTCTGTTATTATAAAATAATTTTTATTGGGACAAAAGTGTTATTTCTTAAGAGATAAAAACATCTCAAAGGTACATTCTGACTAAGTCCTCTAGACCCCAAACGGCTTCTAACAGGTTGACAAGTCTTCTTCTTTCATTTGTTACTAACTGAATACCTTGTCGGACCACTTCAGCTTCTCTTGCCAAACCGTACAAGTGATGTGTCGTTTTCTGTACTTGCTCTAAGAAGTCTCGAATGACCATATCTCTGGCTTTCACCCTTTGCTGAGCTAGCTCCCAATGAAAACACCATTAAAATCCTCCATCAAAAGAAACTATCTGAAGCTCACTTGCTTGTTTCTTAAACTTTTCTACAATAGCCTGCAACTCAGCTATGGTTTTGCCATCTTGTTCTTGTTGTCTTTGAAGAGACGTCTCCAGATCAGCTACCTTAGTCTTCAACCGTTTGTTCTGGTGTTGGCTTTCTAACAGAAGTCTTTGGGAAGTCTTTAGTTGTTCTTCCAGTGTCTCTTTTTTATCTTGTCCTTTAAACTTCCTTTTCAGGTTGTTAGCTCCACCTTTCCAGTATTTGGAAGATTTTTTCAGACTGGAATTGTTCTAGACTTGCTCATGATACCCCTTTCTTAAATCTTCCAGCTCAAAGCAGACTTTCTTCTATTATTTTTCTAACTTGTCTACCCAATCCTTCTGAGTATCGAAATCTAACTTCCACTGGAATCTTTCAGCCTCGAGTTCCCTTAGCCTTTGTTTCAGCACTTTTTTTTCAGCTTTGAATTTTTTCTTGGCTATCTCCAATTCGGAGAGAACTGGTTTAAGATGCTCTTCTATGGTCCGAGTATCTTCATGATCCGCCATTCCAAATAATCTGGAGTAAGAATGTCTTTAGCAACCACGACATCCATACGAAATATCTTCTTCCATAACTCAACTATATCTTTGACCTTCTTCTTGTAGTTGTCCTCATGGTATATAAATTATGATCCAAATATTCCATGTGTAGTTGGGACAAACTGGCGTGACCCATACTGCCGAAGTGCCAAAAGTGGATAATATCTGACTGCTCCCTATAACCCAAGTAACGTTATGATTTCTGAGTCTCCACATCGATAAAGGATGTCGCTATGGGTTAACCAAGGGGCTCTCCAGACTATGTCCTTATCTTGAAGGTGCATGAATACCTTTACTCATTTTTCTTTTGGGATGCCTTCTTGCCACTTCAGTGTAAGGAATTTCCCCAAAGGAGAGTAAGTGGTGTCGAATCGGTGGTAAGAAAGTCTGTCAGTTTTCCAGAAGTGACTATGAATCCAAACCTGAAGAAGCTGTGTTGTTGAGTTAATCGATTGACGGAATTGGCCAAGAGGGGGGTGAATTGGCAATTAAAAATTTGATGAAAGCTTTTGCAGAAAATTGAAAGTAATTGCACAGCGATTTAGAGTGGTTCAACTTTCTCAATCAAAGTCTACGTCCACTACCTTAGCTATCCACACTAAGGATTTTCCAACAAATTCACTAATTTGTTCTTTCTTTTGAGGCCAAAGAGATAACCTTACAACACCCTCAAGAATATACCCCAATTCTTGAGAACACTCTTTCCCAAAGAGAAGATTACAAATTTGCAAACTTACAAGGAAAACCTCACAAGGTAAGATGTTTGCACAATTCTAGAACAAGAAAAGAACACTCAAAGATAATTACAAATGAGCACAAATGGTGTTCTTGAAAGCAAAATGAATATTGAAAGGAAAAATTGGCTTGATTTGCACAAACTTGGTGTTTGATGCTTTCTCTCTTGTTTCTCTATGATTTCTTATTGATCAAGGGCTTCAGAACTTGTTTAAATACACCTTGAATCACTTCTGAACGTTGGGGATGATTAGTGAAGATCATATAGCCGTTTTAGTATGAAAGCAATTAATAAAATAGCTTGGAGCGTGGGGGGAATCGATTCCCCCTCATAGGGAATCGGTTCCCTAAGTGTAAAATTCAAATATTTCGACCGTTGAACAGGGGGAATCGGTACCCCCTATGGGGGAATCGGTTCCCTCTGAGCATTCTGGAAATCTCGGGAGCCAAACCATTCAGGGGGGAATCGGTACCCCCTTGGGGGGGAATCGGTTCCCTCTGAGCAATCTAGAATTTTTGACTTTGAAATGGTTCGAAATACTTTGAAAGATTATTTTGAAATTGATTTAAGATTAAAACTTAATTTTACACTTAAGTAAGGATTAAAAATGATTTTTGAAATATTTGGAGTAATGTTTTGATATTCGAATAATTATATCGAATATACTTAGAAAATCATTTGGAAAATCTTAAAATTCATTTAACTTAATTTGTTATATCGAAATATCAAAATGTTTTCAACAATCTCCCCCTTTTTGATATAACAAAACATTTTAGTAATTTTAAGATTTTGAAATCAAGTTTTGAAATTACTCCCCCTTACTTTAACACTTCTCCCATTTATCATTTTTAAAAACACACACTTCTCCCCCTTTTTGTTAAATCAAAAAGATTCAAAGAAACGTGAAAATCATTTAGCCAATTGATTAGGTATATGTATGCATAAGCTGCTAAGATCAAAATCAAGAGAAACGTTAGCCATTAGTTCCATAATCAATATTCATAAACAATGTGATATGGCAAAATTGGTCATATTGCTAATAATGATGTAAATGATGCAATAATAAACATTAAGCTCAAAATGAAAGTGAAAATCAAATCAAATATATAAGCATGTAAGTTCAAATATCCAATTATTCAACAAATTCAAACACCCAAAATAAAACAATCCATGAACATCAAAATGTTTCACAATTAAAAGTTCTGAGTTCGGGACGATAAATCCATTGACCCTAAGACCGAGTTTGATAAACAAATTACTAAGGAGACAACCATAAACCAAGGTTTCTATATTCTTGGAAGGAACAATGTTTATGGAAACTCACTAAAGATGATCTATGGCAGATTAATCTTCTTTTTATGTTGGATACAATATATCCACCATATATCTATGTTCCTAAGGGAGGAGTACCTACCTCCGGATGGTCTGAACCACCAAGAGATCAAATAATGAATGAATCTATCACGATGAGTTCTTAGGGTACTCTCACTATCCTTAGACTTATAGGATGAATCCACAGTCTCTTTTTCATTAAACCTGAGTTATCTAGTCCAAAATGGGTAGCGATTGTGCCAGAGTCAATAAAAATAAATTATCCTAAATAGGATCAAATTCCTATAGTTTCAGATCGGTGCTCGTTTTGGACACATACCATATTGGAATAAAAAAATGTGGACTAATTGATGATAAACCAAAGGTTTGAGTTTAAAGAGTTTATCAAACTTCTAGGATTTAAGAGTAAGAAGATATTGGAAGTTCATATCTTCTATAGCTTGGATCGAAAGGATACGCTCTTCCCAGATTTTGTATGACTCAAAACAAGTATGGTACATATGGTATAGATTTATTCCATAACCAGGTATGTTGAAACAAGAGTTCATAATGGTCATATTTGGGTTATTTGGATTGGGTGGAGGAATAAGAGGTCGATTTTGACTTGAGCTACTAGACAATGTCCTAGGTCGTTTAGGATTTGACATGGTTTAAGAATCAGAATAAAACATGTAACCTGCAAATTTAAACACACGTATGCAATATAATCAAACTCAAAACTCAAATGAGTCCTCAATATTTCAAGGTTCTCTAAACTGAATCCTAAAGGGCAATGTTTTGAAAAACTATTTGGAAAATAATGTTTGAAAATCATAATACGTATAGTTTTTATGAAATTGGTTGTAAAATCATCATATAACCAATGCCCGATGTAATGTTCATCTTAGAACTAATCAAAACTAGTTCTATGTTCATAAATTGATAAAATAGAAGTTTTGGAAAAATACCTTGAATGATTTCAGATTTGAGTGAGATTAGATGAAGTTTGCACGTTTTTGATGATTCCAACAGGTTTAGAGGATGATATTTGAAGTGAATTCCGATTAAAAACGTTGATTTGAGGCAAAAATGGAGATTTCAGTGCTTAGAGGGTGAGAAACAGCGGAATAAAGAAAATAGATGGTTTTTGAGGATTTTGAAGGGTTCTACCCGTGTATAACCAGAACCCCAGGGGGGTATCAATTCCCTTGTGGGGGGAATCGGTTCCCCTTCAAAGGGGGAATCGGTTCCCTTATGGGGGGATCGATTCCCTCTGCACCAAAAGGCTAAAATCCGATTTTAAACACTCAAAATGCTAAAATAATTTCCTCTAGTGGTATTGGCAACTCATATATTGAAAATTAATCATGTTCAAACAATTAAATTAATCTTTAAACGATATTTGAACATAAAATTAATTTTTCATCAAGAATCATAAACTCCCCCTAACTAATAGCAACGAATGCAATCAAAAATTACTATTATAAGCATTTTTCATTTATTCTTAAAAGTTCTAAAATTATTTTAAACACTAAGTGAAGATAGGTTGGTCAATCCTAATTCTCTTCTAAGTGTCCAAAATCTTTCTTTGTCTAAAGGTTTTGTAAAGATATCCGCTAATTGGTGCAAAGTATCAACAAATTCTAGAACTACATCTTCCTTCGTGACATGGTCTCTAATGAAGTGATGTCTTATTTCAATGTGCTTAGTTCTAGAGTGTTGGATGGGATTTTTAGTGAGACAAATAGCACTAGTATTGTCACACTTGATAGGAATGGTACCAACTTCAATTCCATAATCAAAAAGTTGTTGTTTCATCCATAAAACTTGTGCACAACAACTACCGGCTGAAATATATTCTGCTTTAGTGGTAGATAATGCAACACAATTTTGTTTCTTTGAAAACCAAGAAATCAGCATATTTCCAAGGAATTGACAAGTACCGGAGGTGCTTTTCCTATCTAATTTACATCCTCCATAATCCGCATCAGAGAAGGCATGCAAGCTAAAACTAGAGTCTCTAGGATACCAAAGTCCTAAACTAGGAGTGTCCTTAAGGTATCTAAAGATTCTCTTAACAGCTAGTAAATGTGATTCCTTAGGACATGATTGAAATCTAGCACATAAGCAAACACTAAACATAATGTCCGGTCTACTTGCAATTAGATAAAGCAAAGAGCCAATCATTGACCTATATGATTTAACATCTACACATTTACCTCCTTCATCTAAGTCAAGCTTTGTTGAAGAGCTCATTGAAGTGTCATGAGGTTTCCCATTTTCCAGTCCAAACTTCTTGAGCATATCTTTGACGTACTTAGCTTGATTAATGAAGATTTCATCTTTTCTTTGCTTAATTTGGAGTCCCAAGAAAAATGAGAGCTCCCCCATCATGCTCATCTCAAACTCACTTTGCATTAGCTTAGAAAATTCTTGGCAAAGAACATCATTAGTAGAACCAAATATTATATCATCAACATACATTTGAACTACTAATAAATCTTTACCTTTATGCTTTAAAAACAATGTAGTGTCAACCTTTCCTTTTGAAAAACCTTTTTTAATTAAACAATTTGACAATCTTTCATACCAAGCTCTAGGAGCTTGTTTCAAACCATAAAGAGCTTTTGTCAATTTAAGAACATGATCTGGAAATTTTGAATCTTCAAAACCTGGAGGTTGTTCCACATACACTTCTTCTTTTATAAAACCATTTAAAAATGCACTTTTAACATCCATTTGATATAATTTAAATTCATGAAAACATGCAAATGCTAATAACATTCTAATTGCTTCCATCCTAACTACGGGAGCGTATGTTTCATCATAGTCTATGCCCTCTTCTTGAGTATACCCTTGAGCAACAAGTCTAGCCTTGTTTCTCACTATATTACCACTCTCATCAAGCTTATTCCTAAATACCCATCTAGTACCTACAGTAGATTTATTACTAGGCCTTTCAACTAATGTCCATACTTTACTTCTCTCAAATTGATTTAACTCTTCTTGCATAGCCATAATCCAATGTTCATCATTTAATGCTTCTTTAATATTCTTAGGCTCTATGCATGAAATAAATGCAACATAATTACAAATATTTCTAAGAGAAGATCGAGTTGTTACCCCTTTGGATGGATCACCTATAATCTCACCACCCTTGACATAGTTGTACTCTCTTGGATAAGATACTTCCCTATCTTCAATGGTTGGATTCTCAAAAGGATCATGAGTTTCCTCATTCTTCGTTTCTTCCTTTGATGATAATTCTCCAACTTCATGTCTAACATCATTTGTATTTATAACACATACATCATCATTCACACAAGAATCCTTCCTTGGAAGGGGATTATCATCGAAAACAACATGTATAGACTCTTCTACAACTAAAGTTCTTTTATTAAATACTCGATAAGCTTTAGATTTTAAGGAGTAACCCAGAAAAATTCCTTCATCACTTTTAGCATCAAATTTGCCAAGGTTTTCTTTACCGTTGTTTAAAACAAAACATTTACATCCAAAAGGATGAAAATAGCTAATGTTAGGCTTTTTATTTTTGAAAATTTCATATGGAGTTTTCTTTAAAATTGGCCTAATCATTACTCGATTAACAACATAACAAGCAGTATTTGTGGCTTTCGCCCAAAAAATATTTTGGCAAATTATTTTCACAAAGCATGGTTCTAGCCATTTCTTCTAAAGTTCGATTTTTCCTCTCAACAACTCCATTTTGTTGAGGGGTTCTAGGTGCTGAAAAATTATGACTAATACCATTAGAATTACAAAATTCAATAAATCCAAGATTTTCAAATTCAGTGCCATGATCACTCTTAACACTAGTTATAGAGTAACCCTTTTCATTTTGGATTACTTTTGCAAACGTGATGAATTGTTCTAATGCTTCATCTTTAGTATTTAAAAATAGAACCCAAGTATATCTAGAATAGTCATCTACCAAGACAAATGCATATTGTTTTCCACCCAAGCTAGTAGTTCTAGTTGGCCCAAAAAGATCTAAATGGATCAATTGTAAAACTCTACTAGTTGATACATCATTAATGGATTTAAAAGAAACTCGCTTTTGTTTTTCCTTTAGCATAAGAATTACAGATTTTATCATTATCAAATTTAAGCTTAGGCAACCCTCGAACTAAATCACCTTGAATTAGCCGTTGCAAAACACTCATACTAGCATGTCCTAGTCTCCTATGCCATAACAAATCATCATGCTCATCCCTAGCAACTAGACACAAAATAGTCATATTAAAATCTAAATGCATCATGTATATATATATATCCCTATTTTATGACCAACAAGCATAATCGAAAATAGATGCAATGTTAATCAATTTTGCAATCATTTAAAATAAAACATTGTATCTTTTATTTATTTTTCAAAAGATTATACTTTTAACCTATTCACATATAAAACATTATGCAATGTTGATTATAGAGATTAAGAGAACATGCATAAAGTTTTTGAAAATGTTATGCATTAAAACTTTATAATATTTAAACAAAAAATCTATGCATAAACATTAAAAAAAAATTTAGGTCAAAATTTTGCAAAACCAAAGTTCTTGAAAAATCGATATCAATTGTTAAAGAGATATCAATTACTTTTTAAAAACAATTTTGACCAAAAATTAATATGATGAACTAGAGTTTATAAAACATTACCAAAATTTACCATGTTCATCATACAATATTTTTCAACATACATGAGATAAAACATAATTCAATTTTTTTTAAAACCTCATGCATGCATAAACTAAATGAGCAACCAAATAATAAAAACATTAAGTTTAGAGGTTACCCATTCCCTTTTTATGTGTGGCTTAGAGCATCTTGAATATCATCATCTTTATCACAATTGCTCTCACACACCTACAAGAGACATTTAAGTAGATTTTGGTATCCAAATTGCTTTGGATCCTTGAACATTAGTTTCAATGCCTCTTGTTCCTTTTGGAACCCATACTTATCTAATTTTAAATCGTTTTCCTTTCTTTAAAGGACAAGTAAGTTCCTTATGACCATGATAATGACAATGTGAACATTTTGTCATTATTGAACTAGATGAATTATTTAGAATGATCTCTTTTTCTCTTGTTAAACATTCAAGCTTATCTTTCAAATTGAAAATTTCTTTTTCAATACTTTCAAATTTCATTTTTGAGAGTTCTAAATCCTTCTTCAAGATTTCTTTTTGATTTTCAAAATCTATTTTCATTTCTAGAAGAAGTTTGTTTAATTTGAAAATTTCTTTTTCAAAGTTTTCAGATTTTATTTTTGAAAACTCCTTTCTCAACATTTCATTTTGATTTTCCAAGTCTGTTTTAGCTTTCAAAAGAAGATCATTTTTAGCAATAAATTTAGAAATCAATTTATTGTATTTGGAGTTCATGGTCTCAAACTCCGAAAATAATTTATCATAAGCATCTTGTAACTCATTAAAAGATTTTGAATTTGATATATTTGAGTTAGAAGATACCTTTGGCTCTGTGAGAGCTAATAGAGACATCACTTTTATTGGTTCTTCTTCTTCCTTGTCTCTATAGATCTCCTCAAGCTTATCCCACATTTCCTTGGCACTTGAACAAGAAAAAACTCCTTTATATACATTAGGATCAATTGCACAACACAACATGTGCATAGCCTTTGAGTTTTGTTGAGCTTCTTTTCGTTCTTGAACACTCCACTTCTTTGCCTTCTTAGTAGGAGAGGAATATCCTTTCTTGATTATCATCCAAGCTTCCATATCAAATGCTTTGATGAATATCATCATACACCTCTTCCAATGACGATAATTTGTTCCATTGAAGTGTGGAGGCACGTCAATAGGTCTGGATTCTTCCATGGAAAATGAACCGGAAGTAGACGCCATCTTTATTGATTTAACTATTCCCGGATCGACTCAAGAGGCGATTAAACCTTCAAATGAGTGAGACTCTGATACCAATTGTTGAGTTAATCGATTGACGGAATTGGCCAAGAGGGGGGTGAATTGGCAATTAAAAATTTGGTGGAAGCTTTTGCAGAAAATTGAAAGTAATTGCACAGCGATTTAGAGTGGTTCGACTTTCTCAATCAAAGTCTACGTCCACTACCTTAGCTATCCACACTAAGGATTTTCCAACAAATTCACTAATTTGTTCTTTCTTTTGAGGCCAAAGAGATAACCTTACAACACCCTCAAGAATATACCCCAATTCTTGAGAACACTCTTTCCCAAAGAGAATATTACAAATTTGCAAACTTACAAGGAAAACCTCACAAGGTAAGATGTTTGCACAATTCTAGAACAAGAAAAGAACACTCAAAGATAATTACAAATGAGCACAAATGGTGTTCTTGAAAGCAAAATGAATATTGAAAGGAAAATTGGCTTGATTTGCACAAACTTGGTGTTTGATGATTTCTATCTTGTTTCTCTATGATTTCTTATTGATCAAGGGCTTCAGAACTTGTTTAAATACACCTTGAATCACTTCTGAACGTTGGGGATGATTAGTGAAGATCATATAGCCGTTTTAGTGTGAAAGCAATTAATAAAACAGCTTGGAGCGTGGGGGAATCGGTTCCCCCTCATAGGGAATCGGTTCCCTAAGTGTAAAATTCAAATATTTCGAACAGGGGGGAATCGGTACCCCCTATGGGGGAATCGGTTCCCTCCGAGCATTCTGGAAATCTCGGATCCAAACCGTTCAGGGGGAATCGGTACCCCCTTGAGGGGGAATCGGTTCTCTCTGAGCAATCTGGAATTTTTGACTTTGAAATGGTTCGAAATACTTTGAAAGATTATTTTGAAATTGATTTAAGATTAAAACTTAATTTTACACTTAAGTAAGGATTAAAAATGATTTTTAAAATATTTGGAGTAATGTTTTGATATTCGAATAATTATATCGAATATACTTAGAAAATCATTTGGAAAATCTTAAAATTCATTTAACTTAATTTGTTATATCGAAATATCAAAATGTTTTCAACATGTGTGCACCTTATAAATCTTCCTCCCCCAGTCTTTCTGCAATGGTTGAGTGAACGAAAAGTTTCAGCTAATATTGTTGGTGCAGGGTTCACTTGCTTTGGTAGTTGTTCGAACAATTCTACCATAACTGCCTCGATATATCCCAAAGTTGTTGGGAAAATAACTAAGCCGTATATATCCAATGCGAAGACATCAATCACCTTCCATTCATCAGGATTATTCTTTATTAATTGCTTGATGTAGGTCCAAGCAATTCCATCTCCTTTACCTTTGTACTGAATCTAGTCAGTCACCCACTTTTCATCTACCCCTATAACCTTTGTCAACCCATTCTTAAAAGGCTGACTTTTGATGTACTTGGTGTAGACCCTGTCCATTCTGATTCATTCACAATGTAGTAAAGTAGTATACTTTTCAATTGTGGGCACCATGTTCTCTTGATTGAATGTAAAACAGTTGTATATCGGATTCTAAAATTGCACTAAGGCTCGAATTAGGGGTTCATCTATCTTGACATAGAGTATAAGCACGACATCACCATACTGCTGGCAGAATTTCTATTTTTGGTCGCTTTTCCAGCTATCCCAAATGCTCTGCAGTTCTTGAACATCGTTCTGTTTAAGGCTGACTAAAGTATAACCAACCGATCTGACACATAGTTTCCTTGCACACTCTCCCTTTTTCTTCTGAGTCTTTATCTGACCATAGCCGGACCTCCACTTTTTTCACCTCTTGCATTACAACCCCTTTGTCCATTGATGCAAATTATTTTTGTTTAACGAACACTTTTTGATGGATCAACACCTCTTTTAAATGATAAAGATGGAAAATAAATAAAAGAAAACAATAAATGAGAAGGAAACAAGTTAGTAAGATGATAATAATAATAATAATAATGAAAAAATTAAAAATTCCTACCCCACATGATATCTAACCCACATGCTTTAATTCTTAATCGGACATGATTTTTATCCCGCATGTTAATTTAATTTTGAGCAATTCCTAATCGCATATATTTCTAGTTCGCATACTTTGAACAGAAAATAAAACAGGAAATAACTCAAGCATCCTAGGTTTTGAAATGAAGTTTTAGGGTGGGCTCTAATTCCTTGCAATCTCCCAGTTTAGGTTCTAAAAAAGGGTACTCGATTTTTCCTTGCTGGTGCCCCCTTGGGCTTGTCAGACCCTCAGTCCTAATCCCATTACAAGCTTATGTGGACCGAGTTCAACTCGAGAGGACACATTCCCTTATGTCTGTACGGAGAATAAATTCACAAGAAGACATAAGGTATATGAATCCCGAAGGTTATTTGCTAGGTCTATACGGAGAATAAATTCACACGAAGGTGTCGTTTTCACCCCCACTTACGAAGGGTTAGGAGCTCGAGTATAGAGCATGAGATGCATTTTTTTTGAAAAGCTGAAATCATTAGAAAACATCAGTATGACTATTTAGTTGAAAAATAATAATCAAAGGTAAATAATAAGGATCGAAAAGTTAAATTAAAATTTAAACTTACAATTTTCGCTTAAGAAGACAACCATAAATTAATTTTAGCCTAACTCACTTACCTTCCCCAGTAGATTATCCAAGCTATCGTAATTGTCCTTCAGGTAGGCCCGGAATTGTACTTCGACTTAAATAAATGTGCTAGATCTGCCACCAATCATATTGTTGACCGGACACCTTAATTTATCATCTTACCTGAACTGTGTTTTACCAAAAATATGTTGGATTCGGGAGTCGATTACAGTCAAGGAAGGATTAGCACTCTTGTAATGCCCTTTCGACACCAATTTAATTTATCGGTTGTCTTAATTGCGAAAATTAAAAGTTAAACTGAAATTTAAAGAGTCGATCTAAATTACTTGCCTTTGAACAATTAAAGTTGTTCCTAAAAGAAGATAAAACCAAATTTACATATATCCATAAAATAATAAATAAAAGAAATAATATATATATATATATATATAATAAAGTTACATAAAAGAAATAAAGAAAGAATAAAAAAATAAACAAAATAAAAAATATAGAAATAGAAAAAAAATGATGAGTAAAAAAAAGATAATATATGTAAATATATATATATATATGTTAAAAAGAAAAAGAAAAAATGTTAAATAAAAGAAATAAATAAAATAAAACAAAAAAACATATGTATAGGATCGAATCGAAACAAATTGGAATTTATGGATCCAATTAATTCTAGAAATGGGCTGCCAGAAGAAATAAAAAAGGTTAGGGGACTAAATTACAACATACAAGAAATATGATCAGGGACTGGATTGAATTAATTGAAAATTCAAAGGCAAAATTGCAATAGGTGACCAAAATGAACCACACATCAAAAGTATAAAGACTGCAAAAATAATTTAAAATCTCATAATTAAAACCTAGTCCCCTATAAATACCCCTAAAATCACCCAAAAATATAATTTTCACCCCCAAACCCCCCAAAATTCTCAAAACTCTCTCAACCCTTCCCCCAACCGACCATGGGTCAGCCACACTCCGACGCCCCCCCACTGTACCGGTCGCCGCCGACCACCTCTCCGGCCACCACCACCGGTGGCCGAAAAAACCAAACTCACTTAAAACACTCTCCCCCAACCCAGTGAGACCAAATCTGAGGCCAAAATATCGCAAAAGTCCTCGAAAAACGTATATCTACGCCCAATGTTTCAATTTTTTTACCTTGAAACCGGTGTCCCTTCATGTTCTGACGACTCATCTTCTCTCGAGCCAACACTGACACACTGATTTTTTTTTTTACTTTCTTTGTTGTTTTTTGGTTGATTTTATTGTTGTGTAGTTCGATTTCTTCGTGTTCTCTCTTGTTCGACTTGTAGGGGTTATATAGTCATTCGCCGGTGGTTATTCGATCGAAAAATACAGGGGTGTTCCCCTCATTTTCGATTTGCTCGAATTTTGGGGATATGTTCCCTCTTTGCCCAGAGTTATGGAGAGGTGGTTCTCGTTTGCTCCGATTCTGCTATGATTTGAGACACCAGAAACCAGCCAGGGATTCTCGGTGCTGTCTAACCAGCGTGTGGCCCTCACGCGCTACACCATGCGGTGCCCTCACTAAGTATAAAACCCTAGTTCGATTTGGGCTTTGAACTAGGCCTTGGACTTGGACCTTTGGACCTTTTTATCGAACAGGACTTGGACCCTAAAAATAAAAATAAAATTAATAATAATATATAAAATAATAATAAGCTTAATATATATATATATATATTTCAAAAGGGAAAAACTATATAATATATTATATTTTCAAAAATTAATATGTTTTCAAAAATTATATATTATATATTCTTCCAAAAAACTATATACACGTTTTTAAAATATGTTTTCAAAACTATATTATATATATGTTTTTCAAAAATGTTTTTTTTAAAAAAAAGCCATATATTATATGTTTTACAAAAATGTTTTCAAAAACATAGATTATACTTTTTCAAAAAATGTTTTCAAAAACATATATTATACGTTTTTTAAAAATGTTTTCAAAAACATGTATTATATATTTTCAAAATATTTTTTTTTAAAACTATATATTATACGTTTTCAAAAATAAATTTCCAAAAACTATATATTATATACTTTAAAAACTATATTTGAGATTATTATGTATACTATGCTATATGAAAAAAACCTTGGACGAAAGTGAGTGTCTACAATAATAAGCTCAAGAAGGGACCTCGGTGTAGTTGGATTGAAATAAAAGATGAGGTCCATGCATTCCTTGTTGGTGAAAAGGCTCATCCAAGATGCAAAGAGATATATGAAATGCTTGGTATCTTAGTTGATGAAATTGGATGCTACATGGATGATATAGACTTTTTGCTTGAAGAGGAGGCAAACCAATTACAGGAGCAAGAAGAGCTGAAAGTCAACTTTGTGTAATTTTTAAATTTTATTGCCGTAGAGGCAAGTAAATTCTTTTTTAGACATAGTATATCCATAAAATATAGGAAATTCTGCTTTAAACGACTATTAGCTTCATTTTTCAGGGTTTGATTTTGCCGAAGTTTGAACTTCGATTAACAGTAACTAAGAAGTTCAACACTTCATCAAATATATTACATTTCGTGCCTTGCATGGAGAGGTTCCGTCTTGATCACAATCAGGCACTACCTTGACCTTCCTGCGGGAACTGCCTCAACCAACATCAGACACAAACCACGCCCTCTGTGCAGGCACTGCCTCGACCATAATCAACCAACATCTGGCCGACTTCGATCTTAAGCACTGAAATGAGATTTGTTGTTCACCTTTATTTCATGAAGGATGCAAGCAGATTTTTTCACCTCAAAGAAAGTATTGCAATGAATACATTTTATAAGTTTCTGTATTTAGAAAGATATATGTTTTTGGAACATCAAAACGAAAGGTTTTTTTTAATGATAAAGATGTTACAGTTTCTGAACAAGAAATCACCTTTGGTTTGGGAAGAAAACATCTCAGAAAGCACTTTAACTCTTCTGTTTTTTATGTTATCTTCTTTTGCTAGGCTTCTGAAATTTGTAAGCCCCCCCTGTGCTGCCCCATTTTCTTGGTTTCCTGTTATTTGTTCACATGTACAATATGGAAGGTTCTTAGAGTTTATGAATGGATGTAACCTCTTCTTTTCTTTATGCAACTTCTTATATTTGTATTTTGCTTCCTGAATCTGTTGGTTGGTATGTTTTTAAACTGTTATATGCATGATAGATCACGGCAACTGGTAATGGTGCTATTGCATGCAATTGCTGGTATGTTGTATCATAAACTGTAGACATTGCAAGAAAATACTAAAATCATATTAGAATACTTGTAGCAGAATGATTTGGTAAATGAGTTAGCCTTAAACTGTAAGCAGAGAAGCAAAAGGAAAGGGGAACATGGAAATCACCATTTTTTGGTTGCATAACATATAGCAATATCAAGAATGACAGTAATGCGAAGGTAGCAATAGCTATGGAAGATGGCTTAGCCATTAGAAGATATAAAGAAAATGACAAGAACTTTGTTGGGATTTGTGGTTGATTAGCTATTAGCTTAATGTTGTTTCCTTTAAATGACTCACATGTTTAACCGTACGAGTCTTGAATATTATTAGATAAGAATCAACTGCATCATTTTTGAGTGATGAATCATTGGACCCTCCTTCCTTCGTATTTGTTTCTTCCTTTTTTGCAGGGAGAGAGCTCCCTTAGGGCCCAAAGGCCACCGGATATAATTTTAGTTTAATAGTATTTTAGTTCATGTAAATATAAATATTTAAATTTTAAAAAATATAAAAATTTATTAAATATTTAATTAAGTAGGGGTCGAACTAAAGAATGACAAGTTTGTGTTCTCAAATTTTTGGTCTAATTACAATTTAAGTTATTGTAAGTTTAAATATTAGACAAATTAGAAGTTGTCTTTTGAGTTTTAAGTTTTTTTTTTTAAATTTAGGGTGAATACAAGGTAATATTTGTACAAAAACTTTCAACTATTTGACAATAAACGCTCATCCCCTACAAACGTGCTTGAACTCGGGACCTCAAGGATAACTATAATCCCTTAATCACAAAGGTCGCTTGATTCATGTTGAATTTCGAGTTTAAATACCTAATAAGTCTTTATATTTTTCTTAAATAGTATAATATTTCGCTCTCTGTCAATATTTAATTCTGGCTCCGTCCCTGGTTTAGGTAGTAAAGAACAATTTTAATGAGACATAAGGGAATAACATTTATTATATTTTTCTTCCTTTCTTATTTCTTCTTCTCATCCATCTAGTTTTTTGCTTTTGTATATTTGAATTTTGTAGGCTAATTATTGTATTTAGTAGGTTTTTTTAATAGTGTAAGGTGATTATATAATAATATTTGTTTAGAATATTTCTTAATCATTGATAATGCATGCACACTCTATAAATACAACTACTGAATCTAGGATTTCAAGAGAGAATAACACTCCGTTCAACAACTACGATCGCTTGATGAGTTATAATAAGTCTTCTTCTTTTTATTACAAAAGTGAATGTTTTTATTTAATCATCTTATTAATATATTCATACTTTAGATTCTTGAACTGGTTTTCTCATATTGATAGGTGTTCACAATCACTCTAATTATGTCACACTTGAATTGTGATGATGTCAATTATTAAAATATCTTAATATTTTATTATTATATTAATATTAATGATATCTTTCATTATCATGACAATGATATTGGCTTGTATCTTTTTTTTTCTTTCTTTAATTATTTAAAGTTATTAAACACTTTACTTATGTACTCCTAATTTTATTATTTGCTAATTAATTTTTTTGATGTTTTTAGAGAAAATAAATTACTAATATAATTATTCTATTTTAAATTTTAAAGATTCTTCTTTTTGAAATTATAAATTTATTATACATATTTTCTATTTAATAAAACTAAGAGAAAATAACTTCAGTGACCGAAAATGCCTTATAATATACGATTTTAACCAATTTTTTTTAGATTTGCCAAAATGACCAACAAAATTGCAACGCGAACTCTAATTTTTCAACTCAGTTTCCAAATTCGCAACGCGATTGTAAGATTCGCAACGCGATTTTGAAAAATGTGTTGCGATAGTTAAAATGTGTTGCAAGAGTTTGAAAAACGTGTTGTTGCAATAGTGAAAAAGTGTTGCGATAGTGAAAAATCCAAAATAAGTTTACATTTTAACTATTCCAAATTCACGTGGAGTTTTAAACAATAAAGAATGTGTTGAGATAGCGTAAAAGATTCCCAAGCCATTTGTAAGATCTTAGTTAGAAACAATAAAGAATGTGTTGCGATAGTATAAAAGATTCCCAAGTGTTTGCAATGCTCAATCCCACATAGTATTGGAAACACTATTGGGAATGAGTATTTAAGGCTTGGATTTCCCACTTCCTTGTTGAGTGGAAGAGAACAAGGGGGACTCTCGCGCACCGCCGCCGCCGCCGTCTCGTCCCATCGTCGTGGTCGTGGTCGTGGTAATATGTGTCTTCGACACGTCCGCGCGGATACTATCTTTTTAGAGAAAATTCTTAAGAAATCGTAACGTGAACTTGGACTATTGCAACGAATTTGGAAAATTGCATTGCGATTTTGTATTATCGCGTTGCGATAGTCATAATCGCGTTGCGATTTTGTATTATCGCGTTGCGATAGTCATAATCGCGTTGCGATTTTGTATTATCGCGTTGCGATAGTCATAATCGCATTGCGATTTTGTATTATCGCGTTATAGTCATAATCGCATTGCGATTTTGTATTATCGCGTTATAGTCATAATCGCATTGCGATTTTGTATTATCGCGTTACGATTTTGTATTATCGAGTTGCGATTTTGTATTATCGCGTTGCGATTTTGTATTATCGCGTTGCGATAGTCAAAATCGCGTTGCGAATCTGGAAACTGATTTGCGATAGTGGAAATCGCGTTGCAATAGTCAGAATCACGTTGCGATTTACATATTCGCATTGCGATAATCAAAATCGTGTTGCGAATCTGGAAACTGATTTGTGATACTGGAGATCGCGTTGCGATTTAGAGATTGCATTACGATTTTGTTGGTCATTTTGGCAAATCGAAAAAAAGTTGGTCAAAATCGTATATTATAAGGCATTTTCGGTCACTGAGGTTATTTTCTCTAAAACTAATTGTTATCCAGAACGTTACAAAATTAGGAAAGTAAAAAGCAGCTAATTTAATGATATTTTATCAATTAGTTTTATTTTGCCTTGTGTTGCTTTCCATTGATTATGCTTAAAGCAAGTGATGACAACTAATATTCATATTTTCTTTTCTTTTTTTTTCTTTTTTGATAATTAATTTGAAAATAAAAATAAAAATAGTGAATGAATGTGAAGGGAGTGGACTCACTGACCCTCTTCAAGCCTGTGTCTTCCATCATTTTGGGCATCAATTAGGATTTTATTACGAGAAAATAAACTCAGTGACCGAAAATGCCTTATAAAATACGATTTTAACCAACGTTTTTTGGATTTACGAAAATGACCAACAAATTCGCAACGCGATCTCAAATTTCGCAACCAGTTTCCAAATTCGCAACGCGAATTTATAAAATCGCAACAAATAAGTCAAATTCGCAACACATAAGTCAAATTCGCAACACTTAATTTTTGAATTTCAAATTCACAACTCGATTTTCGAATTCGCAACACGAATTTAATTTCGCAACAGGTTTTAGTTTCGCAACACAAATCTTTTGGGTATATAACTACGCAGCAGCAACAACTCATAACCTAAATCCCTAAATCGCAACTCATTCCATCTCCATCTATCACTCTCTCCGGCGACATCCATTCCTATATCCAATGACATCCTTCCCCATCTCTAATTTTGTTTTACATAATTTTATTTCTATATAATTTTTCAATGATTTCTCTCCCAAATTATCAACTATCAACTTAATAAAGGTATGTTTTTCTCTAAGTTAGTGATGATATCTAGTTTATAGCTCGTTTGTTTAGTAAATTAATTTACAATTTGTAGAATGAATTCATCTAATGTTTATCATGTTTGGATAGATTTGTGTTTTGGAGGGTCATGGGAGAATGTTCATGGTGTTTTACAATATGTGTCTTTACCCATGAATCTTCAACTAAAATTGTCATTAAAAAAGTTAACTTATGAAACTCTAATGTTACGTGTTGCAAAGAAATTGAATTTAGAGCCTCTAAGTGGATTTAGGTTATCTTATCAGAGAAAAGGTAAATTTTATTTGTTAACCGACAAGAAGATGTTGAACGATTCATTGCTTACATTAGTGTTTCACAAGAATATGATGTTACATTGTATGTTGTTGAACCTAGAAGTAGTGAAGTTGGGTCAGTAGCGAGTAGTAATCAACTAAGTTCTTCAACCCCAGTTAATGGTGCTCACAATGTACAACGTTGTTATCAACCTCAAAATTTAATGATTCCACCACAATTTCATCACCAAGAAAATTTTGTTTCACCACATTTCCAATACCAAACACAATATCAAAAACCATAACCTTTTCCTAATCCAAATCCCAATCAACTTTCAGCACCAAATTCCAGTTTTCGTATTGACTAGTTAGACGATTATGAGCCAACATAAAAAATTGTGAGTAGTAGTCAGTATTCAAAATTTGATCTTGGTTAATACCCGGACTTTGATCTTGGTCAATACTCAGATTTTGATGATGTTTCAGAAGAAGAAACAGACCTTGCGTGTAATGATTTTGATATTGGTCAATACCCGAATTTTGATGATGAAACAACCGCTGCTGAGGAAGATGTTGTTGATGATAATGAGGAGGAAGTTACGACTGTGAATGAACATGTTGAACATCCATTATGTAATTCATATAACCATGAAGAAGAAAAAGAAGAAGAAGAAGTCCCCGAAGAAAAGAAAAAGAAGAAAATACCACGGGAGTATAACTGGAATATGTCAGAATTACTTCAGATACCGGAAGAAGAGTTGGTAAAGATAACAGTTGGTTGTTACAAAAAAGTTATTTGTATCTAGAAAGATGATTGTTTTGATAGAAAGGAAGACTTGAAGATAGCTTTGTATACGAAATGTGTGGAAGATGGCTATCAACTAAAAGTTAACAAATCAAGCAAAGATCGTTTCGAAACAAAGTGCATAATTGACAAAAACTGTACGTGACGTATGATTGCAAAGAGGATAAAAGATTGTGAAATGTTTCAAGTTAGGACTTTATTGATAAACATACATGTTCAAGAACCCAAGTTTTTCCTCACCATAGACAAGCAAACAAAAAGGTGTTTGGTGGTTTTCTGGCTGAGTTAATGTTTTTGAATGGAAGAGTATATCGGGGACATGAAATTATGACTGACATGAATTCTCGGTTCAAGATTAGTATCTCATATTCTCAAGCTTGGAGAGCCAAATGTTATGCATTGGAATTGTTGAGGGGGTCTCCAGAAGCATCGTTTTCCCAACTGTCGGCTTATTGTCACAATTTAAAGCTGAAAAATCCTGGGTCGGTAACTCATATCAAAATAGATAGAGATGGACGCTTTGAGTTATTGTTTATCGCCATTGGTGTTGCGGTTAGTAAATCAATATAATTTTGTTGACTCATTTTTGTTTGTTACATGCATTTCACATTTAAATGATTATATGTCTTGTGTATATTATTTTGTAGATTTGTTCGTTTATTACTTGCATGCGCCCAGTTATTATAGTTGACGGAGCACATTTGAAAGGTTGATACATTGGAGTAAACTTATTAGAAGTAGCCATGGATGCTAACAATGGGATACTTCCAATAGCTTACGGGGTTGGCAAATCTGAAACCTTTGATTCATGGACATGGTTTATGGGGCATCTTAGGGATTTCATAGGTCCTATTAGCAATCTGACAATCATATCCGATAGGGAAAACTCAATTGACAACGCTATTAGAAGGTGTTTCCCAGATGCTTTTCATGGACTTTGTGGTGTTCATTTGTACATAAATCTAAAATCAAGGTCTGCTAATATAAAAAATCACAAATAGACATATTGGAAGGCTGTAAAAACTTATCGGGAAATGGATTTTAATAAGCATATAAATTGTTTAAGACGTGTTTTGCCTCAATATGTTCAAACACTAGAAAATGTCACTTTTGAAAGATGGTCAAGAGTACATCAACTTGGAGAAAGATATTGTTTCATGACGTCTAATAGTGCAGAATCAATCAACGCTCTAAGTCGTCATTCTCGGAAATTACTCATTAATATGTTAATGGAGTTTTTTCGAGCCTCTATTCAACAGTGGTACTACAAGAAAAGAAACCATGCATGCATTATTTCTTTAAATTCGTAACTTATCATATATTTTACTAAGTATTATTTATTTAAATAAATTTACAGGAACATTGGAACGTCGTGTTACACCATGGAATGAAAAAAAGATAATGAAACGTGTTGTGAAGTCAACGTCATAGAGAGTTGAACCATGTTCAAACACTTTGTTTGAAGTATTGGATAATAACTTAAATGGGTTTGTCGATCTAAATGCAAAGACGTGTAGTTGTATGAAATGACAAACATCTGGTTATTCGTGTGGCCATGTTATAAAAGTTGCTCTTCATCTAAACCAAGATGATTCAAGCGCATACGCTATGGATTGCTACACTACAAAAGTATATCGACAGACTTATGCTGAGATTGTCTACCCTATTCCACATCCTTCTGATTGGGACATACCAGATGGCTTATAAACAGTTTTGCCACCAGCCATGGACAGCAGGCTACCTGGCCGACCAAAAAATCACAATCGTATACCATCTAAGGGTGAAGAAAAGAGGATATCGACATGTAGTCGGTGTAAGGAAAGTGGTTATACAAGGTTGACCTGTGGATCACCAGTGCCATCACAATCATCTTTTCCTCTACCAAAATATGGATCCTCATCAAAATCCAAAGATCATATGGTGCCAATCAAAAGGAAATCAAAATCGAAATCAAAATCAAAATCCCAATCACAACTGGCTTCACCTTTTGGGACTTATTAACTTAGGTGATTTTTAAATGCAAACGTTGTATTATGTGTATTTTATGTGTGAATGCATACATTTTCAGTTAGACATTCATTAGTAACTTGAGTTTGAACATTCCTATGATCTGTTCAGTTGTTATCACTTATCAGATTATTGTCTGTTATCTTTTTGAAGGTGTTTTCCTTGAATTCGCAACGCGAAAGTCAAATCCACGTTGCGATTTTTTATTGCGATTGATGCGAAAGTTAAATTCGCAACGCGAAAGTCAAATTCGCAACGCGATTATAGTGTTGCGATTGTTGCAAAAGTCAAATTCAAAACGTGAAATCGCAAACCAAAAATCGCAACGCGAATTTGACTTTCGCGTTGCGAATTTGACTATCGTAACGAAAAAATCGCAACGCGTATTTGACTTTCGCGTTGCGAATTTGATTTTCGCGTTGCGAAAGTGTGCCTTCAACAGGTATTTTTTACCTTCAACATAATGCAGATTGAATAAACAACAAATCAATTAAACAAGCAAAAAATAATTCTTATTTACACATCAATTAAACAAATCAACTTTTACAAATCAATTAAACAAGCAAAAAATAATTCTTATTTCCTCATCAATTAAAAAAATCAACTTTTACAAATCAAATGTAAAATCCAATTAAACAAGCAAAAAATTGTACCCCAGACAGTTGTTTATGAACAAATACTTCAATTTCACGCATCTCACTTCAGGATTAGCCTGCAGAAACCAAATATTTGCTCAAACAACACTTTCTACACATCTAAAACCAACAAACAGCAAATTATTGAATTCTAGGTACTTAACCAAACATTTTCAAACCAACAAAGAGTATATATGTTAACAACACTTGCTCAAACTTACCAATTGTTTATGCAACCTTTCAGCAAGCGGATGCAGGTAGGCAGCGTCTCGCATATATCGCTCTAGCCATAAAATGCCGAAACCACAAGCCTTCTGCACCTTTATCTCTATCTATGGGAGGTAGAAACTATTTACTTCCTGTCGTCAAACGTTCCAAGCACATGCATACGAGAGGACCACAATCCCCTCTGGCTCCCTCCGTTTGTTATGGCGCGGTATCGTCTCTGATCATTGTAACTTTGAATTTTTTTGGCTTCTTGTTTCCAGAATTAGTTCAATAATCAATTGCATTCAAGTATTTCGCCAAATGAGCGCTCCATCCCTTACAAATAATATCTCTCAAATCAGACAATGGTATGTAATTTAACATGCTGTCATATACTATTGTCTTCAGGGATTGGAGCTGAATCTCGAGGAGAAGCCAATGACGATGTTCTAAAATAGGGATAAACACCTGCAATATGCCATCATAAATAATTGCGCACATCAAATAAAAGACGTTCCAAAACAGGGATAAACACCTTTAAAATATTCCAAAAAAAAAATACTAACCTTATCGACCTCCCACCACGCAGGATAAAGTTTAGTTTTTCCATTACTCAGCATATATGAAGCATCTTTCAGATCCTTCAAGTGAGCTACGTGAAAAGACGTCGGCATAATAGTCCATCGAGTATTTTTTATTTTATTCAATTTCCTTATTATTAGAAGACGTGACACCCATGCATCAATATACAGTTTTATAAAAAAATACATATATTAGTGAATTTATTAATAAATTTAAAAAAATTAATCAAAATGCAATATAAGAAGAATATAAGACTTACCACCCCTTCGAGGTAGCTATTATCTTCAACCCCTAATAAAATACCCCACAAAGACCGATCAAGAAACAAATGAATAACATCGTCGAGTTTGCATATGTCAGAATAACACCCCTTTCTCCGCTTATGTAGATAAAAATCAACTACGGTCTTAGCCCAAAGGGTATTATCCGTAATTGTGTCCGGTAGTGTTTCCCTCTCCTGCTAAGGAATGGTACTGGCCGGTAACACATACGAAAGCCAACTTGCATCCATCATATTGGGCACGGGAGGGGTTTATCAATATGTCGACATATGACTCTATGTGAATCGGGCTATTGAACGGTGGGAGGGACCTCTTGAATGATGACAGGGGCCTCTTGAACGGTGGGAGGGGCCTCTTGAATGATGAGAGGGGCCTCTTGAACGATAGGAGGTGCCTCTTGAACGATTACAGGTGCATCGAGCTTCTTCTTACGGAGTCTTGGCACTAGTGGGGTGAAAGGAGACGTGTACAATGTTTGATGCGTGAACCCCGTCGTGCAAGAAAAACCTGACGTAAAGCATCTACTTTATCAGGCCGCTGAAAATAAATTAATAAATAAATAAATAAATAATGTCGAAAAAAGATTATTTGCATTTTTAGTATAGTATTAAACAAATTTACCTCATTGCGTAGATTATGAACCTTATTATGCAACGATGAAACAATCTCACGTAGAGCGGCTACCTCATCACGTAAAGTAGATACCTCACCACATAGCGCACCATTGTCATCGCGAAAAACATCCACCTCACCACGTAAAGACCGTACCTCATCACGTAGCGCACCATTGTCTTCATGTAAAGTACCGACCTCATGACGCAAAGCACCGACCTCATCACGTAACTCCCCTAACTCATCCCGTGGAGGTGGAGAATAGGGAGATAAATGTCGTGGCCTCTTTATTGGTCGCCTATAATGAGGTGATGGTGGAGAAGAGGCTCGATGATGTGATGGAATAAGTGATGGTGGAGGTGGAGAAGAGGCTCGATCAAGTGATGGCTCCGGGTGTCGAGCTGTAGAATCGGCCCGATCAGGTGATGGCTCTCGAAGTAGGGGGTGCTCATCATCCGTCCCATCAAAAAACCGCTTACTAGCTTGCCACCAATCAGTGGCAAGCTCAGCCTCTATGGGTGTTAGCCTCTGTAATGGATAGTTGGCCTCCTAACAATATAAAAGCTCAAACTAAGTTAAACGTGTACTAGTAATAACTTGTTTAAATATGGTAGTATTTGTGTGTAATCTTACATCATTCATCGTCGTATATGGGAGTAACTCTTCCCAATCCAACAGGCGGATCCTCCTCCAGGTAATAGCCCTAGGAATATCATTTGAATTTTTTATCGCATATGTCCGCATGCTGGGGAAAGCCTCAAATATCCAAATCTACAAACAATATAATACACAAACATCAGTAATTGTTAAATAATTAATTATAAATTTGGAAACATTATATATAAATTCTTACCTTAAAGGCCCAAATAAAGCCTGCCAAAGTGTATTTAGAACCGTCGCCCCGCAAACTTTTTCGGTCCTCAAAGGTAGACGAAAACTTCTTCCAGGTAGCTTTCCATAGATATGAACCCCACGGAAACAAGTTCCATGCATTTAGGTCCTCTACCAATAATATTAGGTCCTCAGAAATAGGTTGTCTGCCCTCTTTGCCTAAAAAGCCGGCATGAAAAAGTAATAAATGGCATACTTGGACAACATCAAGGTCATCCATCGAGTAAAACCATCTTTAACAAATAATCTCTTCAAGTCATCGACGTGTAAACTCGGCTTCGACTTTGCCAGCTCAGGAAAAACCCGAGATAACCATGATGGGCGGGAGATATGACTAGTGTACCGGGTTACTTCACCGTGTCCGAAGCGTAGACTAGTGATTAAGCAAAACTCCTCCCGCCCAAAACAAGTATACGCCGGAGGAAAATGAAACCATATCTCTTCATCACCACGTTGTATCCTCTCGGGTAGATCGTTAGTCATGATCTGAAGAAACAAATGTGTCAACATAGCATCTCCACCCGGATGTTGTACTTTCATCCATGGCCCGAAGCAAGTATCCTCAAACAATTTTCTTTGTAGAGGTGTAAGCGTCGACGCAATTTTATTGGCTAGGCTTAATTTATTCCTTAAGGTCAATTGAGCCGAAAAAAATTTCTACAAAAACAATAAACATACCAAGTTAGATATACCAAAAACTACAAATTATACACTATAAACAGACATGATATTAAACAGTGAAAACAAAACCAAATATAATTCAAACTAGCACGGTATTCACCCAAGTCATTATTCCATCATAGTTCACAAAATGCATCAGATAACATTCCAAAAGTAAGCACTTATAAAATATTTAAAAGGACAACATATAGGTTTAATGTAGGTTCAAGGACAACATAAAGAGTAGTAGTTTATTCTTGAAACTTAAATTCACAACACTGTGAAGTTAGTATTTATCTTTGTTTTTTGGTTGAAGTAATGCAATTCATTCAAGTTTCAATTTGCAGAAGAAGAGTAGTTTCTGAAACTTAAATTCACAATGCGAAATGAAAATCGCAACGCGAAAATGAAAATCGCAACGCGAACATGAAAATCGTAACGCGAAAATGAAATCGCAACAACAAAATCGCAACGCGAAAATGAAAATTGCAACACAAAACTAAATTCGCGTTGCGATTTTTGTGTTGCGAATTTAAGTTTCAAAAACTATTCTTCTGCAAATTGAAACTTGAATGAATTGCATTACTTCAACCAAAAGACAAATACTAACTTCACCGTGTTAAAGACTAAACAGTTTAGCAGTATTGGCAGCAACCGAATGAATTTACTAAGCAATCTAAGTGAAATGGTTAATCTATATATTGAAATTACCAATAAATTTATCATCAATATAAGAAAAATCTAATAATAATACAAAAATTTCAAAATAAAAATAAGAGATTATAAAAACTAACCATCGATGGTAGATTTTCCATTTCTGACCGTGAATGGTTGTGAGGGTTGCTATGAGAGATAGAGATAGACGGATTTCGTCGGAGATGGGGTCGGATTTCGTCGGAGATGGGGACAGATGTCGCCGTAGAGAGTGAGAGATGGAGATGAGGCTGAGTTGTGATTTAGGGTTTTAGGTTATGATTTGCGATAATACTGTTTACATTTGTGTTGCGAAATTAATATTGCGAAAATAAACGTGCTTTGACTTCTGTGTTGCGAATTTGACTTTTGTGTTGCGAATTTGACTTCTTTGTTGCGATTTTCTAAATTCGCGCTGCGATTTACAAATTCACGTTGCGATTTTCCAAATTCGCGTTGTGATTTTCCAAATTCGCGTTGCGATTAACATATTCGCATTGCGAATTTGGAAAATCGCAACGCGAATTTAGAAAATCGCAATGCGAATTTAGAAAATCGCAATGCGATTCACGTATTCGCGTTGCGAATTTGGAAACTGGGTTGCGAAATTGGAGTTCGCGTTGCAAATTTGTTGGTCATTTTCGCAAATCCAAAAAAAATTTGTTAAAATCGTATATTATAAGGCATTTTCGATCACTGTTGTTATTTTCTCTTTTATTAAAGCCATTAATGGATGAGCCCCACTAAAAAAGGATAAACTAAGTATAAATACGAATATGATACGCTAATCAATTATTCCATTATAAAACAAAAGTGTATATCTTATATAATTAAGATGTTCATAATTATTTAATATATTAAACTTTTAAACCCATCAAATCACATCAATAATTTAGGAGAGTATTGTTCTTGAGTTCAAATAGTTGATAAGATAAGTGTACGTTGCCACTTGTTAAGAAAAAATCTTAAGAAATGTACACTGAAAAATTAATTTAAAATCTAAGTCATTTGCTATAATGTACTTTGAACGAACAAAATGAGTTCCATATAATTTTTTCTAGCCCACACAACAAATTTTAATATCTAAATATAGTTTATAAAACGTAAATATCAACATTTCTAACCAACATATTAACATCCCTAATACATCTTGTCTGCAATTTTAAAATTATTTATTATTAGATTAAACATATATTTCTCAATTATGATCCAAAAAATCAATAAGCCCAATTTGGTACAATCTATTTTTTATATATTTAGTTTGGATAAATTATTTCATGGACCCGGCTCACCACGTTATCCATAGTCCCAATGAATGACGATCACAAATTTCAAAATAACTATCAAATAATCACATACTTTTTATTTACACGTAGGAAAAAGGTGAAGATTCACCTTAAAAAAAAATTATATGGACAAATACTATTGGTTGGGATCACAGATGATGTGCTGAGCCAAGACCATTTAATAACTTCTCATTAATTTGGTACAATCTAATTTATTAATAGGATAAATTACACATTTGATATATAAACTATCATTTTTATTCCGTTTCAATACCTAAACTCTGTTTTTTTTTTTCCAAAACTACAAATAACGTTTAATTTAGGTTTCAATTTGGAACTCCGTCGTTAAAAACTTAATTGCACTAATGACGTGTAATTTACATTTAAAGATGCGTGGAATATCAAAAAAGGGAAAATAATTCAACGTCATTGTTGTCACTAAGTTTTTAACAGTATGATACTGAATTGAAACATAAACTGAATATTAAGTATGGTTTTGAAGAGAAAAATATTAAGTATGGTTTTGAAGAGAAAAAAATTAAGTACTAAAATAGAATAAAAGTAATAGTTTAAGTATTAAATATGTAATTTATCCTTATTAGTAAAAGGTCTATAATCTAAATAAATCTAATTAAATTCAAATATTTTTTAATTAATCGGAGTTAATACAAGGTAATGTTCAATCATTTGACATTGTGCTTAAACTCGAAACTTTAAAGAATAACAACAATTATTTTATCGCCGAAATCGCTTGATTCATATAAATTTGAAAATACTTATGCATTCAGAAATGCTAAAATACCAAAAATTGGAAAAATATAAGAATAAACAATTCGAAAAGACCCAATTCCATGTGTTGGATTTCCCAGCTTGCATTTGCTTCTTTTCTACCGAAAGGTGATAGGAAATGAAAGCAATAAAAGAAGTTTTTTTGTTTAAAGGCAAAATTTTTAATTTTATTTATCTTTTATTCTTGTTGTTTTGGTCTATTTTTTTCTTAAAAATATTATTGGAAGAGAGAATCGATAAATAATTAAAATGTTTTCGAATATATTTTTTCAAATATAGCATCTATTATTCCTTGAGACTTCTCAATTAAAATTGATGATCTTCTTTTTATTTTTATTTACTTATGTGATTGTTGTTTCGTTAGTCCCCGATCTTGTTTTTATGCAAAAATCTCATCGAAGGAGAGAGAGTCGATTTTGTTTATTTTTAATTTCATTTTTTCTTAGAATATCGTATTTAGTGATTTTGCTTTACCTTTAACTTTTTATTTCTAATTTATTTAGTTTATAATATTCGGATGGGTACCCTTTAGTTATTAAAACTTTATTTCATTTGCAATTTGTAATCTTTTTTATTGTAGTCACTAATTAAGTTTCATGTCTAAGGTTGACATATTCTGATTTTACTTTAGTCGTTGTTAGTAGTATGTATTATTTTTGTTGTGTATTTGTATAATATGTAGTATTTATTTACTATTTTGTTTATGTTAGATATATAAAATTTTAATTAATGTTTATTGAAGCATGTTGATTGACTTTCCTGACATTTTAATCAATTATGCATGATAACATCACAAGAATAATTCTAATCTTTTTCATAATATGATTAAAAGATAATATTTTTTATTTTAAATTATTAAAAAGGATTGTCTTAATCCATCCTATAGTTCGATTCTCGCAATTTAAAATAAATAAATATCTTCTATTGAAACCAAATAAAATGAGGACACTTTAAAATTAATGAGATGGTAGAAAGAGAAAATGTTCTTATATTTTGATTTAACGAGGATTGGTTGTTCAATTCTTTTCAATGGTCCAAACTCGACATTTTATAAATATTTGAACATCCTTGGTAATTATTAATAATAAAATATTTGCTTGTTGTATAGTTTCAATAGAATAATTTCAACATTTGATTGTAAAGGAAAAGAACAATGTTTCTTTCCGAGAATGGAAAAATCATCATTCTACTTTATATTAAATGGCATTTCTTCTCGGTTCGTGGTGTTGAAACGTTGTTACTTTATTTTAAAAGTTTTTAAATTCCTAAGAAGAAATATTAGTAATTCACCCTTTGGCTGGAAAATATGGGACACCATTTTACTTTATATTATGTGGTCTATCTACATAAATATAACGGATTATTAACTTTTTTCTCTATAACCTTTTTAAAATAACGTTGTATTTATTCAGTTGAAAAAGGTCTCATCAATTAAATTAAAATTCGAAGTCATAAATTCCATTGCAAACACAATAATTAATCGACTTGATACTAGTTTTAAGACATTAAGAGGTGCTAATTCTTCCCTATAATCGACTCCGAACTCGTTTTTTTTTTTGAAAAATAGACTAAAAGTTGTTTTAGTAGTTTTTAAGTTAAAATATTTTTGGGTGATCCAATCATACCTTAAATAAAGATTGGTGACGTTTTTTTTTATTTTTAAAAGAAAACCCAATTTAATCAAAATGAACCCTAAAGTCAATTTTTTTAAAATGTTACGACAACAATATCCATTCACACCGTGAAAACTTTTAATTTTACATATTTGTAAGATTGTTAGATAAAAAATAAGAATATATTCATTAAAAAAAAATACAGAGATAATATCAATCGTCTATTTTCATCCATAGAATGATTCTAAAAATATGTAAAATTAAAATTTTTATGTTAAAAGTAAGTGCGTCATAACCATTGTAATAATTGCATTTGTTAAACTTTGATAGCATTGTTCTAGTTTGGAAAAATTCGATCATCTACCTTCATATAATAGTAGATTCATATTGATAATATTGATATTCATTGTCGTGAATTCGAGTTTATTGCTATTTGCTTATGAAATTTAATTAGTTATGTTTAATTAATAATAAGTTTACATTACATGTCATCATTTTAACCATAACGTATTATCAATTTAAACCTACTAATAATATCATAAAAATAAAATATGAAAAATAAATTTCAAATGTTAGTATAGTGAAATTACTAAAACCATAATTATAACTGTGATGATCGACTTTTGGGTGAAAAATCGATTATCAACGCTTTTAAAAATCGTTTATGAAAAAAATTAAGGAGTCACCACCAATCATTTTAAAATGCAATTGGACACCAAAATAGGTAATTTTAATAAAAAATTTATTTTATCAAAACTACCCAATTTTGGACTGTGAAATCATAAATCAAGTTTGAGAGTATGTTATGCATGGGGAAGAATTAGCACCTCACAGCGCCCAAAATTGATACGTAGTGGATTACCTTATATTCTAAAGTTGGAATTTTTGAGTTCGAAATTTGACTTACCAAGGCTAATAACGACCACCTCTAAGCACCTCACAGCGCCCAATATTCAACCATGTATGCAAGATTTACAAAAGAATGTTGACTTACCAAGGCCAATAACGACCACCTCTAAGCACCAGCGGAAGCTTTGTTATCGACCTCAATAAATAAACATTGTCTTAATTTTTAAAATATGATGCGAAGTTTGAAAATGATGTCAATTTATTTCGAAGACTAACAGTGGTCACCCTCAAGCAATGACGGAGGATACATCATTAATCGCCTAGTAAATTAACATTGCCTTGATTTTAAAATCAAAATGCAATCAATCAATTTGTTATTAAACCTAATTACACTAAGTCGTTAATTAAGGTAAATTTCTAACCAAGAGTGTCAAATCATGAAATTTAAAGAACCTAAGGGACTAAACCTAGAAATTGTAATCTCTAATATTATTCCTAGTCAATTTTACCCAATTATTAAATCGAATAATCGATGAGCACTCTCGGGCATGTTAATATGAGAGCCAAATCGAATATCCCCTAAATTAAAGGACTAAATGAAATTTAACCTAATAGTGAAGGCTCTATCACTTAATTAATTTTTATTTTACGAATTATTGAGTCGAGTAATCGATGAGAACCCTCAAGCATGTTAATGCTAGAGCCATAATTAATAGTATAGAGACTAAAATGTGAACTAACTAAATCAAAGGATCAAATGTAAAAGAATAGTTTTACTAAAAGTTATAAGTGAAATCTAAACCCTAAATTTGAGTACTAATCGAATCTAAAATAAAACCTAATAGTACTAAATAACCTAAATTAAAAGGTTTAACACTAAATTGAATACAAATAATTAATTAATTAAACAAATTTAAAGGATCGAAATGAAAACATACAAAACATAGTGATGAAATTTAAAAAATAATAATAAAATCATACAAGTGAAGACTAATATGCAAAAACAAGTGCAAAGTTTGATGGCATTTAAGCAATTATTCCTTTTTTCGGCGTGTAATTAACTATTAACACAGAAAGGAAAAATTACGCAATCAGTGCCCTGTATTTGAAACAAATTAGCAATAAAAAGTAAACAGTGGCTAAAATGCAAATAGAAGCTGAAAGTTAAGGGAATTGAAACAAATTAGACCTAAAGTTTTGTTATAAGACTATTTTTACCCTGTTATTAATTATTTTTAATCCTAAAACCCTAAAATTAACCTAAGGCTCTAATCACTTCCTCACTCTCTCTCGGCCGCCTCCCTCCTTTCTCACCCTCTTCTCATTTTGTGACCTAGGGTTACGAACGGCGTCTCCTTCCTCCGATTACCACTCTTCGGTGACTGCTACCTCTCCAAACCCCCTTCAAACGAAACGCTCAGATTCACAACCCAAATTTTGGTCTTAAAACTCTAATCCCGAGACTCTAAACTCTCGAAACAACCTTTATCTCTCGACTTCTCCCTCTCTAGCAAACCACAATGGCTACTGTCTCTCCCCAGACGGGACTCTTATCGGCACAAAGGAAGCCGTGAAAGTCCTTTTGAGGTTTTCGAACAAACAAGTGATTTTCCTTTTTTTTTTTTTAACTCGACAATAACATGCATGTATTGAAATAATCGAAAATATGAAGTAGTACCGCTGAAAAATTCTTTACTCTTTTTGATTGCTTCTCTTAGGGTCTTTTCCAAAAAGAAAGGACCCTTACAAAGACATTCTGGTTCGGGTTTTATACCCTACCATTTTACAGTAATTTTTGGGTAGAAAATATGCTCTTAATTTTGATAATTTCTCTCTTTGCCGTTGCATGTTGATGACGAGGTTGGATTCCTTTTTCTGAAGGCGTACAGCCGAATGAGACAAGGTTATATTTTGTGTTTTTACTTAGGTTATTAGTTGTCTAAAAGCCCATTTCATTGCATTTAGCTACATTTAGGCTAATATAGTTGCATATAATGGTATTGTTTTGTTTATTTTGAAAACTGGTGTTGCTTGTCAGGAAAGGTTGTGCTCTTGTGATGATGTGCAGGTGAAGAGAGCTAAAGGAAAAACATTTATTTTCCATAGCATTCTGGATTAGGAGACTCGATGAAATGCTATAGCATTCTGGATGATATTTCTAGGTAGAAAATGACAAAAAGAACGAAGATATTTTTATGAGAGCTGTCAGTTGTCTATGTTTGCACGTGAATGTCATGCCAAGCTGTCCTTTTTGAGACCACATGCCAGCCTAGCATACCCTTCACATGAAAGGGATGACACCTAGAGTATAAAAGGAATTTTGGCACAAAACCCTAGTAAATTCCCTTAGTATAAATAGTTAAGGACACCTTAAATGAATGAAGCTTTTGGAAATATGAGATAAGGGAGAGAAGAAAAGGTAGTTATACAAAACTTCTATTTTTTCTTCCTTCTTTTGTGGTGACCTCCATAACCAAGCTTCAAGGGGATAACAAGCTATGCCCTTGAGAGAGAGGCTAGTTTGTTAAGGTTGTTCAAGGTGGTAGAAAAGTCACGGAATCAACTCACGTTGGGAGTCTTCTTATTTTAAGTGGTTTTGTACTAAATGATGATGATGGTTGAACTTAGGCCAACATGAACTAACTTACTTGGCGCGGGTTTACTTGGATGATTTTTATTTTGTGTTTAATGGATGGGTGAATATTTTTATGTTTAAATGTTTGTTTGGCTCATTGTTTATTTATTTAATTGCTTAGACTTGTAAGAGCTAGAGTTAGCCATTTTCTAAGTATAGATGCTTAATATCGAGAGAGTTAGGCTAGATCGACATGAACAAAGGAACTAAATCGAGATGGTGAGGTTCTAATCCACCTTAGAGATAAGGAGATGGTTTCATCGACTAAAATGGGTAGAACATAATTGATAGGAATGCGCTACAATTTACACTGAGAGGCATTGTCGTAGCATTTTCTCTATCAGTTTCCTTAGTAGAGATAGCCTAGGAGCATTAGTGCAAACCCTATCGAGCAGCATACTCATAGAACGCATAGACCATTCTAGACACATAATATTAATTGTCATAGCAAACCCACCTATTTATCCTTATAGAGGCATAATTGTGTGAGGTTGTCAAGTCTTATTTCATTCTTCGGTGTTCAATTTTATTTTGTTATAACGTTCTTCCTTTATTTTCCATAACATTCTTTTACTGGTTGGCACAACATTTTCACACTCACACTCTTATGCATACCATTTTGCCACAACATTCTTAATCACTTGTCCATACCATTACTTATTTACTCTAAGTCCCACCAATTCCTGTGGAGACAATACTCACTCACTTTTATATTACATGTTTGATTGTGTATACTTGCACACATTTTTATGTACCGTAGCATAATACATTACACACACAACCAATATCTTTTGCTTTCCTTGTAGTTAATAATTATCTCATCGATTATTAGAACAATTATTATTATTTTGTCTAAACATAAATATATATTTTTAAAGAAAATTTTAAGATTCAAATCCATATAAAGTGTGATAATATGAAAATCTCAGAATAAATATTTTATTCTTCAAATTTATTAATTTTATTTAAAATTTTATTATATTTTTATTTTTAATAAATTAATTTGAAAATGATAGAATAATAACAAGTTGTTAAATTGTCGTTGACTATACAATCTTATTAAAATATAATAAACAATAGGGTAAAAGTTAAAGAAAATGTAATAAATATTTTAACAAAGTAATTTCCTAAATATTTGAGTCCATTAAAAAAATAAAAGTTTGATACAAAAATATAATAAACAATAGGATAAAGTACATAAATGGTCCTCCGACTATAGTGCGCTGCTTTGTTGAGTCTTCAACTATTAAAAGTTATGACATGGTCCTTGACTATAGTATAATACTTTATTGAGTCTTTTTTACTATTAAAAGTTACAAAATGGTCACTCGACTATTCATATGTTTCTAACTCATAATCTTCTATTAAAAAATTGATGGTGGCCTAATCTGGACGTTAACCTACTGACTGTAAAATGATGAAATTTGATCCTAAAATCTCAAATGACTATCATATCTTAGTTAACAGATTAACACCCAACTTAGATTGTCATCACTTTTTAATGAAGAAGGACGAGTTTAGAACATATGAATAGTCAAGGGACTCAATAAAGCAAAATCTTATAGTCGGGAGACTATTTTATAACTTTTAATAGTTAAAGGATTCGATAAAGTAATACCATATAATCGTGGGACTATTTTATAACTTTAAATAGTTAGGGGATTCGATAAAGTAACATCATATAGTTGGTGGAGTTCTTTACCTAAAAAATTAATGAATGAAGTAAAAAAATGATAAATTTGAGATGTAAAATGTAATTTTGCCAATTTTAAATTTTTAGATATATTAATTCGCTTCTTAAACTTATAATATTGAGTCGAGTGGACGAACCATACTATGTACAAAAGGTATATTCACACTTTTGCGCTTCCTTCAAGGAGCTAATCAGATACGCAAGGTCTTCTTCACAAAGGAAGCAGACCCACAAATTAAATTGCAAAAAGGGATTCCATGTCCGCTAAGCACATTCATTTCTCATTCTCGTGGGCTTAAGCTAACTAAGAAAGTAATATTTTTTCTGACTAAATCTTATTATTATTATTATTATTATTATTATTATTATTATTATTATTATTATTATTATTATTATTATTATTATTATTATTATTATTATTATTTTGGTTAGTCTAGAATATTTATAAGATGATATTTATTTAAAACTTTTTAATTAGTTGATAATATATGTATACATCTTTACAAACACAACTATTAGGAGAGAAAGTTGAAAAACAATGTACAATTTTCCGAAACTCTTGATCAGTCCAAAAACCAAAACAGAAACATCTTTAGTCCTTCGACATCAATTTCCAAACCCCACATGTCCTTCTTCTTCTTCTAGGCCTAAACCCGCCTCAAATAAATCCCTCCCTTTCTATTACCATCCTCAAGGACCATGCCATTAGCTTCACCAGCAGCAATGTCAACAATCCTGGTGACCATACTGCAATTATCTCTATTTAGCATCGGCATCGCCACTGCCTCGTACCCTCACTTTCAACTCTTGAACGTCAAACAAACTCTTAGACACGGAGATGTTTAAGCCTCTCAAACCATCTCAATTTCATCAACTCTCCAACGTTACCGAAACTGATCGTCGAGGGACTTCGAAACTGAAACTCTTCCATCGAGACAAGTTATCTTTCAAAGCTGCCTCTACTTTGCACGACCATCGCCGCCGTTTTCTAGCTCGTATGGAAAGGGACGTGAAAAGGGAGGCAAGCCTCCTCCGCCGTCTTCCCGGAGGCAGAACCCACGACGGTGACGCTTCTTACGAGGTGGACATTTTGGGTCGGACGTCGTTTCAGGAACGGCGCTAGGAAGTGGAGAGTATTTCTTGAGGATAGGCGTTGGTAGCCCTCCGAGGAATCAGTATATGGTTGTTGATTTGGGCAGTGATATTGTTTGGGTCCAGTGTCAGCCTTGTAACCAATGCTATCGACAATCCGACCCGGTTTTCAACCCGGCTGATTCTGCTTCTTTCACCGGCGTAACGTGTAGATCTTCAGTTTGTGATCGGATCGAGAATTCGGGTTGCAATGCGGGTCGGTCCTGCCGGTACAAAGTTTCGTATGGTGATGGATCTTATGCGAAAGGGACCCTGGCACTCGAAACGCTCACTTTTGGTCGAACCGTCGTTAAAAACGTGGCTATCGGATGCGGGCATATTAACAGGGGCATGTTCATCGGGGCAGCTGGGTTGCTGGGCCTTGGAGGTGGATCCATGTCACTTGTGGGTCAATTGGGTGGTCAAACAGGTGGTGCATTTAGCTACTGTTTAGTTAGTCGGGGCACCGATGCATCCGGGTCATTGGTATTCGATCGTGGAGCAATGCCCGTCGGGGCTTCATGGGTCCCTTTGCTACGTAATCCAAGAGCCCCGAGTTTTTACTATGTTGGACTTTCAGGTCTCGGAGTAGGAGTTATTTCGGTGCCCATATCCGAAGACATTTTCCGACTCACCGAACTAGGGTATGGAGGAGTTGTTATGGACACGGATACTGCCGTGACAAGGTTCCCAACCTCAGCTTACAATGCCTTTCGCGACACTTTTATCATGCAAACAACTAACCTTCCTCGTGCCTCAGGATTGTCCATCTTTGGTACATGTTATCGGGTTTTATCTCGGTTCGGGTTCTGACTATATCATTCTATTTCTCAGGTGGACCGATCATGACCCTACCAGTAAGGAACTTTCTTAATCTGGTTGATGATGTGGGAACTTTCTGCTTTGCTTTTGCTCCCTCAAGTTATGGGCTTTCAATAATAGGGAACATCCAGCAAGAGGGGATCCAAATTTCCTTCGATGGAGGCAATGGGTTCGTGGGGTTTGGCCTCAATGTTTGCTAAGTTACTTGTAAAGTAATAGCGATGAATTTTGTTACATACATAGCTTTTAGTTTCTAAGCATATTCATATCATTATAAATACGGGTCTCATGTTACCAATAAACTCATGTGCTTCTGGTCTTTATAGTCTATGATTTTGATTAAAGTTTTTATTTTTTTTTCTTCTAATGAAAAAATTTCCTATATGTAATGTGATTTTGTAAGGTTTATGCAATGGCAGCTAAGATGCAAATAAATAAAAATAAAGGTTGTGTAAGAGAATGAGTCAAACAAAACACCCAAAAAATTATAATATATATTAATTTAGAGTGATTACGATATTATATTGCTTGAAAGTCTTTCAATTATTTGACAATGATTGCTCAAATATTCCTATAGATGTTGTGCTCGAACTCAAGACCTCGAGAGATAACAATTATTTTTTTAACCATTAAAGTCGTTTGATTTGTGTAATATATATAGATGGAGAGTATCTTTTAAATGAAACTAAAAGTACATCAATTTTCTCAATTTTAGTTCCATTAATATAAATTTAAATTCGACTTAGTCAAATTTAACTATAATAGATTAATACTTTGAATTCATTTGATCTAAATAAAACTAACTTAAATATGAACTCAAATTAAATTCGAATAACAAATTTAAAATGGTTTGCCATGATGAAATTCAATTGTCACATTTAAAGGAACCAAATCCAAAATGAAATGCTCTATTCTAAATTCAAAATGACTCAAATTTAAAATTGATTTGAACTTAAAATGATAAGCAAATTTAATCATCTAAAACTAGTTCGACTTGTAAATCAATTTTTTTTAAAAAAATTAAATATAATCTTAATCCTATTTAGAAGAAAGAGGAAAAAGAACTCTAAGAAAAAAAAAAGGTATTATGGGTCTAGAACTCATGACTTAAGAAAATATAAATGAACAAAGATAAATCGCTTCATTAACCAAACTTTTATATACCATGAATAGTAGTAGAAGGGGTGATGGGTTTTAAGTGGAAAAGAAATTGATTGACCGACACATTGTTGATTTCCCACCACCTTTCTTTCTTTCTTCCATTCTTTATTTGCACAATGTGAGATTTGTTACACCCTCAGACCGATGCAAGTGACTCGATCCGATATGAGGTGTCACATTGGGGCCACTGGAGCGATCCACAGTAAAAATCCAGGAAAAAATTTAAAATTTTGTTTAACGTGTAAACATCATATACCAATTTATAAATAAAATGCAATTTCATAAAATTATTTATATATTAAAAGTAAAATTCAACACTATCCAGTAATAAAACAGGTTTCAGACTCGGATATAAAAATAGAGTACAACCCACATTCCCTCTAATCACACTCGGATGGAACTCCTTTACTGATGTTGATAGCTGCACTAGTTTGATTCTTTTAACCTAAAATGGTGAGTAAAGAGTGAGCTTTGGGAAGCTCAGTAATACAGAACTACTAAGTGATGTTGAAGGACATGCAGATAATAGGCTAGCATAAATTTTCCTTATTGATTCAGATGTCTATCGATTTTCGGGATGAGATGAGGTTTCACTGATATTTCTTCGAGTCAAAGACATGAAGATTTCAGTTCAGATGAAACATATGCAATCCCATGATTTACCCAATGAGTGCATTGGGGCCTGGGAGTCTATCCAAGAAAGTTTCTCGGGGCCTCGAAGCCTACCCAAAGGTCACCTTAGGCCCGTAAGGAATTACCAGCTCGATCGGTCTGAAACTATAAAAGGTATTACCAGTTTGACTGAGCTTAACCTCCATACTACAGCCTACCCAGATAATATCCCAATAAAACAATTCAAGTAGTAACTTGTAGATCTCATGATCTATAAATCAGGAACGATTATAATTTCCAGTGGAAATAGGTAATCATAGAACAAATATCATGTAGCCATAGTTCATTTAAAAGTAAATCAAAACATCAGTAAATCCATAATTTCATAAAATCGTGAACACACTAGCGGTTCCAATTATTCTTCAGAGGTACTTGGTAATCAGGAAGGTATTCAAAATCTTTTGCATCAAAGTTAATTAAGATTTCAAGTATGACAGGAGTGATTCCATTATTCAAACAAACAGGGGTATTTCATACATTTTGATTCTTAGAGAATTCTCAGTAATTTAACTCAATAAGGGTAAATCAATGATTTGTGGTATTCAAGATTATATATTAAATTATCAGGATTTCGAGTCTAATTGAACTACAGATCCCAACACTACGATACTTGTCAATCATTCGGACCTTAGTACTTCACTATTTTAGTCATTTCAAAACTTGAGGATAATCCATCATTTAAATATTTCAATGACGTGTCGCACTTCCATTAATCTAGTGTTCAAATGGTCATTCAAAAACAAGGAGATCATCATATTAAGAAATTCAAATGTAGAAACTTATTGTTGAGGTTTTTCAAATAGATCGGGAATTTAATCGGTGAATCCAAGGTTCAAGTGGATCAAAATATGAGTTCTCAGGTCGTCTCCATTATCATAGATATCCATAGTCCTTTTTACACTTTAAGGGGGAGTTTGGATGGGAGAATGTGGGATTCCCATGGGAATGGAATCCACATTCCCCTGTTTGGTTAGCTCGGGAATCTCATTCCTGGTAATGTAAGATTACCAATAGTGGATTTTTTGGGGTATATTACCGAGAATGTCATTACCTCCCTTTCCTTAGGTATTGTTGGATTACCGGCATTTTGGACTAAATTACCCTTAATTTTTTTTTCAAAAATATCATTCTTCTGTCATTGAATAATAAAAATTCTACGAAGGTTAAATTACAAATTTATCCTTAAACTATTTTAGATTTACAAAATAAGTCTATAATTAAAATTTTATATGAAGTTCAAGAGTTAAAATAAAATTTTACCCTTTCATTAAAGCTTTTTATATTTTTAATTTTGTAAAAATATTATATAAATTTTATGAATTTAAATTTTTAAAGAAAATATATAAAAATTTTCCAACTTGTTAAAAAAACAAATATATAATAAGGATAATTTGGTCAAATATACATTCCAATAATCTTTTATTCCTTTAACCAAACACAGTAATCTTACATTCATGTTAAACCAACCAAACACAAAATACAACATTCCCAGTAATCCTATTCCTTGGTAATCTTGCATTCCCACTGGTAATCTTACATTTCGTGAACCAAACGAACCCTAAGGGTATTATCGTCACTCTATTCAATTCTGTTAGTGGCAATACTTCCGATAAATTAGGCTTCAAGTGTTTATTCAAGAATCAAAATTTATAGGTATTGTGCTTTTTTCTGAGGTTAAAAACTGATTATAAGATATTTTCCAAATGAATTAGGAATTAACAAGTGTGTCATTAATTTTAACGGGTCAAAATACAGATTCTCGTGGTAATTCCACTATCAGGGTCAATACGTACCATTTTTACAACTTAAGGGTATTTTTGTAATTTCTTATGCATGTCTATCCGACATTTAACCTTTAACAAAAATAATCAAAGTTTAAGGATCTTGAATTCAGTTGATTTACTAATTAATCATTGAACTTGAATTTATTTCTTATATATCTTCTAATTTCTTACCTGAGTCATTCGAGTCTTATACGGTTTACTAGCTTCTTATCGTAATCATATTGGGTTCACCTTAATCAACGATACCCATAAGATCAATTGAACTCATTCATGCATTTACCAACTATCAATGTGTATCATATATCATACAAAAGGCAATAGATTATTACCTCGATTTTCGTGCTCCACTTACCAAACATTTAAACTCCATTCGATAACTCTCGATCTTGAATCCAACTTCTAATAATATATCAGATGCATATAAACAGAAATTACATCAGAAGTGGGGCTTAATTGCAGAAAAGGATCGAAGAGGAAGGTTAAATGTTGAAAATAGCATACCAAGTTCGAATTTGGCGAAACTTACTTCGGATTCGGACTCAGGACGTCTGAAAACATAAAATATGTCTTTTCAAAAAAATTAACTTTTTGGTCAAAGTCAACGGGTCAAAGCCAATAAGTTGACTTAGTCCGGGTTGACCCAGTTCAGACCAGGTTGAGCCGGTTTGATCCACCTAGACAGTTTCTAAAAGAAACCAGAGATGGGGGATGAGTCTCACGTGCACATGCGACGCATAGCGGCGCGTGCAGCGGCTATGGGGGTTGTTTCGGTCAGTTGAGTTTTCCACATCCAGTTATACAACATTATCAACTCAAAAATCAGCCAAAATCATAACAATCCACCAGATAAACGAGATCAGGAGCTTACCCATGGCCATCGACCAAAATGACGCAACGTCGGGCGATGGTTTTGGTTGGGTTCTGGTCAGAACCTCTTGGGGAGTACAATGGCGGTTGGCGTGAGGTTCATCGATGGCTGGAGGGGTCGAAAAAAATAAAAAACCGAGGGGAGAAAAATAGATTTTTGTGGCAAGGCTTCAACTGTTCGTTCCCGGTGAATGCTATGTCTACACGGCGAGTGACCGGCTGGGTTGCAATTGGACAGAGGTGGCGCTTCAGTTGGGGTCGGTGGTGACACCCACCGACGGACGGTAGCATCGAAACGAGGAGGATGAGCCGACGGATTTTCACGATATAACACCTAATGGTGGTCGGATCGGGTGATCGGAGGGTTGGGGTTGGATCGCTAGTCGCTACTAAACTCAGTGGTAATGGCGGTGTATACAACAGCTGATCGAAGGCAGTTGGCTAGAGGGAAACGAGAAATGGGTGGTTCGAGTTGGAGAAAAATGGGTTTGTGGGGGTTTTGATTTACGAAATGGGGGGTGTTTTCACCAAATGGGTTAACACCCAAAATATAATATGAAATAAAATTTTAATTATTTAATTTTATAACAATAACCTAGCCCAGTTGTTAGGGGCATGGTTGACTACTCTAGGGGTTAGGGGTTCAATCCCCAACAAGTACACCTTATTTTATTTTAGGTGTCTGAGTTATGAGAGATTTATGTGACTGGTCCAAAACTTGACCAAAAATTTTAGAACTTGCACTTTTGTCCTAAAAATCAAGTTTTGGGGTGTGACAAGATTCCTTTGGGTATATCTCTCACGGGGGGCTTTAGTGATGAAATTATGAGCCACACCACTTGTTAAGCCCTAAATTAAGCTATGCCTTTTACAAATCCATCTATTTTTCTTTTCTTTTCTTCTTTGTATTGCCAAAATTTGGGAAAATTTCACTCTTTCGGAGCCCCACGTTGTTTTGGTGAAAGATGAAGGGAATCAACAAAAGCAAAGGCAGTAATATCCTTTGTACTATTCGTCCATTGTTCCAAATGATTTTGTTTTATTTTACTTTATTTACTACGTCTAAGTTTTGATTCAATTAATATCTAAATATATATAGTTAATTTTTTTAAATAACGAAAGGTCACTCACGTTATCGTTTTATAACAAATAGATTACTCGATTGTTAATAATCGTCGCCAACTTTTGACTCCAATAAAAAATCCTCCTTAAAAAGGAGCCCTAATCCCTAAGTAAACTCTAATTTCAAACATAAATCTTTTTTAAGAACAAGTTTTCATGAAAAAAATGAAATTTCAAGTGGATTAGAATATGAAAGATTGACTCAACATATCACTTTGTAACTGTTGACATCAGTGACGAATCTAGAAATTTAAAATGAGAGTCCAAAATCTTGTATACTTTATACTAAAAAATTTAGGTATGTATATATTATTATTTTTTATATTCTCGTTAACAAATTAAACTTTAACATTTTCTTAAAATAATGGGCGTGTAGTGGCTCCTCTAAGGAGCCACATACATCCGCCACTGGTTGACATTCAATTAAGTTGGCCATTGCTTGGACAAACAACAACTATAGGAGGAGATTCTTTGACTGCCAAAATCATAGAAAGAAGATGTCTACACATTTTCGTTTTTTTTTTTATTTGGGTGAATCTTCCCATAATGTCTCGTGCAAGAGTTGTCATGATGGGACAATTGAAGAAATTAAGAAAAATGAAAAGAATAAGAAATAAGATGATTTTTTTTTGGATTTATATATGTTGTGGGTTCCAAGTGAAGAATGATGATGTAAATTTTTTAAGTGAACAATGAATCTAAGATTTGTATATGCTTAGAATATTATAAAGCTTCTTGTGATGGTGGATTACATAAATGGTGTATAGCCTAGGTTCACCCAAGCCCCTATAAGCAGCCGTCTGCTTACCTCCAGTACCACCAAAATGCTTTATCAGTGCCTATGCACTCGACCTGGTCAAGTTATGCCTCACACTTTGACTCGAACCCACTGTTGAGCTCATCAACCCCTACACACTACACTTTACCCAGTTTTTGAAAACTGCATTATCCTGATTTCCTTGGCATTCCACCCCTCATCAAAATCTAGCAAAACACCCCTTATTTTGTTCAACTCTTTTCCCCTTCATTGTCGCATAATTCTTTCTTTGGCAAAACAAAGATGAACAGAGTAAGACCCTCCACTATCTATTCCCAATATTAAGCTTGCCACTTTTAAGGAATCAATGAATTATTTCATTGACATGTGAAGAAAGCAACGAATGTATCTGGATTTTTATATTTGTATATATAAATGGAGGCGGTTTTGAAGATTCTGATTACCACTCTGGACTCTTATATAACCCAAGTAATCCCTTTAAAACTTCAATGCTAAAAAAACAAGCTTACTTATATTTCAGTGACCATTTATGTAGTTTACTTCTAACTATTCTAAATAGATTATACTATTAGTTGTAGGTACATTCGAATCCTGGGGAAAAATTATGGTAGCCTCCCCCTTGTGGTTGGCTGAAGGTAAATCTGGACGAAGTTGGGAATATAAAATCGAGTCATGCTCCATGTGGAGGAGTTATTCAAAATTATGGTAGAGAATAGAGGATGGATTTCACCAAATATATAGGTATATGCTCATTACTGGAAACTGAGATATAGAGGGTGTCCTTGGGGATGCCGTGTGTCAAGGAGTTGGGTGATGGCCAGGCCAAGTTCTTGTGGAGTTGGATAGTTTGGAGGCTATCAAGGAGATCCCACTACAGCAAAATTGTTCTACAGCGGTGTTTTTAGTGGCGTTTTAAGAGTAAACGCCACTAACTTTAAACATATAGCAGCGTTTACATTCCAAACGCCATAAAATGGTAACTTTAGCGGCGTTTTTATACAAAACGTTGCGACAGAGTAGTACTTTAGCGGCGTTTTTGTACAAACGCTGCAATATGTGCACACATAGTGGCATTTTTTCATCAAACGCCGTGACAGAGTAGTACTTTAGTGGCGTTTTTATAAAAACGCCGCTATAGACACGTATTTTAGTGGCGTTTTGATACAAACGCCGTTATATACTCGTACTTTAGTGGCGTTTGTGTTTACAAACGCCGCTATAGACTCATACAGTAGTGGCGTTTTTATACAAATGTCACTAAAAACTCATGTTTTAGTGGTGTTTTTATACAAATGCCGCTAAAGACTCATACTTTACTGTCATTTTTATACAAATGCCGCTAAAGACTCGTACTTTAGTGGCGCTTTTATACAAACGCCGCTAAAGACTCTTATTTTAGTTGCGTTTTTATAAAAAAAAATGCCATACAAACGCCACAAATTTACAGTTTTAAATCCCATCGCCCTTTAACCCTTTTTCAGTTTTCCCACTTCACATATTTTTATTCCTGTCGAAGTTAAACATAAACCCCTAAACAAAGCATCTTTCTCCCTCGTAACTATCCAAGGAGAGGGAAATAATATTAGGGTTTTAGAAAAACAGAGAGAAATAGGCAATTATTTAGGTTAGGGTTTTGATTTTTCATCGTTTGGTTGTAAGAAAGAAAACAAAATGGTGGCAGACAAAGGAAAGAATATGAAACTAGCAGAGAAGGGAGAAGAAGATAAATCTGAACAAATCAACGAAGACTTCATTTTTCCATCGAGAAGCTTCAAGATATCCAAGACGAGCTCGAGAAGGTCCAATTTTCTAATTCTCATTTCATTTTCAGTTATATATATGTTCATGTTTTTTCGCTCTTTGTATATGGTTTATGAGAAATTTTGAGGAATGCTGCAGGGAAATTTTGGATTTTCTCGTGTTTATCTGGGATAATTTTAAGTGTGTGAGTATTGAATTTTCTGTAATAACAATTTTGTCAATGAAATTAATGTTTATAATTTTTTTTCTTTGATTAGTAATTACCGTACCTGATCAACTTTGTATGTTGGATATGTCTGAATTATATGGACGAGCTTAATTGTTTCCTTCTACGAGTTTAAGTGTCCACTTGATGTCTTAAACACGAATTTTGAGAGGTCACTTTTGGGTATCATGTCTTATTACGGAGAAGGCGTTAATGGGATTGTTAATTTCTATATCCGGTCTTCCTATGTCGTTTTTATGTTCTGCATTTTTTAGGAAACTCGATTCCCTTGATTATTCTCTTCCATGTGTTAAGTGTCTCCCTCACTTAGATAAGGTGGGGGAGTTCCTTTAATTTTGTGTCTTATTACTTGCCGGGGGGGAGTTCCTTTACGTTTGTGTCTTATTGCCACACCCCGGGGGGGTTATGTGGTAAAATTGGATTGTTACTTTCTGTACTGATCAGCTTTCGTAGTCATTTTTATGTTCTGCATCGCATCATTGTAAAAAGATTTAGTCTCTTAATTGTTCTCTTCCACATATTGTAAAGAGTCGTTCAACACATTGTTGTAGGTGGTTACTTTAGGATCTTATGTCTTAATACAGAGGTGATTTAAGTTGGATATGTTTTCTTTGAGTTTATTTATAGGTGGTAAATGGTTATACATGGTGTTTCTATTTTTAAACTTTTGTTGTTTCTTTTTTTTATTTTTGTAGATCAATGAGGAAGCGAGTGAGAAAGTTTTAGAAGTGGAGCAGAAGTACAATGAAATACGTAAGCCGATTTATGATAAGCGGAATGAGAAGATTAAGTCAATTTCTGATTTCTGGTTAACGGCTGTAAGCGGTTCTAATCTTTCCTATAAATTTATATATATTTTCTTTAAAGTTGTCTCCATGTTGAGGAGAAGGGTTTTTGTTGACTTGTGTTCTTTATGTACAGTTCTTGAGTCATCCTACTCTTGGTGAACTTTTGAATGAAGAGGATCAGAAGGTTTAATATCACTTCTTTCCAAAACTGAAACTGGTTCTGCACTTATATAGTTATATTACTTTGCAAAATTTATTTTTGGTTCCATTTATTTATTTATTCATTTATTAAGAGGTGTTCTGGATTTGCCTGATATATTCTAGTTAATTGTTTTCTTATTTATTCATTCTTCTTATTTTCAACCTTTTGTTTCTTGATAGATATTCAAGTATATAAGCTCACTCGAAGTGGAGGATTTTAAAGATCTGAAATCTGGCTACTCCATTACGTTTGTAAGTTTATTTATTTTCCTTTTCTTATATTAATTCTATAAGAAACTGAAGTTGCACTTGATTTTTTTTATTGCATTAAACGTCTGGTATAAGAAACATTTAATCATGGTCTAATCAGTCATCATAATTTTTTGGCAAATGTTATTATGCCTTTTCAGAACTTCGATTCCAATCCATACTTTGAAGATACTTACAAAGACCTTTACCTTCCTTGATGAAGGAACCAAGATTATTGCCACCAAAATCAAGTGGAAAGAAGGCATGGTGAGGGTTTCTTCTCTTATCATGTCTACTCATCTATAATATTGTACTAAGATTAATACACATGAATGTTGGTTCTTTACCTGGTTTACTGATGCTCAGCAGAAAGATGACATGGATGAGATTCATGATGAGGTAAACTCTATATGCATGTGATGCATGTATGTAGTTTTTCCTTCATTTTTTTCATATTTGGGTAAAGAGCTAGTCTAATCATTCACTTGATAAAACTGCAGGTAGCGGAGATTATCAAGGAGGATTTATGGCCCAATCCCCTCGCATATTTCAACACTGTAACTTCCCCTGGTTTTGTTTCATACCATTTACATAACGATCATCTTTTGCTTCCCTTATTAATTTTTTAGTAACTTAATGTGAGATGCTGATAAAGATGATTTTGATGGTGATGAAGAGGTATTTCATCTCTCCCCTCCTCTTATTTCTTTCAAAAACTTATTTCTTATGTTTCCTGTACCCGTTTATTCTAGAATGTTTGCTAGGGTGATGGCACCAACTGTGTTTTTAGTGTTACTGTGCTTACTATTCGGGATCTGGTTGTTTCAGACTTTGGCTTTGATGGTTTACCTGGTTGACTGTTCTCTATTGTATGATCTTTTCCATCCCGTTGCCAGGTTTATGAAATTATAATTTCATTTGCAGTAATGTTATATGACAGTACTATTAATTATGAAAGCTAGTAGCTGTAAGTCCTCAATTATCTTGCTAAAATAGATGTTTCCTTCTGGTTTGTGTGTAAGAATTAAATTTTACATGCAGCTGAAAAGGATCCAACAAAAAAGCCCTGGCTGGGAACAGTTCGAGTTTGAAAAAGATGCCCCACTTGATGACGATCTATCCATATCATTTCATAACTGTATCTGAAAAGCAATTAGAATCTATCAGTGTCACGTGATACTTTAGCATGTGGAAACATAGTTCATCTCAATTTATTTTTTGTGTTTCCCTATTTAGCTATTTAATATAAAATTTAACAGGTATTAAATGTTAAACCTCATAAGTAATGAGGAGTATTAGTATCAGTCATTTGATTTAGGGGAATCTATTGGTTTATAATAATCAATGATTATCATTGAATATGTACTTCACTTATAAATTTATATATTCGAGTTCACTTTGCAACCTTTAGCTCGAAATATTTGTAATCCTGGAATGAACAAAGATGTACTAGAACTTACTTCATGTGCCTCATTGTTGGCAGTTGCTGAAGATGATGCATCATTAGTGAAGCATATTAGCCGGAGCTTTCGGTTTTATACCATAGAGGTGATGCATCATTCCTTTTCATCTGTCCTTGTTTCAAATTCCAATTGATGTTCATGCATACTTGTTATGATATATGTATGTTATTTGTGTTTTGTGGGAGACAATTAGTTTGGTTGCTCTAGCATAACGGGTGTTGTGTTTATATGTAGGAAAGGAGGGAGTAGCAACTGAAAGCAGCTCACGATGAGACAAGGTTGCACTCTACCTTTAGGATGCATGAGTTTGGTCTTCTATCCTTTTTAAATTGCTACAACATTTTTGTTTATTACTGTGTGCATAAATGACACATGCCTTTTATTTTATTTAATTACTTTATCTTGTCATTTAATTTTTCAGTTTCCATGGATTCTTTTTAGGTATTATTTTACTTAGTTTTTAGACAAGTGGCGGCATTGGGTAATTGGACAAAAGGGATTACATTAAACCCTATCTTCATAGGGTTTTGGGCAACAAACAAACAAAAAAGTGGAAACTTTTTATTTTTCAATTTTCAAATTCCACAACTCTTATTTTCTTTATTATTTTCTCTCCCTAACTGTTCAGCCATTATTTATTATACTTTCTTTTTATTAATTAAAAACCCTTACTTTTCCCCTTTTTTGCACGTTCCCCCACTTTAAAACCACACTTAATTTTTATTTTCCCTACTCTTTCTTCCTTTTTGTTTTCCTTGCCTTTCTCTTAACCCTTTTTTTCTCCCTAACAATTGGCCATCTCCATAGCTAAAACTCCAAGCTTTCTTTGTCTTCCATTGATCTTTTTGAATTTTTTGACAACGGTAAGGAGTAAGATAGTATCTTTAGCCAACCAATAACCGCAACCCTTTAAGGATGATGATGCCAAAGAGTGATTCCAACATGTGAAGTACTGTCACATACTTCTCGAGAAAGGTTTTATATTTTTGTACGAAGAAGGCTTTGGACACAAGGTGATGGATCTGGCGACAAGGCACAAGTAGAATAAATTTTCTCAACACCTTAGGGATGTCAATGTCTCAGCCATGAAAGAATTGTATTCATCTCAACACTCCATTTATGTTTAAGGTAAGACCATTCTATTTACTCCCTCTTTCATAAATCGTTTATTTAAACTCTAAGATGTAGTACATCGACATACTAAGTTTATGGACGGGGTAAAAAATGAGTGCAACTTTTGGGTCTTACAAGACCTTTTTTTTCAAGGCATTACATCGTGAGAAAATCAAGCTAGCCGCTATACGATGGAAAGGACATACCTCATTCCAAATGCCAGACTATGAAATCACTTCAATAAATCAAAGTGTTTGCCCACATCCTATCATACAACTGTATCGTTGCGGCGAATTTTGCTACTGCATTCTATTCTTATGGGATGTACCATTGACATTGAATGGATCAATACCAAGGAGGTGCATGCATGTTTGAAGCGAAAGGCTAGCCCTTTGGTTTTCACGAATCTTATTATCGCCCTATGTCAAAAGAAAGACATTTTTGAAGATGAGTTTGATGAGATACACCAAGGGAAGTAAAGTATGACTAAGGAGAAAATCCAAAAATTATTGGGATTTGATAAAGATAAGCCAAGCGAATCAATAGAGACTGATGCAAAATCTTTTGTTGCAGTAAAACTTGCTGCTATGGTTGAGTCCACTCAGAGTAAATGATCAAAGGACGTTCTTTACTTACGTGAAGCAACGTGATGCAGTTTTAGAGTTCTACTTTAAGGAGATGCTTCCTAGACAACCGATGACTTCTCTACTTTTCTCGAATCCATACTGCCTCCATTTTAGAATGCCACGATATTATTTGTAGGAACCTTTCAAGAACCTGCCTACAAAGCAGAGGATACTACACCAGATTTACCTGAGTAGCCCCCTGAACCCTAACATGTTATTGCTAAGCCTACTATCAAAGTATCCTAGCAATCCAAAATTTCGCAATAATCTCCCCAATGATCGACTATACGTTATTTGAAAAGGATCATGGGCATACAAAGCTCCCACCTGTTACTAAGTTGGAAGATGATGTCACACCACATGTTAAGTCGAAATCAAAGTCTGAACAACTGAGCCCTACTACACTAAAGAAACGTCACAGACGCAAGGCAAGCACTACAACACCACCACTCTAGATAGCCAAGGTACCTTGAATAACATATCCTAGCATATAGTTTAGTTTTTATTTTTGTTTTCAAACATTGCATATAATGCATCCTTCAAGTTTGGGGGAGGTAGTGTTCATAGTTAGCATTTGCATTCATGATAGTTAATAATTTCTGTTATAGCATAATTTTTGTGATTTTTAGACAGTTAGTGGAATAATTTAAGGATGCCCGATGATGATATATCCTTGCGGCTGCGGCTATCATGAACTAAATGTACATGACTTTGGAGTTTAATAGGATTTACTTTAAGGACTTGGTTGTTTTGGCTTTAAATTGTTATAAATTGTATGCTCTTTATGCTTAGGATTATTGAAAATTTTTAGGAAAGAAATCCTGAATGCCTTAGTATATTTTAATGTGAATGAACTTAATTGTTTGAATCAAACTCCCATATGTTGTTAATTGTGGTGAAATGTAAATAACTGCCCAGGTATAACTGTAGAGGGGCACTCCTCTATGCTACAACATTACTTGGAAACCCCTTGAATAAATAGTAGCTGGATGCATATGAGTGAATGAAAGTAACCACATGATGACTCCACCTAACTAGCCTGGGGATGAAATGTTTGTTCCGTTCCATCTAGAGTGTGGGATGGTAGTTGTGATAGGTTAACTCCCCTTGTAGCAGTGTACAAAAAATTCAAGGAATTGTCTAACACATATCCCATATATATCTCGAAATACGAGCCACAGATGTCAAATCAACTCAACTGACATTTGATGAACTTAAATGCTTAAAATTTTGTTTCTTTTAAAACATTTCCTCTTTAACTTTAAAAACTTTTTCTTTAATCATATAAATTTATAAATTACGATTTGATCATTGAAAACTAATCTGATTTCAGTCAGTAAATAGGCAGTTTAGTGTTGTTTATATCCAAATACAACTGCCTAATTCCGCTTGTTTTTTAAACCTTTTAAAATATATTATACTATTCACTCATAAATACGATTAATACTAAAATTAGACAAAACTAAAGAAAATAACCATAATTACTATTACAGACCATTTTAAAACAAATATGATAAAGCAGCCCAACCAATATAATGTACATGCCACTAATAAGTCAAAGTTAGGATGTCTTACTGATATTGTCGGTAGGTTTGATTTTGCACAAGATGCTGTCAAGCTCCTCACTTCACGACCTCTACTTTATCGAACCTACACATAAAAATCATCACACACTAAGTAAAACTTAATGAGGTAGAAATATTACTAAAATGATATAAAACCATAAATTTCATAAAATATTAGAAACAAACTGTAATTTAAGTAAAAACACTAGTCAAGCCGTTTTTCCTTCTAAAAATCTGAAAAATCATCATCTCATGATTTTGTCAAAAATCATGTAAGTCATCATTAAATATCATAAATAGCTTTTGTTCTTATCATTCGAACATATTTCATAACTTTCTTTTCAATTCTATGTTCTTTCCTTTTATGTATTGTTATAATATTCGCACTTACTGTTATAACCTAATGTATATATAAGAGAATATAAGGTACGTGAGTTTCCGGTGCGCACTAGGTACAACACGGTGCCAAATCATAATTGAAACTGAGTATGATGCACTTTAGTGCAATCATAACCTGAGCACCAACAGTGCTAAACATTGATACACTAATGTACCAAAGCTGAACTGATAACTGATAACTGAACATTGATACAAGAATATACCAAAGCTGAACTGAAACTGATAAGTACTCACTTAATGGCATGCCAAATGTACTTACGACTCTCAATGCAACATACAATGGGATTATATTTATCATCATAGAATCATTTATTAATATGTAGATGATAAATGTAAAATATCTTATCTTTGTAATTATCTGATAACTGTAAATCATCTAATAATTGAAAATCATTTGATAACTGTAAACATTTAGAATTAATCATCATAAATATCATACTTGGGTAGTTCATAACCAAAATCATTCATAAAACTTGATGAAAAATTTTACAGAAAATTTATAAATCATATTGGAAAATAAAATGAGGTTAACTTATCACAAGTCATCCTTGATTATAATAATCAAATAAACAAATTGTACTCATTTTAACACTTTATTATTATTATTAATTTTAAATTAAAATATAAGACTCACTAAGTTTTAAATTTAAATCATTTGCCTTCTACTACTTTCAATATACAATTTATCAAAATTCTATATTCTAGCAGTTTGCTCTACCTTCAAACAAATATTATTCTGTATTAATTAATATACTAAAAAATTATTCTATTTGAACTAATGAAAACTCAATTCAAATATGAATCTAATCATATAAGGTACTTCATCTAGTTCTATTTTTACAATTCATAGTGAATTTTCAAAGTTGTCTGACAGAAGCTTTTTCGGGCAGAATCTGATGTCCTATTTTCTGACCTATCACCGATTAAAAATTCATATATTTTTTGTACACCTCAAAATCAGTCACCGTCTATTTTACACAAAGCTAGACTGCTATACGAATCTGACAGTATAGAGATAATCTTCTAATCAATTATGTATAATTTATGGTGAATTTTTAAACTCACTTTTCAAATTATAATTTCTAGACAACTTTCCTTAATTAGCATCCTTATCTTAATTTCATAGTTCTGTAAGATTAATAAATGAACCTTTAGGATAAAATCACAATTCACATCACATTAGGATTCACTTCTTATCATAGTAACTCCGTCACTAGCTCATCACAAACCAATGTTTGTACGATAACACAAACACGAATTAAATGCACTCACCTTTGCTTTCCTGTCGAATCTCCTCCACGATAATCTTCTCAATTTTTTGCACTTTTTCCTTCTTTTCAAGTTACTTGAATCACTAGATTTATTGAGGTATGATGACGTCATATATTAACATAAAATGTTCATGGTATATGTTAGTATTAAACTAACATAATCTAAGCATAAATATAAAATTCAATAGAAATAAAATCGATACTTGAATCGAAATAAAACTAAATTTTACTCCCATCAAAATTTTAAACTACTCAAAATATTTCCTTAAATTCCAAAAATATATATTTCCATTATCAGCCATTCAACTTTTACTAATTGCACAATCAAACCACTAATTATGAATTCTTTCTAGAATTCACTTTGACTTCCCATTAAATTCATAATAGCCTTTCACTATTATGGTCTTGTCACATTAATCACATAAAATTTCCAGCACCTTAATAAAATATTCAAATTAACACTTAAACATTCAAAAGCTTGTAAATTCATCCTAAACTTTCTTAAACTTTTCAATTTCAACCACCCAACTTGATAAACTTGGAATTCGATACCAACTCAACATTTAAACTAAAACATGAACACATAAATAAAATTTTAAGCAATGTATTATTTTACCCAAATGGCAATTTCACATTTAAAAACTTGAAATCAAGTCCCTATATTTCTTAGACTTTTCGAATTCCACCCTTAAATTTTACCTAACTTGCAATTTGGTTCCAACAAACTTTGTGACTTAATTTTTCATCATCTTAATGCTAAATATTATCATTGAATACTCTAAATCTCACATTCATGCTATAATGTGCCACAATTTCTAGTACTTATAAATTAGCCCTTTTTCTATTTCAAGCTTCCAAATTAATCCAAATTGATCTCCAAATCACATAGAATACTTCCAATAATTCAAAATCATAGGAAAATTTTCAATATTTTCCCCTTATTTTATTTTTTATGAAAGAATACCTTAGTAGACTAGGACTTGATTTTAATTCAATTTCAAGCATGAATTCAACTTCTTTACATCAAATTCATGTTATTCTAACAATAACAACATTAAATTAAACCAAATTCAACTAATATCCTAAAACCCTAGGTATGGCCGAATCATATACAAATCTATACACATAATTGTAAACATCACACATGCTTGGAAATTTGTTGAGTTAATCGATCGACGGAATTAGCCAAGAGGGGGGTGAATTGGCAATTAAAAATTCGATGGAAGCTTTTGCAGAAAATTGAAAAGATTTGCACAGCGATTTAGAGTGGTTCGACTTTCTCAATCAAAGTCTACGTCCACTACCTTAGCTATCCACACTAAGGATTTTCCAACAAATTCACTAATTTGTTCTTTCTTTTGAGGCCAAAGAGATAACCTTACAATACCCTCAGGAATATACCCCAATTCTTGAGAACACTCTTTTCCCAAAGAGAAGATTACAAATTTGCAAACTTACAAGGAAAACCTCACAAGGTAAGATGTTTGCACAATTCTAGAACAAGAAAAGAACACTCAAAGATAATTACAAATGAGCACAAATGGTGTTCTTGAAAGCAAAATGAATATTGAAAGGAAAATTGGCTTGATTTGCACAAACTTGGTGTTTGATGCTTTCTCTCTTGTTTCTCTATAATTTCTTGTTGATCAAGGGCTTCAGAACTTGTTTAAATACACCTTGAATCACTTCTGAACGTTGGGGATGATTAGTGAAGATCATATAGCCGTTTAAGTGTGAAAGCAATTAATTTTTCTAGGTGGAGCGTCTCCTGCACCGATGCATGATAAAGGATGCATCGGTGCATTCATGTAAAATTCAAATATTTTGACCGTTGGGACACTTAGTGCATCGGTGCACTAAGGATGCATCGATGCATAAAATGCATTCGATGTTTGAAAAATAGCCTGGTGCATCGATGCATGGCCTGTGCATCGATGCATCAAATGCATTCGATGTTTTGAAAATATTCAGAGTGCATCGATGCATGGTGAGTGCATCGGTGCATGGAATGCATTCGATGTTCAATTAATTCATCGATGCATCGATGCATGGACTGATGCATCGGTGCATGCCTTTGAATAATTGATTTAAGGCTTGTTTTTGGTTCAAAATACTTTGTGAAAATTGTTTCAAAAATAGTTTAAGTACAAATCACAATTTTACACATTTAGTAAGGATTAAAATTGATCTTGAAAAACTTGGAGTAATAATTTGATATTCGGTTAATTGAATCGAATATAAATTTGTAAAATCATTTGTAAAATCTTAAAATTCATTTAACTTAATTTGTTATATCGAAATATCAAAAATGTTTTCAACAATCTCCCCCTTTTTGATATAACAAAACATTTAAGTAATTTTAAGATTTGTTTAAGAAATTATTTTTGAAATCGATTTTGAAAAACTTACTCCCCCTTACTATAGCACATCTTAAATTTTCTCCCCCTTTTTGTTAAATCAAAAAGACTCTATAAAATGATTTAAACAAGGTTTTTGAAAGACATTAGCCAATTTATTTAATAATTATAAGCTGCTAAGATTACAATCAAAAGAGAGATTAGCCATTAGGTTTCATAAACAATATTCATAATAAAATGTGAAATGGCATAATTTGGTCATAAATTTCTAATGATGCAAAATTAATAAACAGAAAGCGTTAAAATGTCAAACCAAATATATATAATAAGTTCAAGCATCCTCAAACAAACATCCAACAACTAATCAAGTTCAAAGTACCAAACAAAGCATAAAAATCAAAATCAATCCAAGTTTTAAAAACAAGAAAACATGACAAGCAAGTCCACTCCATCGGAGGATCGACGGCCGTGTGTTTAGTGTTTTAGGTTTTGAGAAAAATGAAGAAGATGAAGCATTTTAACCTAAAACCCGACGGATGCATCGGTGCATGGTCTTATGCATCGATGCATATTCAATGCATTCATCGGTGCATCATACGGATGCATTGATGCACATTCAAAGGGATGTATCGATGCATTGTTAAGTGCATCGGTGCATTAAGCACAAAAATGTCAAAAGAAAAATATGTTTCAAACGCTTAAAAATGCTAAATTAATAGGCTCTAGTGGTGTTGGCAACTCATATATCAAAAATTAATTATGTTCAATTAATTAAATTAATCTTTAAACATTATTTGAACATAAAATTAATTTTTACTAAGAATCATAAACTCCCCCTAACTAATAGCAAGAATGCAATCAAAAATTATTATTATAAGCATTTTTCAGTATTTATTAAAAGTGCTAAATTATTTTAAACACTAAGTGAATATAGGTCAGTTAAACCTAATTCTCTTCTAAGTGTCCAAAACCTTTCCTTGTCTAAGGGTTTTGTAAAGATATCCGCTAATTGATGCAAAGTATCAACATATTCTAGAACTACATCTTCCTTAGTGACATGGTCTCTAATGAAGTGATGTCTTATTTCAATGTGCTTAGTTCTAGAGTGTTGGATGGGATTTTTAGTGAGACAAATAGCACTAGTATTGTCACACTTGATAGGAATGGTACCTACTTCAATTCCATAATCAAAAAGTTGTTGTTTCATCCATAAAACTTGTGCACAACAACTACCGGCTGAAATGTATTCCGCTTCAGTGGTAGATAATGCAACACAATTTTGCTTCTTTGAAAACCAAGAAATCAGCATATTTCCAAGGAATTGACAAGTACCGGAGGTGCTTTTCCTATCTAATTTGCATCCTCCATAATCCGCATCACAAAAGGCATGCAAGCTAAAGCTAGAGTCTCTAGGATACCAAAGTCCTAAACTAGGATTGTCCTTATGGTATCTAAAGATTCTCTTAACAGCTAGTAAATGTGATTCCTTAGGACATGATTGAAATCTAGCACATAAGCAAACACTAAACATAATGTCCGGTCTACTTACAGTTAGATAAAGCAAAGATCCAATCATTGACCTATATAATTTAACATCTACACATTTACCTCCTTCATCTAAGTCAAGCTTTGTTGAAGAGCTCATTGGAGTCTCATGAGGTTTCCCATTTTCCAGTCCAAACTTCTTGAGCATATCTTTGACGTACTTAGCTTGATTAATGAAGATGCCATATTTTCTTTGCTTGATTTGGAGTCCCAAGAAAAATGAGAGCTCTCCCATCATGCTCATCTCAAACTCACTTTGCATTAGCTTAGAAAATTCTTGGCAAAGAACATCATTAGTAGAACCAAATATTATATCATCAACATAAATTTGAACTACTAATAAATCTTTACCTTTATGCTTTAAAAACAATGTAGTGTCAACCTTTCCTTTTGAAAATCCTTTTTCAATTAAAAAATTTGACAATATTTCATACCAAGCTCTAAGAGCTTGTTTTAAACCATAAAGAGCTTTTGTTAATTTAAGAACATGATCTGGAAATTTTGAATCTTCAAAACCTGGAGGTTGTTCCACATACATTTCTTCTTTTATAAAACCATTTAAAAATGCACTTTTAACATCCATTTGATATAATTTAAATTCATGAAAACATGCAAATGCTAATAGCATTCTAATTGCTTCCATCCTAGCTACGGGAGTGTATGTTTCATCATAGTCTATGCCCTCTTCTTGAGTATACCCTTGAGCAACAAGTCTAGCCTTGTTTCTCACTATATTACCACTCTCATCAAGCTTATTCCTAAATACCCATCTAGTACCTACAGTAGATTTATTACTAGGCCTTTCAACTAATGTCCATACTTTACTTATCTCAAATTAATTTAACTCTTCTTGCATAGCCATAATCCATTGTTCATCATTTAATGCTTCTTTAATATTCTTAGGCTCTATGCAAGAGATAAATGCAACATAATTACAAATATTTCTAAGAGAAGATCGAGTTGTTACCCCTTTTGATGGATCACCTATAATTTCACCATCCTTGACATAGTTGTACTCTCTTGGATAAGATACTTCCCTTTCTTCAATGGTTGGATTCTCAAGAGGATCATGGGTTTCCTCATTTTTTGTTTCTTCCTTTGATGATGGTTCTCCAACTTTATGTCTAACGTCATTTGTATTTATAACACCTACATCATCATTCACGCAAGAATCATTCCTCGGAAGGGGATTATCATCGAAAACAACATGTATAGACTCTTCTACAACTAAAGTTCTTTTATTAAATACACGATAGGCTTTAGAATTTAAGGAATAACCCAGAAAAATTCCTTCATCACTTTTAGCATCAAATTTGCCAAGGTTTTCTTTACCGTTGTTTAAAACAAAACATTTACATCCAAAAGGATGAAAATAACTAATGTTAGGCTTTTTATTTTTGAAAATTTCATATGGAGTTTTCTTTAAAATTGGCCTAATCATTACTCGATTTACAACATAACAAGCGGTATTTGTGGCTTCCGCCCAAAAATATTTTGGCAAATTATTTTCACAAAGCATGGTTCTAGCCATTTCTTCTAAAGTTCGATTTTTCCTCTCAACAACTCCATTTTGTTGAGGGGTTCTAGGTGATGAAAAATTATGACTAATACCATTAGAATTACAAAATTCAATAAATCCAAGATTTTCAAATTCAGTGCCATGATCACTCCTAACACTAGTTATAGAGTAACCCTTTTCATTTTGGATTATTTTGAAAATGTGATGAACTGTTCTAATGCTTCATCTTTAGTACTTAAAATAGAACCCAAGTATATCTAGAATAGTCATCTACCAAGACAAATGCATATTGTTTTCCACCCAAGCTAGTAGTCCTAGTTGGCCCAAAAAGATCTACATGGATCAATTGTAATACTCTACTAGTTGATACGTCATTAATGGATTTAAAAGAAACACGCTTTTGTTTTCTTTTAGCACAAGCATCACAGATTTTATCATTATCAAATTTAAGCTTAGGCAACCCTCGAACTAAATCACCTTGAATTAGCCGTTGCAAAACACTCATACTAGCATGTCCTAGTCTCCTATGCCATAACCAACTATCATGTTCATCTTTAGCAACTAGGCATAAATTAGTCATATCAAAAGAATCTAAATGCACCATGTAAATGTTCCATATTCTATGACCAACAAGCATAATCCGATTAGATCCAATGTCAATGACTTTACAACCATTAATTTCAAATAAGACATTGAATCCTTTATCGTATAATTGACTAATACTCAATAGATTATGCTTTAATCCATTCACATATAAAACATTCTTAATTTGTATGGAAGAGGTATTACCTATTGTACCAATACCTTCAATGTGACCTTTTGAATTATCTCCAAAAGTCACTTCTCCTCCATTTATGGCGTTAAGCTCAATGAACCGGCTTTTGTTTCCGATCATATGTCTTGAGCCTCCACTATCAAGGTACCATGAATTTGAATTTGTTTCTCGTGCCTTGTAGCAATGCTCCTTTCCCTACAAACATAGATTAACTTTTGATTTTTGGTACCCAAATTCTTTTGGGTCCATATTCATTAGTTTCCAAAATCCTAGTCCCCTTAGGTATCAATTTGTGTAGGATATTTTTATCTTTAGTAGTAATGAGTTCTTTAGGAACCCACATACTTCTAACGATTTTTCCATTAGAGGTTCTTTGGGGACCTCTATGATTGTAGTTTCTAAAACTTTTTCTAAAAAAGTTGGATTTTGAATTTCCACCTTTTTCAAAATGTTTTGTTCCAACTTTATCAAAAGAAGTTTTAAGATCATCAATTTTCTTTTGATGATCATCATTGATCTTTGAAAGTAAATTTTGCAAATCTAAATTTTTCTTTTCAAACTCTTCTAGTTTGATTTGCAAGTCTTTGATTTTACTTTCAAGATCGTTGTTGGTTTTGGATATGAGTTTGTTTTCATTTTTCAATTTTGAAACATCATTTTTATATTTTAAAAATAATTTCTCATAATCCGAAGCCAACCCATTATTTTCCTCAAATAACTCATCATAAGATAAATCATCAAAATCGGATGAGTTAGATGCTACCTTAGAATCTTCCCCGAATGCTATCAAGCACAAGTTTGCTACTTCTTGTTCCTCTTCATCGGAACTTTCTTCATCGCTCCATGTAGCTACATGAGCCTTGTGTTTATTCTTTGATTGACCCTTTTTCTTCAATTGTGGGCAATCATATTTGACATGCCCTGGCTTTTTGCATTCATAGCAAATGATTGGGTCCTTCTCCTTTGGTTCATTTTTGAGGCCTTCGTTTCGTTTGAATTTTCTTCCTCGGTAAGGTCTCATCATTTTTCTGAACCGTTTGGAAAACAATGTCATTTCCTCGTCATCATCATCATTATTAGAATCACTCTCATCTTTTGTGGATTTGAGAGCAACTCCAATGTTTTTATTCTTCTCCTTTTCCTTTGGTGTTTCTTCAACTTTATCAAGGTCCACCTCATCTTCAAGCATCATCTCATGAGTGAGGAGTGAACCGATAAGTTCTTCAAGAGTTAAGGACGATAGGTCCTTAGACTCGATGATTGCTGTCTTCTTTGATTGCCATGATTTTGGGAGGGAGTAGACTAACTTCCTCACAAGCTTTTCATTTGAGATGATCTCTCCATATGATTTGAGACCATTGACAATCGTTGAAAATCTATCCGTCATAGCTTTGATGTCTTCATTTGGTTTTATCCTGAAATTTTCATAGCTATGCGTTATAATACTAATTTTTGATTTCTTTACCTCATCTGTACCTTCATGTGTGACTTGAAGCTTGTCCCATATTTCTTTGGCGGTTGTACACGATGAAACTCTTCCGTATTCATCTGGTCCAAGAGCACAAAAAATAATATGGATGGCTTTGGAGTTGAGCTGGAACATTCTTGTCTCTCCTTCACTCCACAACCTTGGATGAGTGATAGGCTTGATGTATTCTTTTTCTACGGCATTCCATGCTCCCATGTCACTTGCTTGAATGAAGTACATCATTCTATTCTTCCAATAGGCGTAATTAGCTCCATTGAAGAAAAGAGGCTTGTTGACGGGCATCAAATCAAGACCGGAGTCGTAATTTGAAGTGGAGGCCATTGATGACTTGGTAATCGATGTAACTCTTCCCGCATCGACTTAAGAGGCGATTAAACCTTCAAATGAGTGAGGCTCTGATACCAATTGTTGAGTTAATCGATCGACGGAATTACCCAAGAGGGGGATGAATTGGCAATTAAAAATTTGGTGGAAGCTTTTGCAGAAAATTGAAAAGATTTGCACAGCGATTTAGAGTGGTTCGACTTTCTCAATCAAAGTCTACGTCCACTACCTTAGCTATCCACACTAAGGATTTTCCAACAAATTCACTAATTTGTTCTTTCTTTTGAGGCCAAAGAGATAACCTTACAATACCCTCAAGAATATACCCCAATTCTTGAGAACACTCTTTTCCCAAAGAGAAGATTACAAATTTGCAAACTTACAAGGAAAACCTCACAAGGTAAGATGTTTGCACAATTCTAGAACAAGAAAAGAACACTTAAAGATAATTACAAATGACCACAAATGGTGTTCTTGAAAGCAAAATGAATATTGAAAGGAAAATTGGCTTGATTTGCACAAACTTGGTGTTTGATGCTTTCTCTCTTGTTTCTCTATAATTTCTTGTTGATCAAGGGCTTCAGAACTTGTTTAAATACACCTTGAATCACTTCTGAACGTTGGGGATGATTAGTGAAGATCATATAGCCGTTTAAGTGTGAAAGAAATTAATTTTTCTAGGTGGAGCGTCTCCTGCATCTATGCATGATCAAGGATGCATCGGTGCATTCGTGTAAAATTCAAATATTTTGACCGTTGGGACACTTAGTGCATCGGTGCACTAAGGATGCATCGGTGCATGCCTTTGAATAATTGATTGAAGGCTTGTTTTTGGTTCAAAATACTTTGTGAAAATTGTTTCAAAAATAGTTTAAGTACAAATCACAATTTTACACATTTAGTAAGGATTAAAATTGATCTTGAAAAACTTGGAGTAATAATTTGATATTCGGTTAATTGAATCGAATATAAATTTGTAAAATCATTTGTAAAATCTTAAAATTCATTTAACTTAATTTATTATATCGAAATATCAAAAATGTTTTCAACAAAATTAATCTTCAATATCAAAAACATAAAAATCCTTAATCAATTCTTCAAAACCACAAAACCTTATATAAACCCTAACTTTCAATCTCAACATATAAGCATCTTCACCATGAAATATTGGTCCCAAATGATAGAGAATTTCATGTAGATTAATTCTCTATCTATTAGCTTAATCCAACAACTAATCATGTAGCTTTAAAAATATAAATGAAATTTCTTGCCTTGGAACCATGTATGTTTCGGCCAAGAGAGAAGAATAAGCTGAAAAATGTTGATTCTTCTTCATTATTCTAGTATTTAATAACTTACACACTTGGCATTTTATAATACAATTCAATTTAAAATTCAATTAATGAAAATTTCCAAAAATATCATTAATGAACCTTGATAATTACCAAATGACATTGAATTTTCTTCCAACAAAATATTCCTTAGTCAAAGATGAAAATTGCCTTTTAGTGACTAAAATTCCACTATTCGATCAAATCTAAAAAAGTACACTATTCTGAGCTAATTTTTATCTGATCTAAAATATGAAAATAATATTTCTAACCATTTTCTAACATCCTTCAAATTTTCGAAAATTTCAGTTCAATCCGATTATCCAATTTCAATACTGAACTTTATTGTTTTATAGCTTTTAGCACAAATCCCATACCAAAAATCTAATTCCCACAAAAATCATTGTTTTAAGCCAAGTTGTTCATTTACAAGCTAAAATATATAATTTTTAAAAATTATAATTTTGGTCCCTAAACTTTTCAAACTTTATAATTTACCTATAAAACTTCCAAAACTTTTATTTTAGTCACTAGAAAAAATTTGAGGTATTACAAATTGGGAGTAAGGTATTTGTGCTTTAATTTTGAACATATGCTATAGCATAATACAATCTTTCTAACTTGACTAAGCATAGATTAGATACAATTATACACACACACTTGCAAAAGACCTTGTCCTAGAGTAGCATTATTGAAATCTTCACTTGTCTAGATGTTGAAACCAATGCACTTATAAGGGATGAAATTTAAACCATGCAATTTACTTGATCTTAAATTTGTTATAGCAATTTTTTGGTTGATTATTATTTATTGCTTGAGGACAAGCAAAAGCTTAAGTTTGGGTGTATGATAACCCTTTAAAAAGGATATATCACGTGTCTTTTCACTTAAGTTTATTGATTGTGTTATGGATCATTTAGATTCATATAGATGTATTTAGGATCATATCATTGCATGTGGTGGAGCTCTTTTTCCGTAACGTTTTATTTTGTAAACTAGTGCTGCTTAATGGGGAATGTTGTGTTTGTGTGTTGATTAGCAGATGAGTGAAAGCAAATGAGAGTAAGGAGATTCGCTGTAGCATTTTTGATTGATGAAATTGTGGAAGAATGTTGCAGTAGTCTGGACAACATTCCTGGGAGTAGAAAAGGACAAAAAAGATGAAGATATTTTTATTAAAAGAGCAGTTGTCCAGCTCATATTGGTCCTCTCCAGTCAACTAATGTGTGAGGACCACCACCATCTTTATACACCCCTTCACGTGATGGGAATGATACCTAGGGTATAAAAGGATTTTTGGCACAAAACTCTAGGACATTGTCATAGTATAAATAGGTAAGGATGCCCTAGAATTAAAGGGGAGTCTTTTTGGGAAAAAGGTGAGGTAGGAAAGAGTGAAAGGCGGCTACAAAGCTTTCATTTTTGTTCCCATGTTCATCTTCTTTATGCTGTCCTCCATAGCCAAGCTTCAAAAGGGTAGCAAATCTAGGCCTTCGAGAGAAGCTAGCTTGCTAAGGTGGTTCATGTTGGCTCAAGAAGCTCACGGCAACACACGTGTTGGGAGTTTCCTCTTACCTTGTGCTTTTATTTCATTTTTATTTTGTGGGTTGTTATGGACCAAATTATTTCTTTGGATGATTTGCACCCCCACCATGAACTAATCCTATTTGGATTAAGTTTACTATGGATGATTAAGGTTTTCTTTAATGAATGTTTCATATTTTTATGTTAATATTTTCTTTGCTCATTGTATTTATTTACTTAGGATTGTAAGAGCTTACGAGAGTGGGCTTTTCTTAAGTTTGATGGCTAGCATTCAAGTGAGCTAGGTTAGATTAACGTGAGCAACGGGGCTTAGCTGCTAACTATGTCCTAATCCATCTTATAGATAAGTATAGGATTTCAACGACTAAAACGGGTAGTACTTAATCGATAGGAAATTGCTACAATTCACGATGAGAGGTATTTCTGTAGCATTTTATTCTGTCAGGTTCCTTACTATAGATAGCCTAAGGACACTTTTAGAAAACTCTATCGAGCAAGTAGGCATAAAAGACTTGAACCATTCAAGAATGCAAGGCTTAAGATTCCTTAGTAAACCTACCAGTTATCCTTATTTTAGCTTGTTTGTGCGAGGTTGTCAACTAATTTACTCATTCCTAGATTCTAAATTTAATTTTCTTTAACATTTTTGAATTATTATATTTTAACTTTCCATAGCATTTCAAATTGTTACTTTGCCACATTGTCATTGCAATTCCATCTTTATACATTTCATTTTGCCATAGCATTCTCAATTGTCTATACCATCATATAGTCATATATTATTATATAGTTTAGTTCTTCAACTTAACTTGTGAATTCCTCATATCCTTGTGGAGTGGATACTCACTCACTCTATATTACTTGTTCGATTGTGTATAATTGTACATATTTTTTTCACGTAATTTATAGCACCCACACAATGTGAACAACAATGGTATAGGATCTCTTTTTGCTCTTCTTCGAAGACACATCTTCCAATCATTTGATGAGCACATTATTTGAAGAGTAGAGGTCATCCTAATAACAATAGAGAACATCATGCATGAGCTTATTCTTGCCCTAACTATTCAAATAAGGAAGCAAAATACCACTAACGAAAAAATTAACGTTATCAGCATACCACAAAATTATTGCAATTTCAAATTTATTCCTTAGTTCTTTTTATAATTTCAAGCTTAGAAAGATGGCCAACTACTTGGTTTTCAATGCATTTTAAATCAATAATGGTCCAACCTAAACCCTTTTTAAGTTAAGCTAAAATATAAATCAAACTACTCTCTTGCTTAGGCTTAAGATTACCAACATTAATAATAGGCAAAGTCTCATTGGAAAACAAATGAACATGCTTAAGTTGTGAAGGTAAGGGCTTTAATTCTAATGTGAATGGGTTTAAAATTGAGGGTTTGGGAGTAGCATAATCTATGAGTTCAATTTTCATACCTGATTTAGCTATTAATAAGCTAGAATGCTACAACTCCCTTGGATATTCCTTGTACTTCTCATCGTTTTCTTCATGAAGATTCAAATAATCATTAGCGAGCAAAAAATTGTTGCAGCAAAATTTTGCAGCTTCCTTTTCCATCATAGATTTCACATCTTGAAGCAATTGATACTCCCCATAATCATCAACATATTTAAGAGTGTTGAAGGCATTGATAGTTACCCTTTGGTCATCCACTCCTACTGGGTGGGGGTTTATCTTTTACTGTGGTAATATTTTACCTGCCTTTATTGGTCGAACTCTTCAAAACCTCATCCTTGTTCTCCATCAAATATGAGTCTACTTGTATCTCTGAATCTTCGTACACAATCTTATGGTCGGATTCTCCAAGTGTCTCGCCCAAACTTATTATCTTTTAGATCTGGGTGTCACTCCTTACGATGAATATAGTAAATTGCTCATTGCCATGAGCCTTAGTGACATCAATATCACTAGGTAAACTGCCATGTTGGCATGCATTCAATGCTGTAGCAATTTGAGCCACTTGAGTTTCTAAGGCTCTTAAAGACGGACTATGACTTTGCAATAATGATAATTGAATTTGTAATAAGACTCCTCATCTCTTAACAGATGCGATGTTGTCTTGCAATAGAACCTTTGTAGTCACTATAAAGTCTTGGAGAGTAGCTTCCAAAGAGTTGATGTTCGATGAAGATATTAAACCTTGTTGGTATTTTTCCACGACATATTTTGTTGAAAACTTATGGGTTCAATCATGCTATACAGCCTATTTAAGCTTCTTTCATTATTTATGCCTTGATTCCCCAAGAAATATTTGGATACTGACACCATCCTGGGTCGTAGGTTTTAGAGTAGGTGTTGTAGTTGCTCCGGTTGAAGTTCTCCACGTAATATCTAGACTCTTGGTTTTCATGGAACTCACTTACATGGTGATTTCCATAGCAAATTAGAAAAGAATAGCTTGCAACTTTGACGTCCTTCACTTTTCTAGGGCGTTGGAGATTTTTCAACATGTTGGTGGTAGCCAAAAGTTGGGCTAAAACGAGTCTTTAGTATCTAACTCGAATATCCCTTGAATTTTCCTCCTTATTCCTAGACTCGAATAAATGAATTGATAATTTTTGTTTGCTATCCTATCAAGGATATCAAATTCTTATTCGAGTGACTTGTCCAGCAAATTACCATTTGCTAAAGCATCCAACATCACTCTCATTGGAGCATTTACACCATGGTAGAACATGATAACTTATATCCAATCATGAAATATGTGGTTCATACAGTTACGTATGATTCCGTTGTATCTATCCCAACAATTATATACCGACTCATCATCATCTTGAAGAAAGATAACAATGCCATAACTTAGTTGAGTGTTTATGCCGGGTGGATTATGCCTTAGCAAAAACTTGTTGTATATATCTATCCATTATTTTATTGAGATAGATAGAACTCCTTTAAGCCACACCCTTACTTGAACTCTCAAGGTGTAACACCCAAACACAGATGCGGGTGACCCGATCCAATTCGAGGTGTCACATTAGGGCCATCAGAGTGATCCATTGTAAAAATCTCGAAAAAATTTAAAATTTCTGTTAAAATATGTAAAAATCATAAAATAAATTATAATTAAAATACAAGTTCAGAAAAAATTCATATCCTACAAACATAATTAAAATCATACACGTTTCAGACTCTAAATAAAAAATAGAACACAACCTACATGCCCCTAGTCACATGTACTGTACTTCGTAAGAACGCCGGTGGAACTCCAATAATGATGTCGATCGCTGCATAGGTTTGATTCTTTTAACCTAAAACAGTGAGTAATATAGTAAGTTTTGGGAAGCTGAGTAATACAGAACTACCAAGTGATGCTAAAAGACAAGAAAATAATAGAGAATCATAAATTTTCCTTGTCGATCCAGATGTTACAAGTTTTTAGCATGAGCTGAGTTTCTACTGATATTTATTCGAATAAAGAAATGAAGGTTACAGTTCCAAGGAAACGTTCAGAAAATCAGGTTCAGGAGATCAAAATAGGGTGTCCAGTGTGTTCCCACAAGACCAGTGAAAAGGTACAACTCTTTTTTTAAACAGTAACAATTTAAAAGGTATTTTTAAAACCATGGCAAAACCCTCCAACCGAATACCAATATGCAGTTCCCCAAAACTACATCCATAAGGACTTACCCTAGGCCCATTGGAGTTACCCTCAAGTCCATAAGGACTTACCCAAAGCACATAGTAGATATGGCACCCTAAGAGAGTACCTTAGGGTCCATAAGGTCTTATCACTAGGCCCATTAGGCATAGGAGCCCACCCAATGGTTACCTTAGATCCGTAAGTAATTACCAGCTCGATCGGTCTAAATCTATATAAGGAATTACCAGTTTAACCAAGCTGAACCTGCAGAAACTTATACAAGATCCCAGAGTACCCCGAAGAAATCAATTTTCAGACAATATATTACATTAACAGAGAAATTAGAGTTCAGACATATTATTTCAGTAGGAACAATATCCAAAGATCACGAATCAGACAGATAGACTTAAAACTTCAGTAACATATAATTCTCGGTAAAAAACATTTTAGAACATATAAAACCATCATATAACACATAGGGAACACAATAGAGGATCCAGTTATTTTCCGAAGGTACTTGGTATTTATCAGGTAGGGAGCCATGAAACTTCTATAAACTGATTAAATTCATAAATGAGATCCCTAAAAAAGGGTTTCGGACAGAATCTGCTGTCCTATTTTCTGACATATCACCGATTAAAAATTTATATTTTTTTTTACACCTCAAAATCAGTCACCGTCTATTTTACACAAAGCTAGATTGCTATATGAATATAGTAGTATAGAGAAGATCATCTTCTAATCAATTATGTATAATTTATGGTGAATTTTTAAACTCACTATTCGAATTCTAATTTCTAGGAAATTTCCTTAATTAGCATCCTTATCTTAATTTCATAGTTTTGTAAGATTAATAAATGAACCTTTAGGATAAAAACACAATTCACATAACATTAGGATTCACTTGTTATCGTAGTAACTCCGTCACTATCCCATCATAAGCCAATGTTTGTACGATAACACAAACACGAATTAAATGCACTCAACTTTGTCTTCCTGTCGAATCTCCTCCTCGATAATCTTCTCAATTTTCTGCACTTTTTCCTTCTTTTCAAGTTACTTGTATCACTAGATTTATCGAGGTATGACGACGTCATATATTAACATAAAATGTTCAAGGTTTATGTTAGTATTAAACTAACATAATCTAAGCATAAATATAAAATTCGATAGAAATAAAATCGATAATTATATCGATATAAAACTAAATTTTACTCCCATCAAAATTTCAAACTTCTCAAAATATTTCCTTAAATTCCAAAAATCTATATTTCCATTATCAACCTTTCAACTTTTAGTAATTGCACAATCAAACCACTAATTATGAATTCTTTCTAGAATTCACTTTAACTTCCCATTAAATTCATAATAGCCTTTCACTATTATGGTCTTGTCACATTAATCACATAAAAGTTCTAGCACCTTAATAAAATATTCAAATCAACACTTAAACATTCAAAAGCTTGCAAATTCATCCCAAACTTTCTTAAACTTTTCAATTTCAACCACCCAACTTGATAAACTTGGAATTCGATCCCAACTCAACATTTAAACTAAAACATCAACACATAAATAAAATTTTCAGCAATTTATTAGTTTACCCAAATGGTAATTTCACATTTAAAAACTTGAAATCAAGTCCCTATATTTCTTAGACTTTTCAAATTCCACCCCTAAATTTTACCTAACTTGCAATTTGGTTCCAACCAACTTTGTGACTTAATTTTCCATCATCTTAATGCTAAATATTATCATTGAATACTCTAAATCTCACATTCATGCTATAATATCCCATAATTCCTAGTACTTATAAATTAGCCCTTTTTCTATTTCAAGCTACCAAATTAATCCAAATTGATCTCCAAATCACATAGAACACTTCCAATAATTCTAAATCATAGAAAAATTTTCAATATTTTCCCCTTATATTATTTTTTATGAAAGAATACCCTTAGTAGACTAGGACTTGATTTTCATTCAATTTCAAGCATGAATTCAACTTCTTTACATCAAATTCATGCTATTCAAACCATAACAACATCAAATTAAACCAAATTCAACTAATATCCTAAAACCCTAGGTATGGCTTAATCATATACAAATCTATACACATAATTGTAAACATCACACATGCTTGAAAATTAATCTTCAACATCAAAAACATAAAAATCCTTAATCAATTCTTCAAAACCACAAAACCTTATATAAACCCTAACTTTCAATCTCAATATATAAGCATCTTCACCATGAAATATTGGTCCCAAATGATAGAGAATTTCATGTAGATTAATTATCTGTCTATTAGCTTAATCCAAAAACTAATCATGTAGCTTTAAAAATAAAAATGAAATTTCTTACCTTGGAACCATGTATGTTTCGGCCAAGAGAGAAGAATAAGCTGAAAATGTTGATTCTTCTTCATTATTCTAGTATTTAATAACTTATACACTTGGCATTTTATAATACAATTGAATTTAAAATTCAATTAATGAAAATTTCCAAAAATATCAATAATGAACCTTGATAATTACCAAATGCCATTGAATTTTCTTCCAATAAATTATTCCTTAGTCAAAGATGAAAATTGCCTTTTAGTGACTAAAATTCCACTATTCGATCAAATCTAAAAAAGTACACTGTTCTGAGCCAAATTTATCTGATCTGAAATATGAAAATAATATTTCTAACCATTTTCTAACATCCTTCAAATTTTCGAAAATTTCAGTTCAATCCGATTATCCAATTTCAATACTTAATATTATTGCTTTATAGCTTTTATCACAAATCCCATACCGAAAAATTAATTCCCACAAAAATCATTGTTTTAATCCAAGTTTTTCATTTACAAGCTAAAATATATAGTTTTTAAAAAATTACAATTTTGGTCCCTAAACTTTTCAAACTTTATAATTTACCTATAAAACTTCCAAAACATTTATTTTTATCACTAGAAAAAAATTGAGGTATTACAAATTGGGAGTAAGGTATTACAAATTGGGAGTAAGGTATTAGTGCTTTAATTTTGATAATATGCTATAGCATAATAGAATCTTTCTAACTTGACTAAGCATAGATTGGATACAATTATACACACACACTTGCAAAAGTTCTTGTCCTATAGTATGCACTTCTTGAAACCAAATCTTACTTGATCTTAAATTTGTTTATAGCAATTTTTTTGTTGATTATTATTTATTTCAATGCACTTCTAAGGGATGAAATTTAAACCATGCAATTTACTTGATCTTAAATTTGTTATAGCAATTTTTTTGTTGATTATTATTTATTTCTTGAGGATAAGGAATAGCTTAAGTTTGGGCATGTGATAACCCTTTAAAAAGGATATATCATGTTTCTTTTCACTTAAGTTATTGATTGTGTTATGGCTTATTTAAATTCATATAGATGTATTTAGGATCATATCATTGCATGTAGTGAAGTTATTTTGTCATAACGTTTTATTTTGTAAACTAGTACTGCTTAATGGGGAATGTTGTGTTTGTTTGTTGATGATTGAAAGAAAATGAGAGTAAGGAGATTAGCTATAGCATTTTTGATTGATGAAATTGTGGAAGAATGTTGCAGCAGTATGGACAACATTCCTGGAGCAGAAAAGGACAAAAAATATGAAGATATTTTTATTAAAGGAGCAGTTGTCCAGCTCACACTGGTCTCCTCCAGTCAACTATCGTGTTAGGACCACCACCATCTTTGTACACCCCTTCACGTGATGGGAATGATACCTAGGGTATAAAAAGGAATTTTGGCACAAAACTCTAGGATATTTTCCTAGTATAAATAGGTAAGGATGCCCTAGAATTAAAGGGGAGTCTTTTTGGGAAAAAGGTTAGGTAGGCAAGAGTGAAATACGGCTACAAAGCTTTCATTTTTGTTCTTATTTTCATCTTTTTTGTGCTGTCCTCCATAGACCAGCTTCAAGAGGGTAGCAATCTAGGCCTTCGAGAGAAGCTAGCTTGCTAAGGTGGTTCATGTTGCTCAAGAAGCTCACGCACACGTGTTGGGAGTTTCCTCTTACCTTGTGCTTTCATTTCATTTTTATTTTGTGGGATGTTATGGACCAAATTATTTCTTTGGATGATTTGCACCCTACCATGAACTAACCCTATTTGGATTAAGTTTACTATGGATGATTAAGTTTTTCTTTAATGAATGTTTCATATTTTTATGTTAAAATTTTCTTTCTCATTGTATTTATTTACCCTACCATGAACTAACCCTATTTGGATTAAGTTTACTATGGATGATTAAGTTTTTCTTTAATGAATGTTTCATATTTTTATGTTAAAATTTTCTTTTCTCATTGTATTTATTTACTTAAGATTGTAAGAGCTTACGACAGTGGTCTTTTCTTAAGTTTGATGGCTAGCATTCAAGTGAGCTAGGTGAGATCAACGTGAGAAACGTGGCTTAGCTGCTAACTAGGTCCTAATCCATCTTAGAGATAAGTATAGGATTTCAACGACTAAAACGGGTAGTACTTAATCGATAGGAAATTGCTACAATTCACGCTAAGAGGTATTTCTGTAGCATTTTATTTACTCATCTTGATTCTAATGTATTGCTTTAAACATTTTTGAATTATTATAGTTTAACTTTCCATAGCATTTCTAATTGTTACTTTGCCACATTGTCATTGCAATTCCATCTTCATACATTTCATTTTGCTATAGAATTCACAATTGTCTATACCATTAAATAGTCATATATTAGTATGTATAGTTTAGTTCTTCAACTTAACTTGTGAATTCCTCCTATCCTTGTGGAGAGGATACTCACTCACTCTATATTACTTGTTCGATTGTGTATAATTGTACATATTTTTTCACGTAATTTATAGCACCCACACAATGTGAACAACAACGGTATAGGATCTCTTCTTGCTCTTCTTGGAAGACACATCTTCCAATCATTTGGTGAGCACATTATTTGAAGAGTAGAGGTCATCCTAATAATAATATAGAACATCATGGATGAGCTTATTCTTTCCCTAACTATTCAAATAAGGAAGAAAATACACTAACGAAAAAATTAACGTTATCAGCATACCACAAAATTATTGCAATTTCAAATTTATTCCTTAGTTCTTTTTATAATTTCAAGCCTGGAAAGATGGCCAACTACTTGGTTTTCAATGCATTTTAATTCAATAATGGTCCAACCTAAATCCTTTTTAAGTTAATCTAAAATATAAATCAAACTACTCTCTTGCTTAGATTACCAACATTAATAGGCAAAGTCTCATTGGAAAACAAATGAACATGCTTAAGTTCTGAAGGTAAGGGCTTTAATTCTAAAGTGAATGGGTGTACAATTGAGGGTTTGGGAGTATCATAATCTATGAGTTCAATTTTCATACCTGGTTTAGCTATAAATAAGCTAGAATGCTACAACTCCCTTGGATATTCCTTGTACTTCTCATCGTTTTCTTCATGAAGCTTCAAATAATCATTAGCGAGCAAAACATTGTTGCAACAAAATTTTGCAGCTTCTTTTTCCATCATAGATTTCACATCTTGAAGCAATTGATACTCCCCATAATCATCAACATATTTAAGAGTGTTGAAGGCATTAATAGTTACCCTTTGGTCATCCACTCCTACTGGTGGGGGTTTATCTTTTACTGTGGTAATATTTTACCTGCCTTTATCGGTCGAACTCTTCAAAACCTCATCCTTGTTCTCCATTAAATGTGAGTCTACTTGTATCTCCGAATCTTCGTGCACTTTCTTATGGTCGGGTTCTCCAAGTGTCTCGCCCAAACTTATTATCTTTTAGATCTGGGTGTCACTCCTTACGGTGAATACAGTAAATTGCTCATTGCCATGAGCCTTAGTGACATCAATATCACTAGGTAAACTGCCATGTGGGCGTGCATTCAATGCTATTGCAATTTGACCCACTTGAGTTTCCAAGGCTCTTAAAAATGAACTATGACTTTGCAATAATGATCATTGAATTTGTAATAATACTCCTCATCTCTTAACATATGCGATGTTTTCTTGCAATAGAGCCTTCGTAGTCACTATAAAGTCTTGGAGAGTAGTTTCTAAAGAGTTGATGTTCGATGAAGATGTTAAACCTTGTTGGTATTTTTCCACGACATATTTTGTTGAAAACTTGTGGGTTCAATCATGCTATACAACCTTTTCAAGCTTCTTTCATTATTTATGCCTTGATTCCCCAAGAAATATTTAGATGCTGACATCATCCTAGGTCGTAGGTTTTAGAGTAGTGGTTGTTGTTGCTCCGGTTAAAGTTCCCCATGTAATTTCTAGACTCTTAGCTTTCAGGGAATTCGCTCACATGGTGATTGACATAGCAAAGTACAAAAGAATAGCTTGCAACCTTGACTTCCTTCACTTTTCTAGGGCGTTGGAGATTTTTCAACATGTTGGTGGTAGCCAAAAGTTGGGCTAAAACTGAGTCTTTAGTATCTAACTCGAATGTCCCTTGAGTTTTCCTCCCCATTCATAGTCTCGAAGAAGTGAATTGATAATTTTTGTTTTCTATATCAAATTCTTATTCGAGTGACTTGTCCAGCAAATTACCATTTGCTAAAGCATCCAACATCACTCTCATTGGAGCATTTACACCATGGTAGAACATGACAACTTACTTTCAATCATGAAATATGTGGTTCATACACTTACGTATGATTCCGTTGTATCTATCCCAATAATTATATACTGACTCATCATCATCTTGACGAAAGGTAGCAATGTCATATCTTAGTTGAGTGTTTATGTCGGGTGGATTATGCCGCAGCAAAAACTTGTTGTATAGATCTATCCATTATTTTTTTAAGACAAATGGAACTCCTTGAAGCCACACCCTTACTTGAACTCTCAAGGTGTAACACCCAAACATCGATGCGGGTGACCCAATCCGATTCGAGGTGTCATATTAGGGCCACCAGAGTGATCTATAGTAAACATCTCGAAAAAATTTAAAATTTCTGTTAAAATGTGTAAAAAATCATAAAATAAATTATAATTAAAATACAAGTTCATAAAACATTCATATGCTACAAATAGAATTAAAATCATACACGTTTTAGACTCTAAATAAAAAATCAAACACAACCTACATGCCCCTAGTCACATGCATTGTACTCCGCAAGAACGCCGGTGGAATTTCAATATTGATATCGATAACTGCACAGGTTCGATTCTTTTAACCTAAAACAGTGAGTAATATAGTAAGTTTTGGGAAGCTAAGTAATACAGAACTTCCAAGTGATGCTAAAAGATAAGAAAATAATAGGGAAGCATAAATTTTCCTTGTCGATCCAGACGTTATAGGTTTTCAGGATAAGTTGAGGTTCTACTAATATTTATTTGAATAAAGACATGAAGGTTATAGTTCCAAGGAAACGTTTAGCAAATCAGGTTTAGGAGATCAAAATAGGGTGTCTAGTATGTTCCCACAAGACCAGTGAAAAGGTACAACTCTTTTTTTAAACAAAAACAATTTAAAAGGTATTTTTAAAACCATGGCAAAACTCTCCAACCGAATGTCAATATGCAGTTCCCCAAAACTACATCTATAAGGACTTACCCTAGGCCCATTGGAGTTACTCTCAAGTCCATAAGGACATACCCAAAGCACATAGTAGATATGCCACCCTAAGAGAGTACCTTAGGGTCCATAAGGTCTTACCACTAGGCCCATTAGGCCTAGGAGCCCACCCAAGGGTTACCTTAGATCCGTAAGTAATTACCAGCTCGATCGGTCTAAACCTATATAAGGAATTACCAGTTTAACCAAGCTGAACCTGTAGAAACTTCGTACCAGATCCCAGAGTACCCCGAAGAAATCAATTTTCAGACAATATATTACAGTAACAGAGAAATTAGAGTTCAGACATATTATTTCAGTAGGAACAATATCCAGAGATCATGAATCAAACAGATAGACTTAAAACTTCAATAACTCATAATTCTCGGTAAAACACATTTCAGAACATATAAAACCATCATATAACACATAGGGAACACACTAGAGAATCCATTTATTTTTCGAATATACTTGGTATTTATCAGCTAGGGAGCCATGAAACTTCTATAAACTGATTAAATTCATAAATTAGATCCCTATAAAAGGGTTTCAGACAGAATCTGCTGTCCTATTTTTTGACCTATCACCGATTAAAAATTCATAAATTTTTTGTACACCTCGAAATCAGTCACCGTCTATTTTACACAAAGCTAGATTACTATACGAATCTAACAGTATAGAGAAGATCATCTTCTAATCAATTATGTATAATTTATGGCGAATTTTTAAACTCACTATTCGAATTCTAATTTCTAGGCAACTTTCCTTAATTAGAATCCTTATCTTAATTCGATCCCAACTTGATAAACATGGAATTCGATCCCAACTCAACATATAAACTAAAACATCAACACATAAATAAAAATTTCAGCAATGTATTATTTTACCCAAATGGTAATTTCACATTTAAAAACTTGAAATCAAGTCCCTATATTTCTTGGACTTTTCGAATTCCACCCATAAATTTTTACCTAACTTGCAATTTGGATCCAACCAACTTTGCGACTTAATTTTCCATCATCTTAATGCTAAATATTATCATTGAATACTCTAAATCTCACATTTAAGCTATAATGTCCCACAATTCCCAGTACTTATAAATTAGCCCTTTTTCTATTTCAAGCTACCAAATTAAACCAAATTGATCTCCAAATCACATAGAACACTTCCAATAATTCTAAATCATAGGAAAATTTTCAATATTTTCCCCTTATTTTCTTTTTTATGAAAGAATACCCTAGGGTATAAGAAGAATTTTGGCACAAAACTCTAGGACATTTCCCTAGTATAAATAGATAAGGATGCCCTAGAATTAAAGGGGAGTATTTTTGGGAAAAAGGTGAGGTAGGCAAGAGTGAAAGGCGGCTACAAAGCTTTCATTTTTGTTCCCATTTTCATCTTCTTTGTGTTGTCCTCCATAACCAAGCTTCAAGGGGGTAGCAATCTAGGCCTTCGAGAGAAGCTAGCTTGCTAAAGTGGTTCATGTTGGCTCATGAAGCTCACGGCAGCACACGTGTTGGGAATTTCCTCTTACCTTGTACTTTCATTTCATTTTTATTTTGTGGGTTGTTATGGACCAAATTCTTTCTTTGGATGATTTGTACCCCACAATAAACTAACCCTATTTGGATTAAGTTTACTTTGGATGATTAAGTTTTTCTTTAATGAATGTTTCATATTTTTATGTTAATATTTTCTTTGTTCATTGTATTTATTAATTTAAGATTGTAAGAGCTTACGAGAGTGGTCTTTTCTTAAGTTTGATGGCTAGCATTCAAGTGAGCTAGGTGAGATCAACGTGAGCAACGTGGCTTAGCTGCTAACTAGGTTGTGGGCGAGTGACCCAACCTTCTGTTTTTTTAGGATCTAACATTAGAGCGAGATCCACTTGCACTATATGTCCATTCGTCTACTTCTCATAAGGATCCAGTTACGCCATTGAGATATCCTCTTGTCTTTGAGCCTAAGTATACTAGATTAGGGTTTCATTAATAGGGTTGTTTATCGTATGTTTTAGAGAGATGCCAGAGCTCTAGCTAATATGTCTGATGTGGATATATCTACATCTCTTATAGCTACTAGAGTAGATCTATTTAAGGGAATATATGGGGGAGCTCCAAAGGATGGGGAGCTCCAAAGGATGTCGAGCATTGGTTGGATGACATCAAGAAGATTATGGATGATATGGATCTAAGAACCGAGTAGAAGTTGATGGAAGCACTAGATTTTCTTAATATAGAAACATTAAGATGGTGATGTTCGATTGCCAATAGTGTCCTGGTGGATCAATTAACTTGGTATCTTTTCAAGGTACGTTTTCAGAGTCATTACATCGGGGAGAGATACTTAGAGGAGTAACGTCAAGAGTTTCAGAGTTTGGAGTAGATTGACATGTCTGTTATGGATTATGAGATTGAGTTCATCAGGCTAAGTCGTTATACTCCATGGTTGGCGGACACCGAGGTGGATTCGTGCTTAAGGTTCAAAAATGGACTGAGGTATGAGATCAAGGATCCGGTTACTACCCACCAGGAGAGGAAATTTGATACCTTAGTAGAGATAACTAAGACTGCTAAGGAGATTAAGCGAGTGGGTATGGAGCATAGGAGAGACCGAGATAAAGGTAAAGACTGATTTAGGAGACCTTATGGATATAGTGATGTTTCTACGCATCCCCTCAAGAGAGGTAGGGGTGAGTCTTCTTAGAGAGGTGGTACGAGTTTGAGGCCTACAACGTCAGTCACTCCAACTGTTCCAACTTCTAGTCATAGTGGTTCTTCAGGAGTACCGTATATGCCCACTTTTGAGTAGTATGTGAGACTTTATTTTGGAGAGTGTGAGAAGAGGATGGGGATTTGTATCAGGTGTGGGTCTGATGACCATTTCTTGAGGGATTGTCTAGAGGCAGCTCCCGCCTCTCAGACATTAGTTCAGACTCATGCTTGTACTCAGAGTACAATACAGACTCTAGCTGGGACTTATAGTCAAATATCTGGGTCTGCTAGTAGATGATGGCCTTCTTAGAGTAGGGATATAACTTTAACTGAAGCTAAACAGGTTTTGTTAGTGTATGCTACTAGAAGTTGACAAGATCACAATGAGCCTGATTGTAGGTATTGTTGCTATTTATTCAGTTCCACACTTTGCTTTATTTGATCCTGGATCTACATGTTCCTATGTATCGTATTCTATATCTGGGGTCTTGACATTACGGTTGGTAATAGCGAGAGTCATGTGATAGTTCTGAGCCTTATAGGTTAGCTCATTTACATATACCAAACTTTTAGAGGGTTCCCTATAGAGATCCATGGGGAGGTCTTTTTGGCGAATCTGATGGAGTTGGCATTAGAAGAGTTCAACTTGATTCTTAGCATAGATTGGCTGGATGAGCATCGAGTTAATCTCCATTGTGAGACCAAGAGAGTTATTCTGAAGACTCTTGATAATAAGAGGATAATGATGATCGAGGAACGTCGTGGATTCATGATGAATGTCCTATCTTCCTTGGTAGCTGAAAGGATGATCAGGATGGGTTTTTCTATTAGACTTAGAAAGAATCCGTAACATTAAAGAATTTCCTAATATCTTCCCCTACTAGTTTCTTGGATTGTCATCGGATAGAGAAATTGAGTTTGAGATTGGATTCTATTCTAGTTTGACTCAAGTTCGATGGCTTCTTACCATATGGCCCCTAAGGAGCTTAACGAACAAAAAGTCTAACTCCAGGAGTTATTGGATAGGGGATTCATTCGTCCTAACGTTTCACCGTGGGGTGCTTTGGTTCTCTTTGTCAAGAAAGAAGATAGGACATTGAGACTATATATTGATTACAAGAAGCTGAACAAGCTCAGGATTAAACAAAATACCCTCTGCCCAAGATTAATGATTTGTTTGACCAGTTCCGAGGAGTTACTATCTTTTCAAAGATATACTTGAGATATGGTTATTACCAACTCAAGGTGAAAGATTGTGATGCCCCCAAGACCGTTTTCCATACTCGATACATGCATTATGAGTTCTTGGTGATGTCATTCGGGTTAACCAATGCCTTTGTTGCTTTTATGGATTTGATGAATTCGGTGTTTCAACCTTATCTGGACTAGTTTTTGTTTGTGTTCATTGATGACATATTGGTGTATCCCCGGACTAAAGTAGAGCATGATGAGCATTTGAGGATTGTTTTGCATACCTTGAGGGAGCATAAGTTGTTGGCCAAGTTGAGCAAGTGTAAGTCCTGTCTCAGCAATGTGGCTTTTCTAGTACATATCGTATTTGCTGAGGGTATTTGAGTGGACTCAAGTAAAGTAGAGGCTATTACGAGTTAGAAGCAACCAAAGAACGTCTCAAAGATTCATAGCTTATCCGGTTTAGCTCGTTATTACCATCGTTTTGTCGAGGGTTTCTCCATCATTACAGCTCATTTGACAAAGCTGTTGAAGAAGGATGTCCCATTTGTCTGGTTCAATGCTCAGCAGTCTAGCTTTGAGAAACTGAAGATGGTTATGACTGAAGACCCAATGTTAATTTAGCCTGAGTCTTGGAAAGATTTTTTAGTTTACATTGATGCTTCTCACTCTGGACTTGGATGTGTTCTGATGCAGGATGAGAAGGTTGTAGCTTATACGTCTTTACTCTGAAGATTTGGAGACACTATCTTTATGGAGAGAAATGTTATATATATATTGACCATAAGAGTCTAAAGTATCTACTTGCTTAGAAAGAGTTGAATCTGAGGTAGCATCGCAGGTTGGAGCTCCTGAAGGATTATGATTATGAGATAGAGTATCATCTGGGCAAGGCCAATGTGGTGGCCGATACCTTGAGTCGTAATGAAGTATCTGATCTTAGAGCTTTGTTTTCCATATGATGATGGCAGTCTATTAGCAGAGTTGCAAGAAGTGAAGTTGCTTAGCATGATAGCTCTTTGCTTTCTATTATCGAGCAAGGTGAACATGGATCGAGTTTCGAGCAAGTTGAGCAGGGATCAAGTTTAGAGTATACTTTTAGTCATGATGGTATTCTATGCTTTCATGGTCTTTATTGTGTTCCTAAGGATGATGAGTTAAGATAGACCATTCTTCAAAAGGCTCATAACAGCCTTTATACTATGCATCCTGGTGCAGTCTTTATTGTGTTCCTAACGAAGAGCATCAGTTTCTGTCTGGTCTGTTGTAGCCCATTATTATACCAGAGTGGAAATGGGAGCACATCACGATGGATTTTTTGACTGGGTTACCTTTAACTCCTTTTAAAAAGGATTTTGTGTGGGTGATTGTTGATCGGCGCACCAAGTTAGCTCACTTTATTCTTGTTTGGGTTAATTATTCCTTGGTCAAGCTATCTAGGTATTATATCTCTGAGATTGTCAGACTCTATAGTGTTCTGTTGTCTATCATTTATGATCGATACCAAGATTTAATTCTAGATTCTGGAAGGCTCTACATGAGGCTTTGGGCATTCATCTGAACTTCATTACAACTTTTTATCCATATACTGATGGTCAGTCTGAGAAAGATATTCAGGTTCTTGAGGATATGCTACGGTGTTGTGTGATTAACTTCCATGGTAGTTGGGAGGACTTTCTATTGTTAGTCAAGTTTGCTTACAACAATAGTTACCAGGCTAGTATCTATATGACATCGTATGAGGCTCTATATGGACGTAAATTTTGCACTTCTATCTGTTGGAATAAGTTACGTGATAGGAGGATTTTGGGTCCAGAGTTAGTCCAAGAGACTGAGGATACTATCAGATTGATCCGTGATCGCTTGAGAGAAGCCTTTGATAGATATAAATCTTATGCTGACCAGAGGATAAAGGATATCAAGTTTGAATTTGGGGATCATGTATTTATAAAAAGTATATCTATCGAAGAAGGTGCTGAGATTTGGACGCAATGGCAAGTTGAGTCCGAGATTCATTGGGTCTTACTGTATTCTGAAGAGAGTCGATCTTATTGCTTATCAAATTGAGTTGCCTCTCTATCTTAGTTGAATTCATGATCTTTTCCATCTATCTATGTTGAGACGGTATCATCCAGATCCGAGCCATGTTATTTAGATCGGGGATGTAGAGTTGAGACCTTATTTGTCCTATGAGTAGGAGCCCATTAATATGTTGGATTAGAATGAGAGAGTTTTTCGGGACAAACGTATCCAAATGGTCAAAGTTCAGAGGAGCAATCGTGGTCCCAAAGAGGCTACATAGGAGACGTTGGAGTCGATGGAGGCTCAATTTTTGTATCTGTTTAGACAGGTAAATTTCGAGGATAAAATTTCTTTTGAGGGAGAAAGTTGCGTACCTCAAATTAAGGCTTAAAATTTTTCTTAATTTTAATTTCAATGACTAAATTGAAATTCAGTTAAATTTGAGGACCAATATGAATTTTTAAAATAATTTGGATCCAGATTAAGAAGCAACCAAAGTTGGAGGACCTATGGAATGATTTTGCCTTTCTTAAATTTTGGGTGCTTAAAATCACCCCAAAGCATCAAGTTTCCCTCTTTGGAAACTTGTTCTCTCGCTCTCTGCAACTTTACCTTTTAAGAAAACTTAAGCCAAAATTCTTTCAACGTCATTTTACGCCAATTAGTTCTCCATTTTCGACACCGCCCTCATCATCAATTTTCTTGCATTGTCCCGAGTCTAACAGTGTTCACCTTGTCGTCAAAATCGTCAGCGTGTGAAAGGGTAAGCATAAATAAGTTTCTGGTGAAGCGTATCGAGCTCTCCACCTTTCATCATTATGAACTGATTAAGGCAAGTGCCCTAAAACATTAGAATAATTTTTCAAAATTTTTAGAACTTTTCTCATTGCCAAACACCACCATGCGCACCCCTACCTGCTGCCGCTACATGTGGGGATAGTCCACCGCCTGGTGGACTGCCTGAAAGTGAATCAACCAGACCCGCTGTCCTGACTCGTACCTACCCACTCACCTGACACGTACCCAACCCATTACTCAATCTTTACCTAACCCATCTGGCCTAAGCCAAACTGAACCGAGCCATGTCGAGTCATCGCCGTTGATTGTTGACCATAGTTGACTATAACCGTTGACATGCGTTGACGTTTTTTTGAAAACCTATCTCTTTATGTTTTTCGACATCTTGTGTCATATTTTACGATCCGCTCCATCAAATTCTAACCTAAAATCCCCGAATCAAGCTCGTTAAACCTAAAATGCTCAGTGTTTTTATCATTTATACTTATTTATCTGGGATTTTATTATAGAATTGATATGGGTTTATTCGTAACCCCTAGACTTAGCCTATGTGTTATGACCAGATCCAACGGACTATGATAAAGCTTTCCAAAACATTTTCTATAATTTAAAATCATATTCCGAATAAACATCTTAAAAAATAAATTTGATAATATTAAAATTCAATTCCAGTAAATAAAAGTCATCGTAAGGACTAAATAAAAATAAAATATTCCAACATCAGTATCAAAGGCAATATAAATCATAAAACCAACATTTTCAAAATATAGGCACAAGTCACCCAAAATAAATACAACTCGGAAGATAAATACATTACAATAAATTGTCATTGTACTAATGTGTCGATCCTCTAAGTGCAAGACACGGTCGGCCTATCCAAAATATCTAAAAGAGAAATATTTAAGGAAATGAGCTAGAAAGCTCAATGTGTTCCAACATTGTAGAAATAAAACATACGATTTAGATTTCAAAACCAATTCATCAATAAAGTCATGAAACGTCGGTAGAGGTTTCAAAATCAGTTTAATTCCAAATTGTGAAAACGTTAATAATGGTTTTAGTTCACAATTTCATAATCACCCTCCAACCAAACACCATATGCAGATCTGGCAGTTCCCTAAAACTATATCCATAAGGACTTACCCTAGGCCCGAAGGGCATAGGTGCCAACCTAAGGGAGCACCTTGGATCCATAAGGTCTTACCCTAGCCGAAGCGTAGGTGCCCACCTGAGGGAAGTGCCCTCATGTCCATAAGGACTTACCCAATGCACACAGTAGAGGGGCCACCCTAAGGGAGTACCTTAAGGTCCATAAGGTCTTACCACTAGGCCTAGGAGCCCACCCAAGAGTCACCTTATGTCCATAAGGAACTACCAGCTCGATCAGTCTGAACCTATACAAGGAATTACCAATTTCACCAAGATGAACCTGTAGAGACTTCATACTAAATCCCAGAGTACCCCGAATAAAAATATTTTTCAAGCAGTAACCAGTGATAGTAGGAAATCATAGTTCAGACATATTTATTTATCAGTAAAAATAGTAACCAGAGAACAAGAATCAGACAATCAGGCTTAACCATTAGTAAATTATAAATAAGACTTTAAATCAGATAAATCATACGAAATCAAGTCAAACAGATAGTCACGTTGCAAATCAGATAAAACAGTCATGTGCACATGAAATTTCAAATAGGTATTTAAAACAGATATATAGCACACAAGGAACACACCTCGCGAAAAGAAACAGTCTGGTAGATCTAACGAGCACCAGTTTCGTTACGCTCTTTTGCTTAACGAGAACCTAGGTTATATCATAATAATAATATTATAATCATAGTAAAAATACTAAATTGAATATATAATAGGGTTACAAAACTATATGAATATTCACGAGCTCTCACGAATAATCGGATAGGGAGGAACCAGGTTGAGCAGGCGAACAGTCAGGTGATCCACGAGTACCTTAAATATTAGATAACATTAATTAGTCCTTGATCCTTCAGTAAAATTTGATGCATTGAAATAAATACTAAATTTACATATGCATATTTGGGTTTAAGGGTCAATTTGGAGGCTTTTGGGCTCAAATTTGGCAAAATAGACTTTAGATTCAGACTCAGAACGTCCAAAAACATAAAATATGACTTTTCAAAAAATTTAACTTTTTGGTCAAAGTCAACAGGTCATGTCAAAGTCAATGGGTCGGGTCAAAGTTAATGGGTCAGACCGGTTTGGGTTGACTTAGATCAGTTCGAGTTGACTCGGTTCGGTCCGAGTTGACTCTGACCAGTTTAAACTAGTTCGGGCCGGTTTGGTCCACTTGCACTGGTCTAGGAGAAACCAAAACTAGGGGCGAGCCCACGCGCACCCGTTGATGCGTGAACCAATCGAAAAGGGTCTGGTCGATAGTTGATTACTCCCACGAGCACTCACACTAGGGATGGAAAACAGGCGGGTCGGGTGCGGATACGCCCTCCCTATCCCCATACCCACCTAATATTTTCAAATTCACCACCCGCCCGCCACCCATGATGGGTAAAAAATTTCAAATCCACACCCGCCCACGTGGGTACATTCTCAAATCCATCCTCACACCCACTACCCAAATGGAGACGTACTCGACTAGACTCGCCTAACAACAACCTTAAGTTATACATAAGCAACAAACATAAAACAAACACGTCCATTAAGAAACATATAAAATAAACCAAGGATTATAAGTTATATCTTATACAATATTAAGATTAGTCTTTAAAATTATACCTAAATTCATAATAGTCCAAAATTTAATGGGTATTTAGTGGGCGGGCAGATGCGGGGCAGGTAAGGTCTCAAACCCATCACTTGCCCACTACCCGCGATGTGTACCACTTTCTAAATCCACACCGGCCCACTACCCACTAAAGTTATACCCCTCCCCACCCCAATTGGAGCGGGTACAGTACGAAATCCATGAAATTGTACTCATTTTTCATCCTTAACTCACACACCAATATTGACCCAACTCGACACACAATCAAGCCAAAATAATGCGAAAATCAATTAATAACGCCGGCCAGAGATTTACGCACGACCAACAGATGAAACGAAAACATCAACGCGACCCGTTGGCTAGGTTTTAGTCGCACAAAGCTGGGGAGTTCGGTGCTTGGGGTGGTGAGGCGAGTTGACGATCAAGGTGGCCGAAATCGAGTAAAACTGATACGACGGGATGAGGGTTTTGACGGACTTTCAACTCTTCGATTCGCGACGATCTTGACTGATTTTGGTGAGTGGAATGTCGGGGCTAAGTCATCGAAGGATTCTGGATCGATCGGTGGCGATGGAGCGCGGTAATGTCGGCCGGATCGGAGCGAAATGCAGATGAGAGGTGAAGGCTAAGGTAAATTTTAGGGAATTAGGGTTGATTCTCAAATAGGGAAAATAGGGTTCTAGTTATGGGTATTAAAACCCAAAAATAAAATAATTGAATTATATATTTATTATTTTAAACTCAAATAGTGACCTAGGTCGATCAATAGGGGCATGGCCGGCCATACCCTATGTCACGTGTTCAAGCCTGGCCAACCCCTATCTCCCTTTTTTTTTTACTGTCAAATGAGTATGGGTAAATTATATGTCTGGTCCATGAATTTCTTAAACTTTTGAATTTACCTCAGAAGTTTTTAAAAAATTTGTAGTTTAGTCCTAAAAACAATTAATTAATTTTAAATAAATTTTGGGGTGTGACAGTATTTACATGAAGGTACTTGTGAGTCCCCTGATCAAGGGTCGACTAGATCCAATGCTTCCCGCCCGGTTTCCTTTTTTGTTATATTTTGGTGACACTTATTTTACTACCGCTTATGTATTTGTATTACCGATATTTTGTTTTTCGATGTTGATATCCCTATATATTTATTGATTAGACTTTTCTAATCGTTATATCAACACTTAATTGTTTCTTGAATTTTATTTATTGAAATAGATTTGGATTGTGTTTTAAATATGAAATGGACTTATGTATATGACATGTGAGCGTCTAGATTCGGTTGAAACTCTTAGGCCAGGTCTAGGGGTTACATTACCAAAAGTTAGAGAAAAAACGTGCCACAAAGATAGAGAAATAAACATGCCACAAAGACAAAGATAAATGTGTCACAAAATTAAAATTATATTTATTTAAAAAATTTAAAAAAATAAATAGAACAAATAACTAGCAGTCGATAACTATCATCAAAATCAGTACCAACTAAACAAAATCAAAGGAAAAAAATTGATATGATCACCTTTTGGCCCCTTCTAAGTGTTAACCTTGAAAAGCATATTCATATTACCTTTTGGCCCCTTCTTAGTGTTAACCTTGAAAAGCATATTCATATTTTATAGGCATTAAGAAAGAATATAATTGATTAGCAATGAACCATACATGAGTCCACTCATGATCAGATGTTAAGTACTGAAACTTGTCTTTTCTTTAAATTAATTAATGGAAACACAAGAGATATATAAATTGATAATCTTGGCCTAAATTTTAAACTCCTTTTCGGTTAATATCTTTTTCACAAATTGCATGCTCACCTATACTTTATCAATCGTGGCCTCGATTGAGTTGTGTACCTGACACCAGCAAGAGTAGTGCATGCTTTCCTTTATTTTAGCTCCATCACGGTTGAATTATATATATATATATTAAACATAAAATAAGCGATTTTGATTATTAAAAAGATATTTGCTATATTTAGAGATTTTGAATTCAAATACGATATTTACACATATATTTTAAACGTTTATTATTAAATAATTGAAAATCTTTCGAAAAATATTATCTTTTAATCACTTATTGTCGGTGGTGGATGTACACGTGTGAGAATGAGCATGTTCCCAGCCTGAAATTCTATGGAGTTCGAATTGTTTCTTAAAATTCGAAGTTTTTTCTCTTAACATAAGCATGTGCCCACCCTGAAATTTTATCGTGCATACCCTGAAATTTTATCGTATCTATATAGAGATATAAAAAATTTATATTATCAATATACTTGTGTATATCCTTAAAAAAATTTAGATCCGCCACTACTTATTATATAGGTGAGAATGGGTAGATTAAATTGTATAGGATTTTATGTATCAATCAGGATAACGATCTGATTACTTGCTCATGGGCCATGCACCAAGGTGATATCATGATGAACAATTTGCCTCTTTAGCTGTTCACGCATGATGCTGTTGGCAGGCCATGCAATAACAATGAAACAGAAAACACAAAAGGGGTGATCGTGGCTAAATGGATAGACGAGTGAGCAAGATTGTCTTTGTATAAATTTTAATTTCTCAAATAATTTAGATATTTTTTAAAATTTTATTAATAATTTGTTTTTATTTTTTAAAATTTAATAAATATATTTATTAAAATTTTATAAATTAATCGATTTATATAAAATTATACGTCTGATTTTGAATGATTATATAAATGCATAATGATTGCACGACGTGGGACTCTCGTACCTGAGCTAATACACATTATTTGCTTGCTGCATATATTAGTGGCTAACTTTGCATTGTTAAGTCCCCCCCCACCCCAACAACAACCGGCATGGGACAACACGGTTGTGTAATCATTTATGCCCCCACTCCTCTTTCTCCTATCACACTCTCATAGTTGATTAGGTTCGGGAAAAATAATAGGATTTATAGTTTAAATTGACTCGACAATTTTATAAAATCTTATTAATAAATATTAGATTACTATAAGAAGGGAAAACTACATGTTTAGTACCTCAATTATCACTTTTATTTCATTTTAATCATCTAATTGTTCTTTTTCAAAATCACGCATAATTTTATGTTTTGGTATTTTGGTCACCTACCGTACAATAAAATTAACAGAACTATTGATGTGCTATTTTTTTATTTTTCTAATAATGATTTGATATTTTCTTATGGTGACACATTAATATCACCTTTGATTTTTTAATTATGGATGACCAAAATTAAACAAAATGTTAGGTAAAATTTTAAAAAATATAATTGAATGATCAAAGCAAAACAAAAATGATAATTAAGATACTAAACATATAATTTACCCTAAGAAATATTTACTCTGAACAAGAGTACAATATAAAATGATAATTATCCTATTCTCGAACTATGATCTCCTTGATACCTAAAAAAGTTATTCTTGTTCTGGAATATTAAAATCATTTTGTTTTTAATTTTTCTTCATTGAAAAGACCTTAGTGCTAAACTGATATATATTTAGAAAAAGCAAAGCCCATGCGAGTTTAGAATGAAGGGTTTTTATACTTTTTCCTTTTCTTGTCACTGAAAACATAAGCAATACCACATAGCTATAGATAGTGCAGAAAGTTGAGTTTCTTTCGTCGTCAAATAGTAAATAATTAATGGCCAAAAAATGTTATAAAATATGAATAAATAAAACAACAGTGATATGCATACTTCTCCTCCCCTTATTTGAATGGAAGATTAGTTTAAATGCAAAGATTGCTCCTAATCTTATATTTTAATCCCCAAACATGGCGGCTCATCTCTTTTTTTTACTGAATCCTTGCTTTTCATAATCATAACACAACTTATGCGCATTAGTAACATATCCATAAATTTAAGAATGAATCCAAAATTTTATTTTTTTTATATGGGTATGCAAAAAAGTTTTCTTTTTTTTTTTTTGATGCATTAAAGTTAAATTTAACAATTTTCCCAAAATATTAGGATGCACTTGGCCCCTATGGGGCTTAGTGCATCCGTCACTGATACATACGCACCTTATAGACATAGTTACTTAAACCCAAAACTTCTAGCGAGAACAACACACTCTTTTACTATTGAAACCACTCAAAGAGCTCAACCATGCATCTACCCTTAAATCTACTAGTTTATGATTGTAATCATATTATTAAAACATACAATAATACACAAACGTACTGTAAACATTTTTTTTATTAATTTAGGGTAAGTACAAAATAATGTCTGTTTAAAGATAAGTCTCGATCATTTTACTTGAATATTCACACCCTTGATAGAAATTGGAGCGTGTTACCTTAATAATCACGCGACGAAAAAAAAATTAGAGATTAGAGCGCGTTACCTTAATAATCACGTGACGAAGAAATAATCAGAGATTAGAGCGCGTTACCTTGATAATCATACATCCTAAAGAGATAATTCATGTATAGCAATAATAGTAATAAGAACTCATCAACTAGTATAAGTGATAAAAGGGAATGTTGTTCTTTTTAGAAATCTTAGATTCGAACAACTACTTCTACAAGGTGTGTGTTATCAATTGGGTGATAATGTTTTGAAAGATGTTATCTTGTAATCTCTCATACTCTTAAAAAAGGGTAAAATACATAAATAGTCCCCCGACTATAGGGCACTATTTTATTGAGTCCCTCGACTATAAAAGTTATAAGACGTTCACCCAACTATTTCATATGTTTGAACTTGTCATTTTCCATTAAAAATTTGGCGGTAATTTGGATGGTCGTTTTGTAACTTTTAATAGTTGACGGACTCAACAAAGCAATAACTTATAGTCAAAGGGCCATTTTATAACTTTTAATAGTCAGGGGACCATTTGTGTACTTTATCCAAAAAAAATGATTAGATTAATTTGAATTTTATAGAAGTATTTTTTTCATTTGATTTAAAATTTGATTGAGTTTTAAAAGTTTAATGAGTCTAGTGTGATTAAGAAATAATTGGATTTTAATTTTAATGAGTTTGAAGTTAAAAAATATATGTAATATACAATATATTAAATATTTAATTTTTTAGGTTAATTGAAATAATCTGATTAATCAATCGATTTCGAATGAAATTAATCGATAATCATATTATAATTGTTAATCGACCTAACACCAATTAATCAACTAAATTTCAATTTGGTCCGTTAAAACCGAACAAGGAATACCCTATCTGCCCGAGTTCACCATTACATATTTTTGTTCCTTTTCAAATGATCTCATAGGGGTTTCAACTATTTTTTTAGATAAAAAATTACCTAAATATATATTTTTAAATTTATAATTATTTACAGAGATAATATTCTACTGTATATATATGTATTAAAAAAATACATTGATACAAGATTATGAAACAGAAAAAAAAAATATTTATACTCATCAAATGATCTAAGATTAATGTATAAATTTTTAATTATATTTATTTTTTTAAAAAGAGAACAGCTTTTAACATGTCAACAATTTTTTTACATGTTTTATTTAGAAATTGCCAATTTTTATAATATTTTATAATGTATATTTTATTTAACTATATAAATACAAAAGATTATATAACTACTCAAGATAAATGGAATTTATCGTTTGCAATTTCTGTTTAAGGTTAAAATTTGAAATAAATTAAATTGGAAATAGTTGAAAAAGTGGGACTTAAAAGGTCGATACAAGAATTACATATTTTTCCTTATTGAAAAAATATATATTTTTAAAAAAAAATCATAAAACCTTAGTTTTTTCTTATTAGTGTACCGTCAGCATTCTTTATTTTTTTCATATTGTATCTTTATTTTCTTTTACTTTTTGATTTTCAATAAGTTTATCGGTATGATATGTTTTTATCTGTCAGTATGACACGTTTTCTTGTTTTTTTTTTGGCATGTCTTTCGGTTATTTAGTCTTTTTCATTTAACTTTTTCTAAGAGTTGATTTGACATTGCCACGATTGATCAGAATGTCAAAAAATATATTAAAAATATAAAATTCTTAGTATGAATTAGAACAAAATTGTACTGAACTCTTTATTTCCTCGTGACGAGTTTCAATTATTTATTATATTTTATTAAACTCGTCACTCCTTCGTGACAAGTTTCACGTGTATAGTAACAAATGGTCAAAATATCAAATTAATTCTCAAGCACTTTTTTTTTAAAGAATCTCGTCTGCATTATTTAACCAAAAGAGTCGAACAGTTTTAATTGTGAATTATTCATAAAATATATGAGAGAGAGAGAGAGAGCGAGCAACGGTGATTATAGTATAATAGTAGCAGAGAGATTAAGACATGAGGAGGGATTTTTAATATAATAGTCGGAAAAGAGCAGAAGTGATATGTTAGAAAAACATGGAAAACAGGTTAAGTGGGCAAAAATAAATAGAAAATGGTGAAGATGGGAATACATAAGATATGCACCACTATCCAAGTTTCCAATAATTGACCCATTATTACCACCTAAAAGTTTCCTAATGCCTAACCATATTTTCAATACTAAATTTACTAGGGGTACAAATGCCAGTCCCATAAGGCTTCAACTAGTCTACAACTTAGCTACACTAATCCCCACCCACAATCAATGGAAAACAAATACTACCTTATTCATGTTTGAATTACACCCACCAGCACAGGTAATGTCAAAATTTCATGAACTCTAGTTTTGTACCAAGTTTCAGAAAAGGCTTCAATTAATTGAATGGTAACAAGTTAGTCAAATCACTTTTGTCTGCCAAGTCCAGAAAGAGGTCACACCGAAGATGCAGAGCTCGTTGGTAACTACAGACACAGAAGTTGAGCTATATGATCAGTTTGCAAAGCTTCAGTAGAAAGTAGTGGTACCTTGAACCTGTCATCAGTTCAATACGGACTCTTTTACATAGGATCTGCCACCTGAACTGCACGAGTGAAAATCAAAATGTTGATGAGCCACCAACAGAAGGAAGGCTAAACCTTTAGCTTAGAAATAATATACTACTGTTACTCACGTGTACTTAAGATGAATATTCGTAAATCGACGGTTTTCTTTGCTTTGAGGTAGTGTTAGGGATCCTTCAATGATTTGATCTTGTTCCACCTCTATTGGGTCAAAAAAGTATATCATTGTCTGCAAAATTTACATACTAAACGTTAAAAAGATTACATTACAGAATAAAACGAGTACCTCCATGCAAGTTGCTAAATGTTAAAACTAGGAAACTCCATAGTTAAAAGTAAAGTTGACCACTTAGACTTTTATAATGCTCAGACCAAAATAGCGTACTTCCTAACAGAATCAAACCACTCTTATGTGCAGTTGTGTAAATGTCTGCAAACTCAGAATAAGCAAACTAAAATTAGTATGGTACCTGTTGCCAATGTGTTGGAGGATCTTCTGGTGCTGTTGAGAGTACAAGTGCTTCATTGGGATTGGAACGTTTCTTGCTTGGGATACCATCAACAGGACTATTACTTGATATGCCGATAAGTAGGGATTGGGTAGGATTATTTGCAGGAGAATTTGCTGGCCCACTGAATTCAACATCAAACCAAAATCCAAATCCATGCAGAGGAGCTGGGAATCAAGAAAGTATGAATACTACCCTTAAAATGAATAGACGCATAAAAACTGCAAGGACCAACTGTGTAAACAGCATGAAACAAAAGCCTACTTAAAATGATAAATGGTGTGTAACAACTATAAACCCAAAGATCTTGACAAGAGAAGATAATTTTGATTACATTATAGCATGGCATCTCAATTGTATGGTTGACAACACGCACACAATGTAAATCCTTTAACAAGCAGTGTGTGCACAGAAACAGAAAGAAGACAACATATGGCATCTATAAAAAGACAGATATCAATTGTAGGGTTTACCTCGCATCATTGACTGGAACTTATATGTTGTTGATACAGATTCTAACTCGTGGAGTTGGATCGTATAGCAGTCTACGTGCTTAACCTGTTAAGGATAATAAATTTTAATGCCACTTGATGAACAGTCTTTAGAAATATACAGTAACAAACAATCTATTAGAGCTCATAATTTGCTCATATAACCTGGACAAATGCTGCAGGTATAAAGAATGTCCCAAGCAACAGAATGTCAATATAATGAAGAAGCCATTAGTTTGCCACATAAAAACCATTGGTGCACTTGCGACTAATGCCTGGGTGTTAGGTAAAGAGGCATAACTGCCATGACACACATAACACTTGTTCAGAATGATTATTGCAGTGCCGAAGTTTTGGGATGCACCAGATGGAGAGAATATAATATTTTTTGGCTTGAGGGTCATTTTGTCCCCGTAGTAAACCTAAATCAGCAATTTTATATCAACTTTTTTTATAATATCAATTTTTCCCTCGAACACATTTTATTGCAACATTTTTTACAAGTGACCACCGTTCACCGTTATGATGCTGGTGTGGAAGTTAAGGATGTAGACGTGGCGGTCTACTATGCTGACCATGATGCTGACGTAACCTATGTTGCACCGATATAGATACGGGGACGAGAAATGGAAATTTCTAAAATTATAGGGTACGTGGACGATAAGGGTACAATACGATATATAAAAAAATTTAAAATTATAAATAGATGTAAGTAATCATAAATAAATTCAATATTTCTTATAAAATTGGTGTAACAACCTAATTTAAATCTAATTAAAATCCTAACATTTGAGAAATTTTTTCTAAATCCCTAAATTAATTTTGGTGGTCAATTTGAAAATAATGAAAAAATTGTTTCCATATTCAAAAGGCCTAGAAAGCTCATGGATCAACTGGCAATTAGACCAAAAATTATTTAAATACTATTATCACTCTTCTTCCCCCACCCCGAACTTCCTTTTCTTTCTTTTTCACAAAACCGCCCCGCTCATTCATTCCTCACCGCGCCGTCGCAGTTCGTAGCCTGTTGCAGTCAAAATTACTCCCGGGGACGTCCCCGAAACGTCCCCAAATAAGCTCTGACCGTCCCCGAATTCGATCAACCGTATCCAACTACCGTGGTACATCCCGGTACGTATCCCAACCGTCCTCCGTACTGTCCCCGTGCCGGAAACGTATCAGGTACTTGAAATGGGGCTCCTTTGCCGTCCCCGTGCTTTATAGGACGTAATAGTCCACGTATGAATGATGACATATCACAGAGGCTGAATTGATTTTTTTTAACGGAATTCAAATGCATAACTAAAAGCTTAAGGGGTAATTTTACCATGAAGTAAACTCAAATCAACAATATTGTGATTCATGGTGTTGATATGACAGCTTCTACCATGTCAGCATAGTGGACTACCATGTCCACACAGTTAATTGCCACATCATCATAACAATCAACGTCGGTCAATGGAAAAAATTGATGTAACTATATAATATCGAGGGAAAAATTTATTCTATTAAAAAGTAGGGACAACGTTGTTGATTTAGGTTTACTTTAGGGGCAAAAAGACCCCTTAAGCCTATAAAAAACCATAGGCAGGAACCAAATGTAATAAGGTACAACCGAGAAATTTAAAAAAAAAAATCATATATTTCTATTTACAAAAACTAAAATTTGGTCTTTCCGATTTCAGAAATAGATTGGGAAGCTAGAAGGCAATAAAGCAAGAGAACTAGAAGACTCACCACATGTGGCCATGTTATAACATTCTCCCCTGTTATTGTCTCCACACATGGCTCTTCAAATGCACACTGTTTTGCTAATTGTAACATTGCAGACATTGCAAGACAAAATGAAGTCATAATTCACAGTTCCACACAATCAACACAGAAGCAAGCTACGCGCAGAAGGCGTGAGAGCTGCAAGTTAAAAGCAGATCAGTAGAATTTAATTTCACATATACTGCATAAATACAGATTTAATTCAGCATCACACTCATTATCAATTCCATAGACATTGCGCCAAAACTCAATGCTGTCTTGGTATCTGACAGGATGTGTGATTGGTGCCATGTACAACTGCAAGCAGTAAAGAGTGAAATAAACACTAAAATAAATTTTCATCATGAGAAACAGATTCAGCAACACAATAAAACTTCATAGGACTCAAGATTCAAGAGAGCATGGAATAAACTACCAGGTTCAGCTTGTAGCAAAGTAAAATTGCACTAGACTAGCATTAAAATGGCACAAACCGTAGCATTGCAAGGAAGAATAAGGCCTCCACATTTTAGCCATCGATCTCTAGCTGTAATAACACTTCCCAGCATGCTCTGGAAAAATGTAATGTGGATGATCACAATATATATACTTGAAATGCAAGAAAAACAGAAGTAAAAAGAATAAGACATAAGAATCAATTGCATGAATAAAATATTAGTTCTCATATCAAAACCTAAAGGAGTTCCCGGATATCTCTTCAAATAATTTAGATATGATGAGGGATTTCAACAATCACCTCATAAAGCAGCATGTAGCCCATCCACTCTGAAACTATTACATCAACCTCTTCATCAATTTCAACATCAAGTAGAAACAATAACTAATATAAACTTCAAGAGGAGACAAATCAGTCCAAGGAAAGTAAACACATTTATAAGAACAGTGTGAAGCACATGGCTTTCCACCCCTCCCCAATCTCACTCACCATCAAGTATAAGTTTATTGCAGATCTAGTCTCTAAACATGAATGCAAAAAAGCCCTTTGATTCTTCGTATTAAATTACATAACTCGTACTTCTACACTTGTGTACTCTACAATAGCCACTGATTTACTATCTCATCCAAACAAAGATGCCAATAGCAGAAATATGCTGTCATTTTTCAAGAACTAATCCATGAATTTATAAACCTGGGTGTTGAAACCACGCCAATATGAAAGTGGGCAACACACAAAACAATGTGTGTCAGTTACAAATAGGTGCAAGCTTTCACCAATTATGATCTTATGATCACCATGACAATGAGTGGTGTGTATATCAAGTATGAAAAATATGTGACTATTTAAACAAATATATCTCTACAAAGGGTACTACAATTGTAGGCATTGGTTGTGGTCATCTATTAATGCTAGCATCCAGAAGTTGGTATGGCAATCATTTCTTCTAAGATCCACATTTACATAAAATTTTCCTCATTTTATAATGAGATTTAAACAAAATCACCAGTATCCAAGCTATGTTGCTTGGATATGGGGACATGAAATGGAAATTTCCAAAATTAGAGGGAATGGGTACGACAAATATAAAATAAATTCTAAAATGAAACATTCATGCTGATTTTTTCTACATTTTGTTTTAAATTTTAAAATTTATTTTATATTTGTTGTAGATTTGTCATATTCGTACTCTAAAATTTTGAAAATTATTGTTTTCTGTCCCCGTATTTATATCCATATACATGCAACATAGATTCTCACTAACTTTCACAAGTTAAAGAAAGAAAATCTAACCCTGAGTTGGCCTACAGGTCGCTAGTTATCCCTCCAATGAAAACTAAAGTTTAATAATTCAACTCTACTGCCCAAACCATTTGTGGTCATAGAATTCAATAAGCTTGGGAAGAATAAATCTACAAGTTTGAGAGGAAAAGCCTACCTCAACTCGTCCATGCAATACAAATGACCCTTTCAGCTAAGTTATTTGCTTTCACCACTTCATTGACATGCAATCAAACAACAAATATTAATATAAACCAAATAGCCAGTTTCATTCTAAACAAGAACGCAACCAAAGAAAGGTCCTGAGAAGTAAAGAATATATACAATTCCACAATATTGATTGAAAAATAGTATGCATGCTCTAATAGTTGTGTAGACAACTCATTTTCCACTTACTGCTCCACTATATTTCACACACTCCACCACCACTTGCCCATTTCTTTAATATACTCATGCTAGCGCTCAAGCTCCCACCATTCCACTTCAACGTCCACCATCTCCTATTCCACTTCAACACCACCATTTTTTTCTCGTGCCACTAAAAGGGATGGTGCAGATCCAAATAATCATCCAACTATTAGTAATATTTTATGTAAAAATTCGGCTATAAAACCGAATGAAATGTAAGAGCTCAAAGGGGGGAGCTCGGGGGGTAAATTTTGGAAATAGTTTACAAGGTAAGAAACCTTTTTTACTTTTCAAAAATTTCAATTTTCAAATTTGAATGAGAAACCTTTATCATATTTCGATAGACATGTGAAAACATCCTGTCCAAAGGTCTTATGGATGGTCCTAATGACTTATCATCTTGCTTGAAAGACTTACAGATGACCGGAAGGATTTAATCATCATGCTCGAAAGACTTAATGATGGCCCAAAGGACTTATAAATTTTTGGAAATATTTTACTAGGTAAGAAACCTTTCTTACTTTTCAAAAATTTCAATTTTCAAATTTGAATGAGAAACCTTTCTCATATTTTCGTTTGGAAGATCTGTAAAAATCAAATGTTTATGTGTGAAATGTGAATGCAATGCATTTTCTTTTATGTAAATGATATTTTCATGCATGTGTAAATGTTGATTCAGTTTTCCTTTATCTCCAAAGTGGGGAACCAGGCCTTCTTCCTCTTGATCATTCTTCTCTAGGGTTTATGCAAACATCGACGTAGCAGCTTGCAACTTTTGAAGATCTGCCCAATCATCTTGTGGTCTTTATTTTATGTCTTCATTTCTTGTTGCGGTCAGTAATATGATCTTGATGTCCCTTTTCGTCTTTGGCTCAAATGCACTATCAGAGTTGTTTTTCGAGACTCTTCCATTAATTGATGCTTGTTTGAATTACTTTACAAGGTAAGCTCTACTCATATCCAGGGTTTGCCCCTGACACTTCAAGTTGTGAGATACATTCTCAATTCTTCTTGGTCTGAATCTTGATCTGGGTTTCTGGTCATGCTCCAAAGTGGGCATTTTCATGGCTCCTCCCCACTTGGGTGCCAAAATTCATCCTTGACTGATCGCATTCTTGCATTTTTGTTATATGTTCCATTTTCAAACAAGGCGATCATTTGTTTCTTGATGGGTTACCGACAAAATCATGAGGAAATGTTATAAGTTCTATCCTCCATTCATTATGATCTCTTGGATCATTTGCTATCAAGATTGTGGAATACTTCATGTTATGGCATTGTTTATTCAATAGAGGTAGAATGGGCCTCACCTACTTCAAGGACATTTCGCATTTGAGACCATCCTGTTTGAAAATATTTTTCTCCTTGCTTTTTATTTTAGAAATGTGAAAAAATGTTGAATAAAATTAAAAAAATGTTGTCATTTTCTTCAACCTCACAATCAAAACAAATTGTAAAACAAGAGTTCACTGAATATCAAATAAGTCAAATTTTCTTTTAATCCTTCAAAAATTATATACATTTGAAAAATGTAAAGATTAATGCTGCTAAAAGGCTTAGGTTGACTTGGGAAGGTAATGTGTTTCAGGTTAGCTTCTTGCGTCCTTGATTCTGGCGTTTTATTGATCTGATGAGGCAACCATTATGCCTTTCTTCTGAAAATGTCCACTGGTTCTCATACCTCATAAGCTCCTTTAGATTATGCGATGCTTTATCCAGAGATGTATAAGATCACCCTTCTGTGCAGTGGTTGACAATCTTCATGTTCAAGTTATATTTTCAGGTTTCCAACTCGAATTCTCCTTTCGTTTCAGGACGTCATCTAAAATTTTACGTCTTGAACCCTCATTTTATTGTTTACTATCATGCATTAAAGATTTTTAAAAAAAAAACTATTTACAAATAAAATTAACCCTGAGGGGCGAAATGAAAACTTAAGATAGTCTATCCACTTAGAAATCCATGTATGATCAGAAAGGACTTTTCAGGTACGTAATATAGGCCAGGGCTCATGGTTATGAAAGAAAGGGATAAATAGGCACAAACAAGTGTTTAAGGGTGATCGAACCAAAGATCAATTCGTTCTGCTGTCTTCATCCTTCCTGCTTTACTTGACTTGGATCTGCTTTGCTACTTATATTTCACCATTTCTTTTTCTGGATCCCTCTAGACTGCCAATTTTTGGGTTCATTTCCATTTTCTTATATCTCCAACATTTCTTGCGCTTCTTGTTGAATATGAATCTTTGAACTTATTGCACTTGATCAACTTTGTAACTTGAGGTTCAATGAATCATCCATCTTAATTCAATTTCTGACCACAAGATGATTGGGCAGATCTTCAGAAGTTGCAAGCTGCTGCGTCGATGTTTACGTAAACCCTAGAGAAGAATGATCAAGAGAAAGAAGGCTTGGTTCCCCACTTTGGAGATAAAGGAAAACTGAATCAACATTTACACATGCATGAAAATATCATTTACATAAAAGAAAATGCATTGCATTGCATTTACATTTCATACATAAACATTTGATTTTATAGATCTTCCAAACAAAAAGATTCATGGTATTAAAATCACAACAAGTGAAAGCTAGAATTCAAACCTCAAAAACAGGGAATCATGTTTAAAGAGGCAGAACCTGAAGAACAAAGTGGGCCAATCCATATAGGAAACATTAATTTGAAGTGGGGCATATTGCCCAACCATTAAGTCATTTTATAAGTGAAAAAATTAGAAAGGTTTCTCATTTAAATTTGAAAATTGAAAATTTGAAAAGTAAGAAATGTTTCTTACCTAGTAAACTATTTCCAAAATTTATAAGTCCTTCGGGCCATCAGTAAGTCTTTATAGCATGATGTTTCGGGTCATCTATAAGCCTTTCGAGTAAGTTGATAAGTCATTCGGCCATCCATAAGACCTTTAGGCAGGATGTTTTCACAAGTCTGTTGAAAATGAGAAAGGTTTCTCATTTAAATTTGAAAATTTTGAAAATTAAGAAAGGTTTCTTACCTAGTAAACTATTTCCAAAATTCATAAGTCCTTCGGGCCATCAGTAAGTCTTTCGAGCATGATGATTAAATCCTACGGGTCATCTGTAAGTCTTTCAAGCAAGATGATAAGTCCTTCGGGTCATCCATAAGACCTTTGGGCAGGATGTTTTCACATGTCTATTGAAATATGAGAAAGGTTTCTTATTCAAAATTGAAAATTGAAATTTTTGAAAAGTAAGAAAGGTTTCTTACCTAGTAAAAAATTTCCAAAATTTATAAGTCATTCGGGCCATCAGTAGGTCTTTCGAGCATGATGATTAAATCCTTCTGGTCATCTGTAAGTCTTTCAAGCAAGATGATAAGTCTTTTGGGCCATCTATAAGACCTTTGGGCAGAATGTTTTCACATGTCTATTAAATATGAGAGGTTTCTCATTCAAATTTGAAAATTGAAATTTTTGAAAAGTAAGAAAGGTTTTTTACCTAGTAAACTATTTCCAAAATTTATAAGTCCTTCGAGCCATCAGTAAGTCTTCTGAGCATGATGCATAAATCCTTCTGGTCATCTGTAAGTATTTCGAGCAAGATGATAAATCCTTCGGGCCATCCATAAGTCCTTCGAGCAGGATGTTTTTCAAATGTCTATTAAAATATGAGAAATGTTTCTCATTTAAATCTGAGATTTAAAATTGTTGAAAAGTAAGAAAGGCTTCTTACGTAGTAAACTATTTCCAAAATTTATAAATCCTTCTGGTCGTCAGTAAGTCTTTCGAGCATGATGCATAAATCCTTCGGGTCATCTGTAAGCTTTTCGAGCAAGATGATAAGTCCTTTGGGCCATCCATAAGTCCTTTGGGCAGGATGTTTACGCATGATTTTCCAGAAAATGAGAAAAACAATTTCCAAAAGTTTCTCATTTAAATATTTTCTATAAAAAAGAGAAAATAAATTTTTTAAAAAAGTAACTGATTGAGCTCGGGATTGATCTCAGGTTCAGAGCTATGATATGCAACAATCCTATATAATTCCACAAAAGTGTAAGCATTAACCAGAGAGAAATGTGTTTTTTTCTTTTTTGAAATAACATAATGAACTGTAAATTAAATAAGATCGAACTTGTAATTTCCAAATAATAAATATAGGGTAACCAACTCGTGGCTTGACTCTCAATTTGTTTAAAAAAAAGTCCCCAGTGGAGTCGCCAAGCTGTCGACACCATTTTTCACCTGGGCGGGGAAATACTGATACCGACTCGGGGGTTTTCTCTTTGAAAATCATTTCGAAATGTGAGGAGTTGCCACCAATCATTTAAGGTGAGATTGGAACACCGTAAAAATCGGGTGATTTTAATAAAACCTTTTATTTTAATAAAATACCAAGTTTTAGGGTCTCTGAAAATCTAGAAATTAGGTTCGAGAGTCAGTTACGCGTGGGGAAGGATTAGCACCCCCACAAGCGCCCAAAAATTGGTACATAGTTGATTACCCTATATTTAAAATTGGAAATTTTGAGTTCGATCTTTATTTAATTTAAAAATCATTAAGGATGCAAAGTTGAAAAGGGTATTCGTTTATCGAGACCGATAGCATTCGCCCCCGAGCGTAAATACGGGAGATCAACTATTGTGCCTAATAACCGAATATTGCCTCATTTTTAGAAAACATGATGTGATTTTCTAAAGGATATCGACTTATTTAGGGAATTACCAGTAGTCACCCCTTGAGCACGATCGCGAAGGATATACTATTAACTCCTTAATAAGCGAACAGTGCCTTAAGTTTTAAAAATAATGCAATCAAACAAAATTTTATTTAATCCTAATTATACTAAAAATATATTAAGGTTTTTTCTAACCTACGGTGTAAAATTATGATAATTAAAGAACTTAGGGGCTCAAGCCTAAGAACGTAGGCTCTAGTATTAACCTATTTTTAATTTTAATTAATTATTGAATCGAATAACTGAAGTGGTCCCTCGAGCTTTTAAGTGAGAGCCACTTCGGATTATCCCCTAAATTAAGAGACTAATTTGAAATCTAAGCTAAAATGGAGGCTCTATTTAACCTATTTAATTATGTCAATATTTAAAGTCTAATCGAAGTTTGGGGATTAAAAGGGTAAAGTCCTAAAGGATCGAGTTCTAAAAGATTTAAAAGTCTAAGGACCTAAATAGGCATTTTCTAAAGCTAGGGAGTAATTAAAGCCTAATTATTATCTAAATTATTATACTAAAATTTTAAAAAATATTAATTATTAATTAATTTTAGAATCGAACAATCGATTAGAGTAATCGGGCGTATAATGTGAAAACTCAACTCAGATTGCTCCCTAATTAAACTAAAGTGTCGTCTTAATTTCTAAGTTTGATTCGAGTATTAATCTAATTTAAGAACTAACTCTAAAGGTTTAAACTACGAGATAATCAAACAATTAATAAGCCTAACTTAAAATTAATAAAAATAAAAATAAAAACAGTAAAAACAAAATAAAATAAAAAGTAAAATAAACACAAGTACAAGGATCTAATTGTATAAAATAAAATAAAAGTAACTAAAATGCAAGAAAATAAAAGTTAGTAGTTAAATCAGAAATAAATAGTGACCGGAATGCAAAAATTAAAATTGTAGTAGCTAAATAAAAAATTAACAATGACTAAAATGATAATAATCAAAACATACGACTAAATTAAGAAAAGAATGAAATAGAGTGCCCAAATCAAAATAAATAAAATTCGGTGATTAAAGTGTAAAATTATGCTAAACATACAGGGACCTGAAAGTAAATTTACCAACAAAAAAAAATAAAACATGAAATACATGAAATGTGATTAGACCTTTAATTTTGATGCCAAAACCATGAAATACAAAAGAACCGAGGGACCTATTTTCTAATTTACCCAAACGTAAAACAATTAACCCCTTTTATTACTCAAAAGCACGTGCAAAGCCATAATCATTCCCCCTTTTCTTTCATTCTTTTTTTTAGAATTAAACTTCATTCCCCACATCCATGGCTCTCACAAAATTTCAGCGCTTACCACCTGAAAATTGAGGCCGCTCTCTCCCTCAATTCCGACCGGTAAGTCCTAACTCTAATATGGTAACAAAAGACTCTTTTTTATGATATTTCCTTTCAAAATGAGAAGAGATATTTGAAAAATGGTTGCTGCTAAAAATGAAAAAAAAGAAACATTTTTCAGTATTCTCTTTGTATTTCTTTCGAATATAAAGGCTTACAATCTATTCTTTCTTCTGAATTCCCCTAAGGAGAAAAAGAAAATACCCCCTGTTACAAAGTTATCGAGAGAAAAAAATTCCCCCCAAGCTCCCCCCTTTGAGCTCTTACATTTCATTCGATTTTATAGCCGAATTTTTACATAAAATATTACTAATAGTGGGATGATTATTTGGATCTACACTCATCCCTTTTAGTGGCATGAGAAAAAATATGGTGGTGTTGAAGTGGAATAGGAAATGGTGGACGTTGAAGTGGAATGGTGGGAGCTTGAGCACTAGCATGGGCACTAACATGGGTATTTTAAAGAAATGGGCAAGTGGTGGTGGAGTGTGTTAAGTATAATGGAAATTTTGTTTAAAGTAGATTTGAAACCTTAAATACAGGGAATCATGTTTAAGAAGACAGAACCTGAAGAACAAAGTGGTCCCAATCTATAGAGGAAACATTACTTTGAAGTGGGGCAAGTTGCCCAACCATTAAGTCATTTTATAAGTGAAAAAATGAGAATGGTTTCTCATTTAAATTTGAAAATTGAAATTTTGAAAAGTAAGAAAGGTTTGTTACCTAGTAAACTATTTCCAAAATTTATAAGTCATTCGGGCCATCAGTAAGTCTTTCGAGCATGATGCCTCGGGTCATCTATAAGCCTTTCGAAACAGATGATAAGTCCTTCAGGCCATCTATAAGACCTTTGGGCAGGATGTTTTCACATGTCTGTTGGAAATGAGAAAGGTTTCTCATTTAAATTTTAAAATTGAAATTTTGAAAAGTAAGAAAGGTTTATTACCAAGTAAACTATTTCCAAAATTTATAAGTCCTTCGGGCCATCAGTAAGTCTTTCAAGCATGATGATTAAATCCTTCGGGTCATCTGTAAGTCTTTCAAGCAAGATGATAAGTCGTTCGGGCCATCTATAAGACCTTTGGGCAGGATGTTTTCACATGTCTATTGAAATACAAGAAAGGTTTCTCATTCAAATTTGAAAATTGAAATTTTTGAAAAGTAAGAAAGGTTTCTTACCTAGTAAAATATTTCCAAAATTTATAAGTCCTTCGGACCATCAATAAGTCTTTCGAGCACGATGATTAAATCCCTCCGGTTATCTGTAACTCTTTCAAGCAAGATGATAAGTCCTTCGGGTCATCCATAAGAGCTTTGGGCAGGATGTTTTTTCATGTCTATTAAATATGAGAAAGGTTTCTCATTCAAATTTAAAAATTGAAATTTTTGAAAAGTAAGAAAGGTTTCGTACCTAGTAAACTATTTCCAAAATTTATAAGTCCTTCGAGCCATCAGTAAGTCTTCCGAGCATGATGTATAAATCCTTCGGGTCATCTGTAAGTCTTTCGAGAAAAATGATAAATCCTTCGGGCCATCCATAAGTCCTTCGGGCAGGATGTTTGTCAAATGTCTATTAAAATATGAGAAAGGTTTCTCATTTAAATCTGAGATTTGAAATTGTTGAAAAGTAAGAAAGGCTTCTTACCTAATAAACTATTTCCAAAATTTATAAATCCTTCGGGTCGTCAGTAAGCCTTTCGAGCATGATACATAAATCTTTCGGGTCATCTGTAAGCTTTTCGAGCAAGATAATAAGTCCTTTGGGCCATCCATAAGTCTTTCGGGCAAGATGTTTACGCATGATTTTCCAGAAAATGATCCAAAAGTTTCTCATTTAAATATTTTCTATAAAAAAAGAACGGAAATTTTTTAAAAAAGTAATCGATTCAGAGTCCCAAAAAGTGAGAGATTCAACTAACACTCAAGTCTAGACAAATTATCATATTCGATGGATGCAAGACAAATTTACACAAAAAAACCAATCCAAATCTTCAAATGTGATCTTTCAAATTTTCAAACATATACTAACAAAGGTTAATGTTTAATTTTCAGGTTCGATCCCAATCAATGGATCAACTTTCCAAGATCTGATATTCCCTTAGAAGAAGCGGAACAAATCCCTCTCTTCCAAGATTTGATATTCCCTTAGTGACATCTGAACAAGTTTACCCTGATTCAATGGATCAACATTTCAAGATTTGATATTCCCTTAGAAGAAGCGGAACAGATCCCTCTCTTTCAAGATTTGATATTCTGTGAGTGACAGCAGAACAAGTCTACTCCGATTCAATGGATCAACTTTCCAAGAACTGATATTCCCTTAGAAGAAGCGGAACAAATCCCTCTCTTTCAAGATTTGATATTTCATGAGTGACAATGGAATAAGTCTGTCTCAATTCAATATTTCCTGGGTGACAAGGGAATGGATCAACATCTCCAGATTTGATATTCCCCGAGTGACAGTGGAACAGATCCTTTATCATATTTCAAACCATGAAGTTGACCGGGCAAAAATGTATTGTCTCTTCGTCTTTGCCCTATTCTTGATTGACACAAGAATGGGCAAAGAGGGGCAACTGTAGACAACTTATTTTTCCACTTACTACTCCACTATACTTAACACACTCCACCACCACTTGCCCATTTCTTTAATATACCCATGTTAGTGCCCATGCTAGTGTTTAAGCTCCCACCATTCCACTTCAACGTCCATCATCTCCTATTCCACTTCAACACCACCATTTCTTTCTCATGCCACTAAAAAGGATGAGTGTAGATCTAAATAATCATCCTACTATTAGTAATATTTTATGTGAAAATTCAGCTATAAAGCCGAATGAAATGTAAGAGCTCAAAGGGTCGAGCTCGGGGGGGATTTATTTCGATAACTTTGTAACACGGGTTTTTTCTTTTTCTCCTTAGGGGAATTCAGAAGAAAGAATAGATTGTAAGCCTTTATATTCGAAATAAATACAAAGAGAAGCTTGAAAAATGTTTCCTTTTTTTCATTTTGAGCAGGAACCATTTTTCCATATATATGTTCTCATTTTGAAAGGAAATAGCATAAAAAGAGTCTTTTGTTACCATAGTAGAGTTAGGATTTACAGGTCGGAATTGAGGGCGAGAGCAACCTCCATGTTCAGGTGGTAGGCGTTGAAATTTTGTAAGAGACATGGATGTGGGGAATGAAGTTTGATTCTGAAAAAAAAATGAAAGAAAAGGGGGAATGATTTTGGCTTTGCATGTGCTTTTGAATAATAAAAGGGGTTAGTTGTTTTACATTTGGGTAAATTAGAAAATAGATCCCTCAGTTCTTTTGTATTTCATGGTTTTGGCATCAAAATTAAAGTCTAATCACATTTCATGTATTCCATGTTTTATTTTTTTGTTAGTAAATTTACTTTCAGGTCCCTGTATTTTTAGCGTAATTTTACACTTTAGTCACCGAATTTTATTTATTCTGATTTTGGCACTCTATTCCATTCATTTCTTAATTTAGTCGTATGTTTTGATTATTATCATTTTAGTCACTGTTAATTTTTGATTTAGCTATATGATTTTAATTTTTGCATTCTGATCACTATTTATTTCTTATTTAACTACTAAATTTTATTTTCTTGCATTTTAGTTACTTTTATTTTATTTTATACAATTAGATCTTTGTACTTGTGTTTATTTTACTTTTTATTTTATTCTTTTTTACTATTTTTATTTTTTATTTTTATTATTGTTATTTTTAAGTTAGGTTTATTAATTGTTTGATTATCTCATAGTTTAAACCTTTAGACTTAGTTCTTAAATTCGATGAATACTCGAATCAAACTTAGAAATTAAGATGACACTTTAGTTTAATTAGGGAGCAATCCGAGTTGAGTTTTCGCATTATACGCCCGATTACTCTAATCGATTGTTCGATTCTAAAATTAATTAATAATTAATATTTTTTAAAAATTTTAGTGTAATAATTTAGATAATAATTAGGCTTTAATTACTCCCTAGCTTTAGAAAATGCCTATTTAGGTCCTTAGACTTTTAAATCTTTTAGAACTCGATCCTTTAGGCCTTGACCCTTTTAATCCCCAAACTTCGATTATACTTTAAATATTGACATAATTAAATAGGTTAAATAGAACCTCCATTTTAGCTTAGATTTCAAATTATTATCTTAATTTAGAAAATAATCTGAAGTGGCTCTCACTTAAAAGCTCGAGGGACCGCTTAAGTTATTCGATTCAATAATTAATTAAAATTAAAAATAGGTTAATATTAGAGCCTACATTCTTATGCTTGAGCCCCTAGGTTCTTTAATTTTCATAATTTTACACCGTAGGTTAGAAAAAGCCTTAATTTATTTTTAGTATAATTAGGATTAAATAAAATTTTGTTTGATTGCATTGTTTTTAAAACTTAAGTCATTGTTCACTTATTAAAGAGTTAATAGTATATCCTCTGCGATCGTGCTCAGGGAAGACTACTGATAATTCTCTAAATAAGTAGATATCATTTTCAAAACCACATCATGTTTTCTAAAAATGAGACAATATTCAGTTATTAGGCACAATAGCTTATCTCCCGCATTTACGCTCGGGAGCGAATGTTATCGGTCTCGATAAATGAATACCCTTTTCAACTTTGCGTCCTTAATGATTTTTAAATTAAATAAAGATCGAACTCAAAATTTCCAATTTTAAATATAGGGTAAGCAACTAGGTACCAATTTTTGGGAGCTTGTGGGGGTGCTAATCCTTCCCCACGCGTAACTGACTCTCGAACCTAATTTCTAGATTTTCAGAGACCCTAAAACTTGGTATTTTATTAAAATAAAAGGTATTATTAAAATCACCCGATTTTTACGGTGTTCCAATCTCACCTTAAATGATTGGTGGCGACTCCTCACATTTCGAAATGATTTTCAAAAAGAAAACCCCCGAGTCGATATCGGTATTTCCCCGCCCGGGCAAAAAATGGTGTCGACAAGTTGTGTTAACCAGATCTTATAATCTCATTGTGAAAATGGCAATAAGAGAAGGAAATATTAGCTAAACTATAGCATTCTCAAAAGAGGAGGTAAAAATTGCCTCGTGTAAGCATTTAAGCTCTAATGCAACAAAATACATGCACTGCAATATCACTGGCATCCACTGCATAAACCTGAAAATACATAATTACTTCAGATATTAGACAGTTGTGCTTAAATGAATCCATAACCATCACAAGAATATAAATTTGAGGCAGCAAGAGAATTCTAAAAAAAAAATACTAATGAACAAAATTGAAGTTCTATCTATAATTTCTCTTGGTCAATAGATCAATATAAGCCTACTGTCTTCTTTATGATAAAATTATAAATTTAACAAAGAAAACTAGTTTGAGAAAACCTAGAGGGAAGTAAAGGGGGGGGGGAAATAAAGTTAAACACAATTTAGCTTCTAGCAATCACCTGCACTTATTAAATAATGCAGTCTTCAGAAACCGGTTGAAGCCAGTATCACATTATATGCAAAACAATTGATATTTATTCAATCCTCAAATATATGTGCCATATAACATTGTTATAAATATGTTAATCATGCAATAAGAAGGTCAGAACATATACCCGTTTTGCACCAGCTTGAGCACAAAATATTGAAAGAATGACTGTGCCACATCCAACATCCATTACAACCTGTAAGCATGACCAAAAGTAATAATGAGGAAGAGGAACAAAATGACTAAATAGAATTTGAAACAATTCTTAAACCAACTAGGTTGTTTGAGAGCCAGCTACTTTATATATAATATGTCCCAATTAAACACAAATGCGTTTCACTTTGGCATGAGATTATAATCTGTAAGGTATAACATTGTGACTTATAAAACCTGGTATTACAAAGAAAGAGATCAAATATTCAGTGGTTTGTCATGCATTTCTATTATTATTAGTTTAAAGGCAAAAGGTTATCCAATCTTGCAACAGATACCGGCTAGCAACTTTGCCAAAATTATATACAATTTACCCAAACCTGGATAAAATGTACAATAATGCAATACTTTTGGTCACAAATGCAAGATTCAACCTTGCTTAAACGAAGTCAGCAAAGAAGCAAAGATAAATGATAAGTAGTATCATTTCTTTCAACAAAGAGAGTGAGGACATTTAAAAACAAAACAAGTAAAAAAAGCTCACACAATACATCAAGAAGTAACACCAAAACAAAAATGAACCCAGTTAAGGACTAATATTAAGATAGAGAAATAACAAGAAAAGAAAAGAAAAGACCTTGATCATTTCTTCGTGGATGCCAACGTGGGCATAAGAGTGAAAGTAGGCCTTGTCGAAGTTCGTACAAGGAGGATTGATTTTATGCTCTTTTTGATCGTCGTTGGTGGTGTTTTGGGGATTTTGGAATTCAAAAACCCTAAACCCATAGGGATTACATGGCCTACGACCTCCACTCCTCCAACGACCTCCACCTCGCCTCTCTTCTCCGCCCGATGGCTACTGATTGTTTTGGTGGTAAGCATTATTGAATCCCGTACTTCCGTACATGTTTCCTTCTCTTGATGGATCACCAGAGCGCAACAATTCAGGGGGCACGTTATGAGAAGGGATACAACTGCGAAGTTCTCGTTGGGGTTTTTGTCAAAAACCCGAGACAAGGAATTTGGATTTCATTACTATTTGTTGACGGACCAAATCAAGAAAAGGGTTACGGGCTTTCGCAGTGCGTCTGGAACAGTTGTTAATGAAATGATTAGAGCACTAAACTAATCCATTTTGATCCAAACCCAAAAAAAAATCATATGTTAACTTTTTTTACGCGCTCGAACAAAAATATATCGGGACAATATTCTTAAACAGTAAAAATAGTATATCCAAAAATATAAAGAAAAAGAAAAATATTTCTTTGAAAATAACATCTAAAAAATTTAGTAACCTTCATAGAAGTTATTTGTCTATGTCAAACTGGACATTTTGAGAAGTGATAAAGGAATGATGTGCGAACTTAACTATCTGACAAGCTGTTTTACAACACAATTCTGATTATATTTGCAAATAAAAATTTACCAAAGAAGATATGACTATATGTGACTACTGATAAACCAATAAAAAAATAAATGTCATGAAGGTCTATCAACAAACACCGAAATGACCAAAAGTCATAAGAATCGTAACAAAAGTTATAAGAAACATGTCAAGAGAGCAAAAAAATGTCACAAGAGCAGAAAAAGTATGTCACAATGACATAAATATTTATTTAAAATTGGAAGAAAAAACTAAAAAAAAGAACAAATGATATAATAAAAAATAAAAGAACTAATAATTATTGACGGTCGTTACCTATTATTAAGATGGATGTTGTTGTTGGTTAAAAAAAAGAATGTGACACTATATTGTTGAGAAAAACAATGTAAGCTAGAGAGTGGCACAGTGACTTAAATTTAATAAATTCAAATTAATCTCATTTAGTTAGAAAAGTCAATAACTAATCCAAACTCAAAAATGAATTAAGCTTGGCGCGAACCAAGCTTCCTCTATAGTCAAAGGGATGAATGTTGTATTTAGATATCTTAGATTCGAGCACCAGCACTTATATAGGTCTTTGAACGTTCATTGTCAAACGATTTAAAATATTTAGAATATATATTATTTTGTAATTTTAATATAATAAATAAATTAAACTTGAAATGGCATAAATAATATGAAATAATTTAAATTTTAAGACTTTTTTATATATATTACGTTTAAATTAAGGGTAAACTATGTATTTAGTCATCCACCAATTCTCATGGTCCATTTTGGTCACCTAATTTTTCTTTTTCAAAATCATATTTAACGTTATGCTTTGATTTCATTTTTGGTCATATGCCATTAAAAAAGTAATCATGACGCTTACGTGTCACTATAAGATAATATTATGTCATCATTAAAAAAATATTATATGTTTCAATCACTCTTGATGTGATTAAACACAAAATTTACCCTTAAATTAAATATGTTTCAATCACTCTTTATGTGAAAAAGCATTATTGCGTGCGCATATAATATGACTAAAATATTAATTATGTACTAAAAATATTATATGTATACGTCGAATGAGATAAAATTAAATCATAGATATGAAGAAAAAAAATTAAATTGACTAGATTTAAAAAAAGATTGAATACATTTGTCTTTTTTATCATCTAAATGGTATGCATATGGTTATATGATAGATTATATTGTTATTATGTCATGTTAGCAACATTAAACTCTATAAATTATCATCCTAATATCATAATGGTTAATGTCACGTTTGTTATTCAAAGGTTCAGATTGAGTTTTCCAGCATTCAATTTAAAAGTTATTTTTAGTATAAAATAAATTTGTTTTATTTTTCAAAAATTTAAGGGTTTTATGTACCTTTAAGTATTTTTTTAATTAGTAGGATTTAGGGATTATTATATCTTTTATGAGTGATCATGTTGTAATTTTATGTAATTTTTTTAGTATAAGATTAAATTTGTAAGATGATTAGAGATTTTAAAGCATCAAATTTGAAACTGTAAACACAAGATATAAAATTTAAGTTACAGTTTTTCTATTGAAAATTAGTTGAGAGGACTAAAGTTACAAAGATTCACTTAGGGTCATTTAAATTTAAAGTGATTTAGGAATTTATGTATTTAAAAAGTATATATGCATTGTTTTGTTCGTTTATAAAAGATATCGTTGGACTTTAATGAATGGCAGAATTAGGGAAATAATCCAAGCGGGCCTTTTATTTAGATCAATAGGGCATATTGGATTTTATTATAGGATTTATGGTAAATACTGCAGTGGACATGGAACTCTTCATGTCGGCGTGATGAGTTCCATGGGAAATATTTTTTAATGGGTTGTGGGTTCTACAGTCCGAATTATCTAATATATATTAAGGGACTCATCATGCCCGCGTGACGAAAATTAATAAAAAAAATTTTTTATTAAATTTTAAAAAAATTGTAAAAAAATATAATATTTTAATGGATAGGAAACTCGTCATGTCGATGTGACGAGTTTCAACGGGTATAAATTTGAAGTTTTGGACCGTTAGGGTGACCGTTGTTGAACGGATAATTTTTTTTTAAATTCAATGGAACTCGTCGCGTCGGTTTGACAAGTTCCAACAGGTAAAAAAATTTCATCTCTTAAAACAGTGTACATCATCTTCAATCTCTTACACAACACACTCATTTCATCTCTTACACAACACTCTCCTTTCATCTTCAATCTCTTACACAACACACTCCTTTCATCTTCAATCTCTTACACAACACACTCCTTTCATCTAATCAAATACATTTCAAACAATGAGCAACAAATTCTTCACAGTTGTCCATTATAATGGAAAAATTCTACAAACTGATGTTGGTGTTGTATTAAGTCACACAGACCCATCAATATGATGTTCCCTATAGATGTATCTCATCGCCAAAAGAAGCAAAAATTGAGAGAACTTGGAGCTTCTGTTTCATGTTTAAGTTATCAGTACCTAATCTCCTCAAATCTAAATACATATGGAAAAGTACAGCTTGATGATGATGATGATGACAATGTCATTGTTATGGTTGGACTTCATCAATCATCAAATAATAATATGGTGGAGATTTACGCTGAAACCATGATTGCAACTGATATTCCGACCCCATCAGTATTAGCTCGAAGAACAGAAGAAATAGGACCCTCTGAACCACATGCAAGTGATGCTGATGATAACCTTGTTGGACGGTTCAGTGAAAGTCTTACTGAATTTAGAGAGAATGATGAAGATATTGTTCCGTTTCTAGATGATGACGACACACCATTAGTTTATGATTATGATGTTTTTTAGGTTGCTTCAGAGGGATAAGGTTTGGATGTTAAGGTTGATGTATGGGAGGCAACTCTTTCATGATGTTAATGATTGCAGAATGCTCCACATGTTTGGGTAAAAACACACCCTCAACCTAAAATACGTCACCATGATTTGCCTCAATATCATCATCCAGTTACGATGCATGAATTAGCTACGATGCTATGTGGAATCCTGAAATATAAGATATGCTAGAGTTATGTGCTTCCCATTGGGGTTCTTCAGATGAACGTTCATCTGAGTTGGCCATTGGGTATCAATTTGAAATAAAAAAAGACACAACTAGCAATAAAGGAGTACTGCATCAAAGTTCATCTCCAATTCTATGTCGCGGAGTCTGATCAAAAGACTTATTTCGTAAGGTGTATACACCATGATGTTGGTTGTAAATGGAGGATACGAGTATCATACCTACAACGGAAGATGTTGTGGGAAGTCACATGGTTCAATGCACAACAAGCATGTACAATGACATCCTTGACACAAGACCACAAACATTTAGATTCGGATGTCATATGCTCCTATGTCAAGCTATTGGTGGAAAAAAATCCAAGAATACTTGTTTTTGTGTTAGTGGCATCCATTCGGAATACATTTGATTATATTCTGACTTATTACAAGGCATAGATGGCTAAACATAAAACAATGACCTTGTTGTTTGGTGATTAGGATCAGTCATATAATGAGTTACCACGTCTGCTGCAAGCAATGGAATTTTTCATCCCTGGAACCATTGTTAGGTACTATACTCTTCTTACAGTCATGTATCATGGAGACTTATCCCCGAGAAGATAATTTTTTGTGGCTTGTTCTGGGCGTCTAAGTCAGCTATTGAAGGGTTTAGATTTTGCAAACAAATGATTCAAGTCGATAGGACTTTTCTGTATGGGTTCTACAGACATGTCTTGATGGTATCCATTGCACAAGATGGAGACAAAAATATTTTCCCCATTGCCTTTGCCATTGTTAATAATGAATCAGAGAAAACTTGGAATTTCTTTCTCTCCAACTTGTATTCCTATGTTGTCACTCAATATGGGGTTTACATGATCTCAGATCAATCGCCTGGATTGTTAAGCACAATTACTATACCCGAAAGTAAATGGACGCCTCCCTACGTATATCTTGCATATTGTATACGTCATATTGCGTCGAATGCTATGAACAAGTTTAAGCAGAAAAAGATTAAAAAAAAAGAGATTATCAACATGGGTAAGTATTATATCATTTCTCATTAAATATTTTTATTTGATTTATGCTTTTTATTTTTCAATAACATTTAATTTAATTATTTTTAGGTTATGCTTTACTCCAACCAAACTTTTGTGCACAGCTTGAAAATTTGAGAAGATACAGTCACAAACATATGATGTTGAGGGTCGACGTTATGACCATATGACTACCAATCTTGCTGATTGTATCAACTTGGTGCTGAAAGGGACTCGACATCTCCCGATAGCAATTATTGTTAGGGATACTTACTTTAGGTTGGGTAGAGTATGAGAAAAAAATTGCACAAATTGGTGCCATGATCAGTGATGGGAGAAATTGGACTTCAAATTTAGAGAAGGCAATGCAAAAGAATCAAACATATGTGACATCAATGTTAGTCCATAATTTTGCCATACTTTATTCTAATTCCGTTATCCAAGCACTAGTTCGATCACATGAGGGAGGTAATTCTACAACATACACTGATAATATGAATAGAAGATGGTGTGATTGTGGTCGATTTCAAGCTTTTAGGTTCCCATGTGCTTACACTGTTGTTGCATGTATGCACCTCAATGTTAACCCATACTTATATTCTGATGACTATTATAGCTTGCACACTATGCGCAACATTTACAGTTGTGACTTCAAGTACCTCCCAAATGAAGCATACTGGCCTACATGCGTAATTTCTAAGGAATGGTTGCCAAATCCACAATTGAGTAGGAAGTTACAGGGTCAACCTGAATCTAGATGAATTCATACTGATATGGATGATTCTCTAAGAGAGCCAGGTCTACCCAAACTTTGTGACCACTACAGAGGTGAAGGTCATAACAGAAAACATTGTCCTCATCTTTTAAAATATCGAGTTGGACGCTAAAATAGGCGTTAAAAAATATTTTGTTATCCTTTTACTCTTTTAGCTATGTTTTTCACTTGGTTTTTAGTTTGTACTGTAAATATGTTTTTTTAAACTTGTACTATTTCCACTATATTTATGAGTTTTTTTTAGTTGAACATCATTGCTTCAACTTTTCACTTCAAATTTTATATAATTGCAAACTATTACTAAATAATTCATCCAATAGTTAGTTAATTAATAAAGACAACTTCATACATAAACTAAACCATACAAATCAATATTTGTACATATGTCATTTTCTATTTTTTTAGATCTCTCTACAATTCGTTCACTACTTCGGATTATGACACCATCTTATTTGTCTTTCTTCGTCTTCTTCTTCTCAATTTCCATACTAAAATTTTTAATTTTTTTCTTCCTTCTCAACGAGTCGTTTGCTACGACTCTTCAGTAAATTTTCCCATGACCAGATTATTTAATATTCTCAAATTTTTCTCACTTCTCATACATCATAACCTTCACCCTAAACCCCTATTTATACTAAAAGCACCAAAATAGCCGTTGGAACTCATCACACTGGCGTGACGAGTTCCACTGAATTTAAAAAAAAATTAACCATTCAACAACGGTTACCCAACGGTCCAAAACCTCAAATTTTATAAACTATACTAAATATTAATGACAAATTTTAAATATTTTTAAGGGTAAATGCATATATATTATTGATATGAATTTTTATACAATTAAATATCGAGTACAAAAACCTAAATAAACAAATTTATTACTTATATTTGCCTAATTCTTGTTGATGTTGAGGAGTGGTAGAATAGTAATGACGTGGTGCTCGTCAATTTCGTCGTGGTCATCCACCTTCGTCATTTTTGTCTTCTTCCAGTTTTGGGTTACTCAACATTACTCTACCACTTTGATTTACATCTTCGGGTGAAAATGATGGAGTATTCAAAGTATTTGGTGCCATCATTGACGTCATCGACTGAAATTGCACACTGAAATTGCTACGAGATTTACTATATTGAACAAGATAATCCAATGGACCTCTTTGTTCTGATTCTAAGGAAAATTGTTGTGAAGGTGACACTTGATCCCACGAACATCCTACCCACATCGCTTGACTCTCCATCGATAGTTGATATGGAGCATATCCACCATAACTTTATTGAGATGAATAATAATTGGTGGAAGCATAAGATGAAGATATTGATAAAAATTATGATTTTTTTGCATATTTTGCCTTAATTTCCTCTCAATCGGACCGATCTTCCGGCTTTGTCAAGTATGGTTTCCCATTTGCTTCATAATTTTTGAGGTAGGAAGAAACTGTGAAATCAAAATCTTCGGGTTGTACCTCGGAACGATTAGGCAAATGTAAATGTCTATTTTGCCATTGATGTATGAATATAAATGCTTCATCGGCCAATCTTCCCTATGCTTCCCACGCGCATCTATTTTATGAAATTTGTCCATATTATATATGAACATTTTCATAGGTTTGTGAAACTCAAATTGTCGCAAAACTCTATCAGTGACATGGATCTCAACCATTGCAAAGTGGAGCAATAGTGTTATGACACACCATGTCTCCACTCCTTGAAAGAAAAATGGCGACAGACACCGTTGGATCTCCGACTCACAATAACGCATCCAATTAATTTGTAAAACCTATTGTGTTAGTATAATTAAACAATTAATATTACAATTTTCAAAGTTAATGCACAAATTATTATTATTTATGTAACACCCCAACCCGTACCCGACCCAGATACGAGTCTGAGGTGTCACATTGACCTTTTAAAGCTCGTACATTTATAAAAACATAGTAAATTTAAATTTTTGTTAACACAAAAGCTATATTTACATAGTTAAGTTCAAAACATTACAAAACTTGATCAGAGCATTCGTAAATTACACTTTTTTGCATGCCAACACCTTTGACCCAACAAAATACATATTGTGAATTTACTTATGATCTGATCTTTGAGTGGAGATATGTTAATCTGCAAATTCCTATTCTTGATCCTCTTGCTCTTCAGAACCTACGTGTAAAAACGCTTACACGCTAAGTCATAGACTTAGTGAGGCATAATAAAATATATAATACACTTTATAACATGTAATAATGTATGCATACTATATTCTATCATGTTATCCAAACTCATTTCATTTCATCACATCATATAAAATCATCTCAAATTACATATCACGAAATAAATACCTATGCATAGATCATTATTAACCTCCTTATCTATTAACCACATATTTTTTTACCTTTTATAACATATTTCTAATAGTAACATATATTTATCATTATCTCTTTATTAATTCATGTGCATACGTGATTCAATACAAGAAATAGTAACATGATAACATACAATTATACTAACCCTTTTTCATGTCTTTTATAGGCCCATGTACATTACTGAGAACTTAAGGTATGCGAGTACATTGAGGTTGTGCACATATGTTGTCACCACAGCTCGTATAAGGGTCCCACTAGGGGCATGTGAAATCTTGTCCCGAAGGACCTATGAATATTCGAAGGATCTCTGTATGTCTCAAAAGAACTATGAACCCTGGACTCTTGGCATGCCAACTATACCTATGGTTCTCACATCACATAACATGGGCATTATTTTTATGTTTATCATTTATTTCTATCACATAGGCACATAACTCATAGCTCTTTATCACACATCATGTAATACTCTTATAGAGTTTCATATCTCCTTATCATATGTTTCATTTCACATGTTCTTGTTTCCATATGATCACATAGCTCATTTCACTTAATCTTTTATATTCACATATCACATTCATATCTCATAGTCATATAAGTTCATAAATTTATATACATATCTATATCATGTAACATTCACTATAACATATAAACACATATGCTCATACACCCATATGAATCATAACCAACAAATACTTCTATCTATGAATTCATGCATTTTATCATCGGAAATATACTTATCGCAAGTCTTATTTCCATTAAACATCATATGCTAAATAATATGCACTCAACTTAGCCTTGCTTGCTTTGATTCGATCCTAATTCTTTAATTGTTCCAGAACCAGATTATGTTCTATATCTACATAATAATACATTGGTATATATCAGTATTCTAATTAGTATGATATAATTTTTCATTTCTTAAACTAAAGGAAAGGCTATTTTCATTTCTTATTTAAGGTAGGTATTGGTACACTTTATAGTGTATCAGTACACTCCTTAACGTGTGTATCGATACACTACCTATGTATCGATACACAAATTACATTTGATGTTTTTCATTACAAGGGGTGTATCGATACACTTCCTATGTATCGGTACACTTTGAATATTTTTTTGCATTTTACGCTTTATGTATCGGTACCTGTTGAATATGTACTGATACATCCTGTCCAGAAATCACATTTTGAACATGAAAATCACTTCATTCTAGCTCAATTGTATCATATTTCAACTCCTTTCATATCCTTAACTTATCTACACCTACTTAAACAAATTAATACTCATCAAATACCTCTTTAACTTAAAAATCCAATCATCCCCATAGCATTCAAGAATCATACTCAAATTTCAACATGTTCTAAATCCACTTCTACACTTTATATTCCTTAATCAGGTTGATGACAAGTCAAATCCAACTTCCAATTCTAATTATGAACTCTATTCCAATATTTCATTAAATAGCTCCTAATCTTTAATCTCTCCTGTAAACACCAATTTTTATCCCCCGTGATGTGCCATTTCTCATACCCCACTCCATTATCAATCCATTGAAAATAAATCAGCCAAAGTCAAAAGAAGAAATTATATTACATACCCTAAACCTAAATATGTCATTATCTTACCAAACAACAAAGAAAAAATGCAAGATGATAAGGGGATTCGGTGGAGAAAAAAAAAAGAAATAAATTAGGGGGATTCATTCGAAGCACCAGGGGAAGGAACTATTTTTAGGGGAGAGATTCGAACGGTGGGGGTTCAACGAAGTAAAACAGAGAGATTATTAGGGGGCATTCAGTGTAAAGGGGGAAACATTCAAAATATAAAAAGAAAGAATAGAGGAGAGAACCGATTGGGTTCGTTGGAAGTTGTGGAGCGCCAAAAGTCATAGTTTTTCGATTCTGTCGAAAGATAAATCTATAGATCTGAGGTGTTCGGTTAAGTTTTAAGCTACAGGGAGGCTAGATCTAGGTTAAGGGTGATGAGAGGAATGTTTTGAGAGGTTTAAATTCCTCCGGCCGCCGCGAGCTCTGCCGGTGGCGGCCACCTCCTCTCTCTCCGACAAGAGAATTTATCTCTCTTTCTCTCTCCTCTGATTTTGGGTAAAATGAAACAAATGAAGTTTGGCCAAGTTTGGCCTTGTTTTGGGCCTTATATACTTCCCCCGAAATGACATAGTGTGAGGGGGACTAGTGTGCAATTTTACTTATGGTATAATATCATATTGAGTCATTACTTCTTTGTAACTTTGCTCGTTAGTCAATAATGAGATTTCATGATACTTTGTTCTAGGCATATATATTTTATTTGGTTATGTTTTAGTCTCGTTTTTTTACATATTATGCATTTTTTAATATTCAAATTTGGTCCTCAGATTTGTTTATCTTTTGCTTTGGTCATTGATTTGATATTAAATGTTTTAGTTTAATTATATTTTAATCATCTATGTTTCATGTGTATTTATTTTGATCACTGTAATTTATATATATTTAATTATTTCGATTTTTAGCATATAATTTTAGATATTTGTATTTTAGTCCTTTAAATTTCAATTTGTGTTATTTGATCTTTAAAATTTATGTAATTACTATTTTAGAACTTAAAATTTCTGTCTGTTCCATTTTAGTTCTTTAACTTGCTATTTTTTTATTTTTGATCCTTAAAGTTTTTGTTTTTATCTATTTTAGTCTTTATAAATTTAAATACTTATTTTTGTTATTTATATTTAGGTTTGTAATATTTATTTGTTTTCATTTCAGTCCTTTGAATTTCCTCCTTTAAATTAATTAATTCGAAGCAAATTAATGTTCAATAATTGGATCATATTTTAACTTTATATTTGATTCAGGATTTCCACCATTACGACAACGTGTAAGCGATACAGTACCAATTTTGGGCACTGAAGGAGTATTAATCCTTCCCCACGCGTAACCGACTCCTGAACCCGTTTTAATCGAATCTTTGGTAAACACAGATCAACTTTTTGTCTTTAAAAATGATTTTTCTTAAAATATTTTTAAAAAAAAATCTATTTTTAGGTATTCGATCTACCTAACTCAAAGGTCGATAACGACACTATCCAATTTAATTCAAAATCATCAATTTTCAAAATTAAAGTTATAATTGTTTTTAAAACAATAAATAATTGTTCCACCTAAAAAAACGGTTATGACAGGTTGGCGACTCTGTTGGGGACTTTTTAGAAAGTCAAGCTGTAAGTTGTTTACACATTGTCGTTGTGATAGAAATTATGAGTTCGAGTTTTTAGTTAATTTATGATTCATTTATTGAAGTTTTTAATTGCTTCATTTTTTTATACAAACATTTTGATTTTTGCTTTCAGATCTGTCCAAGTTTTTATTGAGTGGTTTCGTTTTCCTTGAGTCAAAGGGTTAAATGTTCCTCCTCACACACATCAGGGGCATTTGCATAACATAAGCTTTATACCCAAGCTCCGAACCCTTTTTAAGTAGGGGCAAAAGCAATACTTTTGTGAGAATTTATTCTCTGTATGGGCTTAGCAAGTAACCTTCGGGATTCATATACTTATGTCTTCGTGTGAATTTATTCTCTGCATGGGCATAAGGGAATATATCCTCTTGAATTGAACTCGATCCGCTTAAGCCTAAAATGGGTGAGGATTGAGGGTTTGGTAGCCCAAGGGGGCACCGACATCAAGGATAATTCGAGTACCTTTTCCTCGTTAGAGCCGAAACCATGTATATAGTGAACTGTAGAATAGTCACCATAGTTATAGTCATACGAACCTCTGTCCGTCGGTAGGTAGCCAAAGTAAGTGTACACAAAGGAGGAGCGTTTCTGAACCTTTCTTTTCCTTTTGCTTTAAATTATGTTGAATAACAACATGCAAACTAAATACCATGTGGTTAGGATTAATTTCTTGTAAATGCATCATTATAGGTAGAAAGCATGTCTGGGTAGGATTACTATCTAATAAAAGCATGTTCGGGTAGATATCATGATGGGGTAGGTGTTATATTCATCTTTGAATAGCATTTATCTGTACCGATTGTCTTACCTGTACAACTGATCTTTTTCTTTTTATTTATGTACACTAAATTATTTCTTTCGTTTGTGTCATTTTTCATCTTTCGTTGCATTGCACTACATCATTCAAAAAGAGGTGTTGATCCATAAAAACGTGTTCATTAAACATAAATAATTTGTATTAATGGACAAATGGGTTATAATACAAGAGATGAAAAACGTAGAGGACAATCTGCATGGTAACTATGTCTCATATTCAATTAAGAAGACATGATTCCCCTAATCAGAGCCTTAGTACAATTCTGGAATCCGGGGTATAGTTGTTTCACCTTTGACTAGTAGGACATGGTGCCAACAATTGAAGGGTATACCACTCTACTGCATGGTGAAGGACTCAGAATGGATCGGGTCTACATCAAGCACAACAAAAGTCAACGTTTCAAGAACGGACTGGAAAAGGCTGTAAGGGCAAGTTGAAGGTTATTAATCTGGAGAGTATATTCAAAGACAACAAGAACAAGATGGCAAAATGATAGATGAATTGGAGGACATTGTTGACAAATTCATGAAACAAGCAAATAAACTTCAAATAATCCCTTTGATGGAGGATTTCAATGGCGTTTCCGTTAGGGAATGGACTCAACAGATAGTGAACACCAGAGATGCAACCATTCGAGACTTCTTGGGACAAGTATAAAAAGTAGATTCGAAAGGCCGAAACGGTTCGACGGCTATTTAACCGGTGAAAAAAGAAGGCAAAAGACTAGTCAACATGTCAAAAGATGTCATGATGTTTTTGTCTCTTAAGAAATAACACTTTTGTCCTAATAAATTTTATTTTAAATAATATACATTTTTTCAGATCAATACCTCGAACATTTCATGCATTTTACATCTACATTTCATTTTTAAGCATTTTCATAAACATGAATTTTTTTCATGGAAGATTCAATGCAGTGTTCTTAATCATATGACACCACATGGAAGTAAGAATTTAACAATTAAAGAAAAAATTGAAATCAGTACAGTGGTAGCCTGATCAACTGATTATGGGACTAAGCCTACCAGGATGATCTGAGAAAATAGTCCCCATATCATAAGGACTACGATGTTGAAGCTGTGTGCAGTTACCACATAGGAAGCTCCAGACATTCCTCCAAGAACTGTATGGCACTGAAATGCAATAATCAAAATCTGATCGATTCAGGGACATTGGCTTTCAACGTGTAATAGGGTATTCTGATCAGGAGTTGATTAGGGTTTCCAACAGGAGTTTTGTTGCCTTCTCATGCATGTTATCTTGTTTGAACTTGTTTTTCTTTTGTACTTCTTATGTGTGAATGTTTGTTATTTGACGTTTAAACATTTTTGCTTCCTTCTGAAGAAATGAACAATGAGCAAATTCTAACATTGAATTCTTTGAATATCACCTTAATTAAAAGCTTTTTAATAATTGAGGTTGTAAATCTTGGACAAATGACTAGATTGAATCCCTACAAAACAATGACCCATTTGATCCAGATCATATACTAGAATACATACCCTTCTCTTACAGGAATCCAACTAGCTCTCTCCTCGCACGAACAACCAATCAAAGGTTTGGTATTCAGGTTTGTGTTAGGAGCGAACAGAATGGGGCAACTAGTACATGATATTTCAAAACTATCTGTTTGTGATGCTCAATGATGATCATAATCTTTTCAGATGGAATGGCCAAGTGGGTGAATTTAGTTTAGGTCAGTTGCTTCGGAATTGAACTCTAATGATAAGATTTTCTGACCTTCAACAAACACCTAGACTATAACAAGTTCTCCTCAGCGAGCTTAAGATATAGAATCTGGTTACTCAACAAATATATATATATATATATATATATATATATATATATATATATACACACACAATAAAACCGAGCTATTCCACTAAGGTAATTGGTTATAGAGGAAACTCGAAAGCCCTGGCTTTATGAATATATTATATTCAAACCATGACATTGATCGGGTACCTGGCAATTCGGTGTATGCTCCACTGTGATTGTCAAGTCAAATACTTTGTGATGACATGAAGCCTTCAGCTAGCCTGATAAAGGTGATTATAATATATATATAATAAAGCTTGAGTTGTCCCTCTAGAGCAATTGGTTAAACGCCCCGGCTTTATGGATAAAATTCATCTAGCCAGATAATGACAAATTAAATCAAATTTACTAAATAAATAAGTTTCGGTGAATATTGACTAAGGTAGTTGAGGAACACCTGTTATAGTCAACTTCACACGAGCACTCAGAAATCTCATTTTTAGATCGATATTTCTGCACTACCTTGACTAGGTGAGTCTACAAAGCTTGAACAAATGGAAGATTTTAGAGAATTAAAAATAGAAGTGTTCTGAAAGGTCTAACTATTGATTATGCTAGTTGCGTCATTTTGTTCGCCTTCGATTAAAATGCCAAAGCAAGAAAGCGAGGCAAGCCATGACCGAATTAAGGAAACAAACCTTAGGATTTAGGTAGCCCACCTCTAAACCAACTTTTCAATCTTAATATTTGTCTAAGATTCGCAACTATCAAAGATTAAAAGAGCATTTGATTCTTTCGATATCTAATAAACTCATGTTTTATGATTTGCTTCGACTGTGAAACATAGAATTAGGCAATATTTTTCAAAATTCCTTTCGATAATTTTCAAAATTTTGAAAATAAGAAGAAGGAAAAAATTTTCAAACAAGATAAGTTCTATGGAAGCATATCTTGAAAATCAACGAATACCTCTCCGAAGCTCAAGATCAAAGCTAGGGCAAGAGAAGCTATATTTTTGGGGTAAAATTTTGTGGGGAAAAATTTTGTGGAGAAACTAAAACAAATTATCTCAGGTAGAGGTTTGCAAGAGTACACCCTGGTGGAAATGAAGATAAATTGAATCAGGGATAAAATGAAAACTGCTCACGCAACCATTCCCTTCACAGACCAACATTATGAACATCATATTTAAGCATGTTGAAGAATCCAAGATCAAGAATCAGAAATTGAAGATTCCAGAATCAAGAGTCATCAAGAATGATAACCAGAGATTGAGATTTCTCTCTAAGTCCTAATATAACATATCTCACATATATATTTTAGGCACACACAAGAGCATTGCATCCATATCATCGCATATGTGCATAATCTTACAGGTTCATGCTAGAGTCAATTTCAACGTCACTGCGAAGGATATTGGACTCAAAGTGACATAATATTCGAGATTGGATTTCAACTTCACAACGAAAGATATCCAACTCAAAGCCAATTTTGTGAAACAATACTTGGATTTCAACTTCACAATGAAGGATGTCCAACTCAAAACCAATTTGGTGAAACAACCATTGGATTTCAACTTCACAACGAAGGATATCTAATTCAAAGCTCAACTTCACAACGAAGGATCCATCCACGATTTTAACTTCACGACGAAGGATGTCCAATTCAAAGCTCAACTTCACGATGAAGGTTATCGAACCCGCAAGCAGCATCTATCTCTAGATTGGATTTCAACTTCACAACGAAGGATATCCAATTCACAGCGAATGAGCTTTCCAGTTTCATTCATAGCCAATTTCAACTTCACGGCGAAAGATATTGGACTCGAAAAATTGCAATTTACACAATATTGGATTTCAACTTCACGACGAAGGATATCCAACTCAAAACTTAACTTCACAGCGAATGAGCCATCCACGATTTCAACTTCACGATGAAGGATATCGTACCCAAAAGATTGACCCAACTTCACGATGAATGAGTCATCTGTGACACAACAATGAAAAACCATTTTCATTCAGAGTCAATTTCAACTTCACAAAGAAGGATATTGAACTCAAAAATGATACAATTTACAAGATTGGATTTCAACTTCACAAACATCCAATTCAAAGCTCAACTTCACAGTGAAGGAGCCATTCACGATTTCAACTTCATGACGAAGAATATCGTACCCAAAAGATTAACCCAACTTCACGACGAATGAGTCATCTGTGACATAACAATAAAAAAAATCAGTTTCATTCAGAGTCAATTTCAACTTCACAACGAAAGATATTGAACTCAAAAGTGATGCAATTTACAAGATTGGATTTCAACTTCACAACGAAGGACATCTAATTCGAAGCTCAACTCCACGACAAAGGAGCCGCCCACGATTTCAACTTCACGAAGAAGGACATCGTGCTCAATGGATCGACTTAGTGTCACAACAAACCTTATCATCCACCGGCTAGATTTTCTCATCACGCCCAAAAATGAAGCCATTACAAGAAGCCCAAATGGTGGCCCAATGCACAACTCACATGGAAAACCCATCAAGTTTTTGCTTCAGCTCCAGTAGCCCATCAGGACCTAACTGATCCAAAATTGACCAGACTTCCTTAACGAGAAGGAACAGTGTCATCTTCAGCAAATTATTTACTTAAAAGCGGCCAGATCTCTTCAACGTAAATAAGCAGCGTCTTTTTTAGCATCAAAATTACCTCCAAGAAGAATTTTGTCAACAAACAATGATTATTCGAAGAAAGGGGAGATGATCAAAGAAGAGCTTCCTCAACCTCAACTGATGCCTTTAAAGAAGAGTGAATAGTTCATAATAAGAAGAATTCAGAGCTCGAGACTTGTTGACAGTCCAAAAATTGTTGTTTTATTTTTTTGATCTATTCATGATTCATAATAATGAGCAAAGAGGGGCAGCTGCAAACACTAATTCCCCCCCCCCATGATCTGTCATTTCCCATACCTCATTCTATCATCAATCCACCGAAAATAAATCAGCCAAAGTCAAAAGAAGGAATTATATTACCTACCCTAAACCTAAACTTGCCAATATCTTACCAAACAACAAAGAAAAATGCAATAGGATAAGGGGATTCGATGAAGAAAAAAAGAAATAAACTAGGGGGACTCATTCAAAGCGCCAGGGGAATGAACCATTTTTAGGGGAGAGATTTGAACGGTGGGGGTTTGATGAAGCAAAACAGAGAGATTATTAGGGGGCATTCAGTGTAAAGGGGGAAACATTTGAAATATAAAAAGAAAGAATAGAGGAGAGAAGTTACCGATTGGGTTAGTCGGAAGTTGTGGAGCACCAAAAGTTATTGTTTTTCGATTCTGTCGAAAGATAAATCCATAGATCTGGGGTGTTCGGTTGAGTTTTAAGGTACAGGGAGGCTCGATCTATGTTAAGGGTGATGAGGGGAATGTTTTGAGAGGTTTAAGTTCCTCCGACCGCCGCGAGCTCCGCCGACGGCGACAACCTCTTCTCTCTTCAACGAGAGATTTGAGAGAATATATCTCTCTTTCTCTCTCCTCTGATTTTGGGTAAAATGAAACAAATGAAGTTTGGCCAAGTTTGGCCTTGTTTTGGTCTTTATATACTTCCCCCGAAACGACGTAGTTTCGAGGGGGACTAGTGTGTAATTTTACTTATGGTATAATATCATATTGAGTCCTTACTTCTTTGTAACTTTGCTCGTTAGTCATTAATGAGATTTCATGATACTTTGTTATAGGCATATATATTTTATTTGGTTATATTTTATCCCAGTTTTTTTTACATATTATGCATTTTTTAATATTCGAATTTGGTCCTCAGATTTGTGTATCTTTTGTTTTGCTCATTGATTTGATATTGAATGTTTTAGTTTAATTATATTTTAATCCTCTATGTTTCATGTGTATTTATTTTGATCATTGTAATTTATATATTTTTAATTATTTCAATTTTTAGCATATAATTTTAGATATTTTTATTTTAGTCCTTTAAATTTCAGTTTGTGTTATTTGGTCTTTAAAATTTATGTAATTACTGTTTTAGAACTTAAAATTTCTGTTTGTTCCATTTTAGTTCTTTAACTTGCTATTTTGCTATTTTGATCCTTAAAGTTTTTGTTTTTATCTATTTTAGTCTTTATAAATTTAAATACTTATTTTTGTTATTTATATTTAGGTTTGTAATATTTAATTTTCATTTCAATCCTTTGAATTTCCTCCTTTAAATTAATTAATTTGAAGAAATTAATGTTCAATAATTGCATCATATTTTAACTTTATATTTGATTCAGGATTTCCACCATTACGACAACGTGTAAGTGATACAGTACCAATTTTGGGCGTTGTTGGGGTGTTAATCATTCCCCACGCGTAACCGACTCCCGAACCCGTTTTAATTGAATCTTTGGTAAACGTAGATCAACTTTTTATCTTTAAAAATGATTTTTCTTAAAATTGTTTTGAAAATCCATTTTTAGGTATTCGACCTACCTAACTCAATGGTCGATGGTGACTCTATCCAATTTAATTCAAAATCACCAATTTTCAAAATTAAAGTCGTAACTGTTTTTAAAACAATAAATAATTGTTCCACCTAAAAAACTGTTATGACATCTCCTAACTTCACCATCCTTTGATTTTAAGATAACTTAAGCTTTCCTTAAGCTTAGTTATCATCTAATGATCATAAACTAACTTTAAATTCATCAAGAAACTTACTAACTAGAAATCTCACCTTATCAAGCTTAAGCTCACGGTTGGAAGAAGATGAAGAAGAGAACTCTAGAAAGCTTCCGTTTCCCTTCCTCTCCCACATGTAACATATATATAACTCCATTCAATAATTATCTTACTATCAAATTACCATTTTACCCTTCCATTTTCCTTCTTTGAAATTTAATCCTATGCTAAAATTTCAATATAAGTCCCAAATTTTTTCAATTTATCTACTTTGACCAACAAATTCTGAAATATTTCAATTTAGTCACTAACCCGATATTGAGGATGTTACAAATGTCCCCTCCTTTTTAAGAAAGTTCATCCTCGAAGTTTCACTGTGCACATTGATAAAAACATATCTCCTAATGTTCTCATACTGCTTCCTTTACTTAATATTTCCTGTCATCGTCAGAAACTTGCCTTTCCTTCCTTTAATTTTTCAACTACCTTTCTTTTTTATACCTTCCCCTACTGTCACTTATCATGTAAACAATAACATCAATTCTTATTACTCAAAATCATAATTCGATCAGAATTCCTTATCAATATTTAATTGACTTGCAATAATAACCAAACTTTTTATTCCATCATTACTTAACCACCTCATAAACTTCCTTAATAGATATAAATTATTCTTTATTTCGCTAACCACGTCTTCTTAACTAAGAAACATAACTTTAAATTTTTATCACAGATGATTACAACATACACTTTGTAGAATCCAACAATCTCTTTATACAACCTTACATACTTTTCTTATTTCTAATTAAACTTATAATCTGCACCCCAAAATAACTCTTATTGTACTGGATCCTTTAACTCCCTTTTTAGTTTCAATCTAACTATTCTTCCAGAAACCAAAATCCTCCTATAAAATGGATCATATCATTTCCTTCATACTCATATACTCTTTTCATATCATTTATACTTATCACTGATCACCAATCTTTATCGTATTTTATAACTATGAGAGTTAGCATTACTTGCATAAACCTTATTATTTGCAAAATCCTTATTCTAATCATAATACACCTATCTCTTTTTATCATCTTAACCTTTCTATCAATCTTTAATTTCCCTTATCATACGAATCTATATCTCCTTTACTTGATACTTGATTAATTTACCAGGATATCATCTTATAATTCCTTAACTCAATTACACTTATTATCTTATAATTTCGTTAATCAATACCAGTTCTTCCACTCTAAAACGTAAACCTTCATTGAATTAATTATATACATTCTTTTCAGCCAAAATTAATCCATCAATAATTTACTTAACTTATCAAGTCCACATCCTTTCTCATACACTATGCAATTTCCTTAATTTAAATTCCAACATTCCATCTACATTTGTCTTCTAAACTGATCACTGATGTACACATTCTTAAACTCTTCCAAAACAATATTCTTATTTCCTTAATGGATTTGTCAATACAATATTACTACAAATAACTTCTAACTAAATTCTTAATTCTCTCACCCATTTACTACTCATATATAAATATGCAAGTCTAGATCAACTAATATCATAACGCATTTGCTATACAATAGGAAGATACCCTACTATCTCTGGATCATCATAGTCTTTATTGGTCTCGAGGTTATATACTCTAGTAGTGGAGCGTATTCCATGTTGAGTAGAAGATTTTATCTGACTTCTTCCTCTACCTCTACCTCTACCCCGTCCTCTATGGGACATAGAAGCAGATCGCTCCAACTGTGTATACTCTCCGGCCTTCAAAGGACAATCCTTCATATAATGCCCTGTTTCTCCATATCGGAAACAAGCTCTAGTGACCACTCTACACATTCCACTATGACTTCTTCATAAACCTGACATTGTCACTTCTGACTCTGCTGTGCTCATTCCTCACCATACCATACAGACTGAGTCTATCTAGTTCTCATCTGATTCAATTCTTTAGCAGAGGATGCCATCGACTTTGACTGTGCTTGAGATCGAAAATCATAATCTCTACCTCTCTTAGGTGGTGCAAAACTTGACGAAACCCCAGTTCTTTTAGAAAATTGAGCTTTCTGCTCCCCCAACCGTTCATTATGAGCTCTTTCAAGAGCTTTTGCATGATTCACTGCCTATTAGAACAAAGATACATTCAACATAATTAATATCTCCTTCAATCTCGGGCATAAGCCCTCCACAAACCATTCACACGCATCTTTCTCAGTTGGAATCAACTCAGCCGCAAAACGACTTAACTTGTTGAACTCACACTCGTACTCATACATAGTGCGATTTATCTATTTTAGATTAAAAAGTTCTTGCTTCATTTTCCTGATGAATTGATCTCATATATACTTGTGCTTAAACACTTCTAAGAACAAATACTAGGTTATTTGATCACTTGGCATCCTCAAAGTGACATTCATCCACCAAATTTTTGCCTGCCCATATAGCAAAGAGATTACTCCGTCTAACTTTTCTATATCAGAACAATGGAGTCTCTCTAGCATGATTTTCGCACATTGAGCCAAAGGTCCGTAGCAACTGGACCTTCCTCGGCTTCACCTTTGAATTCAGGAGCTCCTAATCCCTTTAACTCCTTTGCTACATTTATCCTCTGAGTTGAGGAGACAAGAGGTTGGAAACGCATCAAGATTGCGTCCAACATCCTGAAGAATACATCTTGATCTTGCATAGGCACTCCAGAATGTGTTTGTCCTTTACCTTGCCAAGCCAGGGCATGTGAATTACTACTCTCAGCTAATCTATCATCTCCAACTTCACCTCGGGAGCTATCTTGTCCGGACATCTAATAAGATATAATCGAAAACTCTATTAGCATAACAACATACTGATTACTCTCATCAGATCAGAAGTTATCACTACTATGTTGGCATGTACACATATAAAGACACTCTAGACTCAGGTTTACGCCTAGAATCGGTTAAACCTTAGCTCTGATACCATTAAATGTAACACTCTCAACCCGTACCCGACCCGGATACGAGTCCGAGGTGTCACATTGACCTTTCAAAGCTCGTAAATTTATAAAAACATAGTAAATTTAAACTTTTGTTAACAAAAAAGCTATATTTACATAGTTAAGTTCAAAACATTACAAAAATTGATCAGAGCTTTCGTAAATTACACATTTCTACATGCCAACACCTTTGGCCTAACAAAATACATACTGTGAATTTACTTCTGATTTGATCTATGAGTGGAGATATGTTGCTCTGAAAATTCCTATTCTTGATCCTCTTGCTTTTCGAAACCTACGTGTAAAAACGCTTACACGCTAAGTCATAGACTTAGTGAGGCATAATAAAATATATATTACACTTTATAACATGTAACAATGTATGCATACTATATTCTATCATGTTATCCAAACTCGTTTCATTTCATCACATCATATAAAATCATCTCAAATTACATATCAAGAAATAAATACCTATGCATAGATCATTATTAACCTCCTTATCTATTAACCACATATTGTTATACCTTTTATAACATATTTCTAATACTAACATATATTTATCATTATCTCTTTATTAATTCATGTGCATACGTGATTCAATACAAGCAATAGTAATATGATAGCATACAATCATACAAACCCTTTTCATATCTTTTATAGGCCCATGATCATTATTGAGAACTTAAGGTATGCGAGTACATTGAGGTTGTGTACATATGCTGTCGCCACAGCTGATATAAGGGTCCTACTAGGGGCATGTGAAATCTTGTCCCGAAGGACCTATGAATATCTGTAGGATCTCTGTATAACTTGAAAGACCTATGAACCCTCGACTCTTGGCATGCCAACTATACCTATGGTTCTCACATCACATAACATGGGCATTATTATTATGTTTATCATTTATTTCTATCACATAGGCACATAACTCATAGCTCTTTATCACACATCATGTAATACTCTTATAGAGTTCCATATCTCCTTATCATATGTTTCATTTCACATGTTCTTGTTTCCATATGATCACATAGCTCATTTCACTTAATCTTTTATATTCACACATCACATTCATATCTCATAGTCATATAAGTTCATAAATTTATATATATATATATCTATATCATGTAACATTCACTATAACATATAAACACATATGCTCATACACCCATATGAATCATAACCAACACATACTTATATCTATGAATTCATGCATTTTATCATCAGAAATAGAATTATCGCAAGTCTTATTTCCATTAAACATCATTTGCTGAATAATATGCACTCACCTTAGCCTTGCTTGCTTTGATTCGATCTTAATTCTTTGATTGTTCCGGAACATGATTACGTTCTATATCTACATAATAATACATTGGTACATATCAGTATTCTAATTAGTATACTCTAATCATTCATTTCCTAAACTAAAGGAAAGGTTATTTTCATTTCTTATTTAAGGTAGGTATCGGTACACTCTATAGTGTATCGGTACACTCCTTAACGTGTGTATCGATACACTACCTATGTATCGATACACAAATTACATTTGATGTTTTTCATTACAAGGGGTGTATTGATACACTTCCTATGTATCGGTACACTTTGAATATTTTTCTGCATTTTACCCTTGATGTATCGGTACCTGTTGAATGTGTACCGATATATCCTGCCCAGAAATCATATTTTGAGCACAAAAATCACTTCATTCTTGCTCAATTGTATCATATTTCAACCCCTTTCATATCCTTAACTTATCTACATCTACTTAAACTAATTAATACTCATTAAATACCTCTTTAACTTAAAAATTCAATCCTCCACATAGCATTCAAGAATCATACTCAAATTTCAACATGTTCTAAATCCACTTCTAACACTTTATATTCCTTAATCAGGTTGATAACAAGTCAAATCCAACTTCCAATTCTAGTTATGAACTATATTCCAAGATTTCATTCAATTGCTCGTAATCTTTAATCTCCCCCCTAACTTCATCATCCTTTGATTTAAGATAACTTAAGCTTTTCTTAAGCTTAGTTATCATCTAATGATCGTAAACTAACTTTAAATTCATCAAGAAATTAACTAACCATAACTCTCTCCTTATCAAGCTTGAGCTCACATTTGGAAGAAGATGAAGAAGACAACTCTATAAAGCTTCCTTTTTCCCTTCATCTTCCACGTGTAACATATATATAACTCCATTCAATAATAATCTTACTATCAAATTACCATTTTACCCTTCTATTTTTCCTTCTTTGATATTTAATCCTATGCTAAAATTTCAATATAAGTCTCGGAACTTTTCAATTTATCTACTTTGACCAAAAAATTCTGAAATATTTCAATTTAGTCACTAACCCGATATTGAGGATGTACCAATTTACCGCATGTCTACCGTCGATATCAATTCTCATCCGGATATCTACTTTGATTGCATCGACAACTTTGTATTGGTTATTCGGTGTCGCCATCTAAAAAATACATTATTTATTGTCATTTTCAAAATACTTAAATAAATATTATTTAATATCAAAACTTTAAATATATGAATCTACCTTGCGGCGATAGGAAATTCCATAGGAGTAGATGTAATAGGAGTAAAAAACGGGAGATGATATCATGCCCACGATTGGAGCAAAACTAAACAACCAGCTACATCCGTTTTTTGTCCTCTAACCACTATGATCACCTTGCAAAGTTCACAATATAAAAAAAGTCAAAATTACATAACCCCAACTATATTGGCGACATACAATGAAATCCTCCAATACCGGAAGATCTTGGGTGTGCACCAAATTTCCCGATTTATCCAGTAGCAAAATCCCTCCAATCAAAGTCATAAGATATGCTTGAGCTGCATATATCACCTCTTGCTCCATTGATTTTCCTGATACTCTATATTATATTTCCAACCACGTCATTTGTATTTGTATCCCATCAATGACATCGGTTGGAGCCTTCTTTCCGAATAAATCAGAAATAACTACATCTTGTGCATAATTGTTGTGAAGAACCTATGACATACCATTAATCAGAATGTCGAGTTGATTCGCGACATCTTCCAATGTTATCTTCACTTCACCAAAAGGAAAATGAAATATATGCGTTTCGGGTCTCCAACGCTCAATCAACAAAGATTTCAGTGTCGTCATCACCTTAAAATCACGAAGAAACATCACTTCATATAATCCAAATTGTTGAAGATATTTCACAATCCGCTGATGTGGCTCTTCTTTCGTTATTCCTCGATGATGAATGCCTTGTTCTTCTCGCTACAATTTGAAAATAAATTATTTAATACAATTATATAAATAATTATTATTAATACTATAAATTTGTCAAAACTAAAATGAAATAAAACAAATTAAATTTATCGTAGTTAACTCGGTCAACGAAATATGAACATCATCAAGACGTAACATTTCTTCTCTTGAGGTCATTTCAGCACAAGATCTTCAACAAAAAAGTTTTTACTCTCAAAAGGATGTTTGATTCCAAGTAAAAATTAATCTAACCCAATCAACTATTTATACTACTCTATCAAACGGCTATAAATGGATAGTTTTTCAAATTGAAAATAGTCGTTAGAATTCATCACACTGGCGTAACAAGTTCCATTGAATTTAAAAAAAAAATTGCCCGTTCAACAACTGTCACCCCAACGGTCCAAAACTTCAAATTTATACCTGTTAAGTTATTTCTGATGTTTAAGATGTGCAAAAAATATATTATATTAATAATTCGGATGAAACTATACAAAATATGTTTTGAAGGTTATTGTTTAGCGATAGTTAAATGAAATGTTTATTTTAGAGTGCTTTTATTTTAAGAATCGATATTATTTAGTGATTATTTTATGTATATACCGTTTTTCCCTTCAAGTTTTTAGTTATTTTTTATTATATATTAAATATTAAATATTAATATTCAATTTCCTGTTTTTTCAAGCCCAAATTACAACTCAATCGGCCCAAGTAAAAACTTAACCCACAACCTAAACTAACTCTATGCCCTCATCATCTTTCCGTCGCCGCCATTGCTCACCACCAGTCACTATGCCATCGTCATCCCTACAACCATATCAACCCAAATAAATAAATAATCAAATCAAACAATAAATAAATAAATAAACCGATCCCAAAAATATGAGATCCCCACCAACCCACCTAACCCCTATCCTCTACCAAATGCATCCATCACCATAAATCAAGGGGGTCAATTAAAAGAGGATGGGAAACCAAAAAAAAGGAAAAAAAAGAAAAAGGGGGCAATTCAAATAAGAAATAAAAAAAAGAACAAAATCACACATAAAAAAGACAAGGAAATGAGAGCCTCAGCTTCGGCCATTGGTGTTTTCCGATGATCGAAGCATCCTTCCGCACATATGAACTATGGAGAAGCTTCTCTCAGGTAGAGGACTAACATACTTCGGAATGAGGTCGATCTGACGGTCCAAAGTCGAGATATGAAGCAAGGGAGCCGAAAAGATTTAACACTTATTCGTCAACATGAGGGTCTCTTCGAGTGAAACTGATGTCAGATTTATGACCTAGGAGTCGAGGCGAGCACGTTGGTGTAATTTGGAGTCTAATGGTCACCGGAGACTATGGCAGTCACGATAGTCAGCAACGGGGTCTCTCACAGGATTCTGGAATATAAAGAGAGTGTGAAGTGGGATAGAAAAAAATGAGAATGAAGAAAAAGAGCTTTTATTTGAAACGACACCATTTTGAAGAGATTGACGCGTGTTTCAGCATTTGAGGTTAACCCTAGTTCATGTCGTTCATTCTTTGTAATCTTTTCATTTCAATCATTAAATATAAATTTTAATTTTTTGGTTTCAAGCTTTGAATTTTTCCATGCTTACCTTTCAGACACCACATGCATTGTTTATATGTCATGGTTAAATGCGTGATTTGTGTTGTTAATTTTAAGATTTATTACCAATAGGGGTGGATTCAAGTGGTAAGCAACTTGCTATTGATTAAGTAAGATCTCAAGTTCAAGTCCTTGTGCATACAAAAAAATCATACTGGGAGACTCGCCCATTAAAACCAAGTGTGCGAAGTGAGTCGATCCAGTTTAGTTGAGGCAAAACCTTGGAACCAAGAAGACAACCAATAAATTGTATGATTTAATTAGCCTTGTATTTGTTTTGGCTAACACTTTAATTTCACTACCTTATGTAAATACTCATTTTCGTTCGGGGTCTTTTATATAATATTATTTTTTTTAATTTTATTTTAATTAGTAATAATGTTAATACTTTTTAGTAAATATATATATACAGATTGGGTTAAATTGGTTATATGTATATATATACATATACACACACGTATGTATATATTACGATGCGAGTATATATATATATATATATATATATATATATATTTATTTATTTATTTTAGGTAGTGGACATGTTTAAATATATTACATGCGTAAATAATACATATATTAGTTATATATATATATATATATATATATATATATATATATATATTAGATGGATTTAATTTATACTAATCTTTACTATTTTGTTTATCTAGGTTCATTATAAGACCCAATGAAGGCCAACAATTATAGTTTACAATGCGAATGATCCAAATGGTGCAAATCTCACTAACACAACAACAGCCCAATCAAGGAAGCCCAAAACAGGCCCGGGTGCAAGACCTAGCAGCTAGGGTTTCAAAACTTCTCCCCCAATGCCGCACAACAAGGACCGTGCGATCTGGACCCAACAACGGTTTATATCAGGAGCCGATTAGGGTTTCTCAGAACCCTAAAGAGAGCACGCGTAGCCGCCTCCTCACCGTTGGATCTATATGAGATTCAACGTCCCAGATGAAGCCTTGATTAGGGTTACCCTAAACTCTCTAATCACTGTCGCCGCCTCCAGTAATCCCGACCGTCGACCTGTAGTGTGTTTGATATACGATCTGGTCTCCCTCTGCAGCACTTCATACATGTCGATGGCCCCCTCTCTCCAGAAACAACCACGATAACAAATCAGACTCTCGCGAGGAGGTGAATATCGTACGCAAAGATTTCAGAGCATAAAATGACCCCCAACTTCCACAGCAGTAGCGAGAGAGGAAAAATCCACTCGTCAATATAACATGTAAGAATAAGAAATCAAAGGGGGATGAGCAAAAGAAACCATAGAGGAAATGGCCAAATCAGAGAGGAAATATGGGAGAAAAAACCCCATTCAAGCATCAGTAACACGAATCAACAAGGAACCATTCGGAAAAAATAAATCATCTTTTCGATTGGAATAAACCCCAAATTGCCATTCGAAACCAGAAATCGAAAACATATAAAAAAGGAAAAATCTTACCTTTAGCCACAAAACAGTTGTTATTCCTTCATCAAAAGGAGAGAAGAAACCATCCCTCAACCAAAGGTAATCTTTCTACCTGAACTTGGGGCTTAGGGGTCTCAAGTGGAGGGTGTCTTGGTTCGTTTAGGTTTGCTACGTTTCGAAGAGAGGACTTGGGTGGGGGTCTAGTTTATAGATGAACGAGTGAGGGTGGTTTAGTCTCCTACTGGAATTGTGAGAGGGCGGTGCCCATGGTGGTTTGTGGCCATTGGTTTTGTTTCTCAAACAAAGAAAAAAGAAAGTGAGAAGAGGGAAGAAAGCGTGAGATACAGAGAGAACCGGCGAGAAGGGACTAGAAATGAGGGATAGAGTTTTTTGAAACCTAAAAATGAGTTATATACATTCATCGAAACGATACCGTTTTGGGTGAGAATATTCATCGTGTTTTGGGAAGGGGAAATGGAAAGCTAGTTCACTTTTATTTTGTAATTCTACATTTTAGTCATCAATCTAAGTTTGTTTCATTTTCGTTCGAGCCGTTTAATTTACTTACGTTTGCATTTTGATCCTTATCCATATTAGATGCTGTTTTAATTCATTATGTATGATTCTTGGTTAATTCTAGTCCTCTTTATTTATGCTATGTTGTGATCTAGTTTCTGTTTTAAGTCGTTGATTTTATATTGTTTAGTCCCTGTATTTTCTTATTTATTATATGTTAGTCCCTATACTTTTGCATACATACTTTAAATAATATTTTAATATTTAGTATTATATATATATATATATATATAATTATTAAATAAAACCTTTTTTTACATGCGCATTGTAATTTTGATTAATCTGTCTTTTAAGTGTTTTTGTATTTATAAAACCATTGATTGTTTGACTAACCGATGAAAGACCTCCAAAAATCTAGATTGCCCTTCCTAAGGTTATTCAAATAAAAATAATATTTTATTAATATTTATTATTTATTATTTATTACAATCTATATTTAAAAAAAGGTATATAAATATGTTTTATTTTAAATAAAGTTCCCTTTTTATAAACACTTGTATTTCCATAATACAATTAAATCATATTTATTTTATGGTAAATGTTTCGAACGAAGAGCGATCCGTTGGAAAACCTTTAAATACCTAGTGTATGATTCCTTAAGACACCCGAGTGAAAAATATTCCACCAAATTTTAAATTAATAAATACAAATATTAAATAGATCCCCTTTGTTTTATTTATTTATTTGTTATTTTCATTTTTATTTTATATACTAGATACTTCATGCATATTGTACATGACATTTATTAGTGATGTATTCATAAATCACACATTCGTTTTATTGTTTTCCAAAATAATTAAGGGCAATGTTGTCTTGTGATGGGTTAATGAAATTGTACCTAACACGGCTGAGTTTTAAATTTAGTTAGTTCACGTAGTAAGGGGTCATCCCTTTTAAATAAAATCGAGTAAATTAAATTATTTTCATCGAGTCAATTATTTTAAAAAGAAATTCACTCATTTTTAAATTCGTAGAAATAAAAGGTAACTTAAATTTTGAGTTCAAATTTGTAAAATTACATCGTTTTAGACAACATATAATCGAAGGGTACCAACTTTAGACATTGTGGGGGTGTTCACCCTTCTCCACGCATAACTGACTCCTGAATCATTAAAAATGAATTTATGATTAAACACATGTCAATTTTGCCTTTTTAAGTGATTTTTCATAAAATTGTTTTAAAATATATTTTTAAGTATTTGACATACCTAATCTAAAAGTCGATGATGACTCCAAATATGTTTTTAAAATAAAACCCAAACTTTCTCAAAATTAAAGTCGAGTGGCATTCCCAAGATTAAGGACCATTCTGACACCTTAATTTTAAATCCTTGTTTTATTATTCATAAATATTTTAAATGCATATTAGGAAAACCTGTATTTTAGACTCCCTAAATTCAGTTTTTTGCCTAACTAATATTCTATATAACATTAATAATCTGCCTATTCATTCGAATCACCCTAGTTTAAGAACGTGAATATATCATTGATGTTATTTTATTTAAATATCTTTCTTTTAATTATACATGGTGGCAGTATGAATTTTTTTTTAAAATATGCATGTTCTTTCCTATTTCATTACACGTAAAATACTGTAAATTTATATATATATATATATATATATATATATATATATATATATATATATATATATATATATATATATATATATATATATATATATATATATATTGTATGCATATTACATTCATTTCATATGTATCCTTACATTACCTTATATTGTACATTTATATTTTTAAGATTCATGTGCATATGCATAGTTACTTAGTTCTTCATTGCTTAAAGTATTGTATATTGTGCATACATACACGTTAAAAATATTGTAAGTAAACTATTTTACTTATTTATTTATTTATTTTTATTTTATTCGAACAATAGATATGTGTATGTTTTTTTAGCATGGTTTAGTCATTTTATTCGATTGTATTTATATTCAAAGAAGAAATAGATGGTATAATAATTCCGTCGGAGGATGTGCAAATCTCATAATTTATTCTCAAATAGGGAATGACCTTTAATAAATAATTTGAAATAAATTAATCAATTATTCAATAAAAAGGACCGTACTTTAAATTTTCGACTCGAATTTACAATTTCCATTGTCATGACAACGTATAAGTAATTAGGTACCAATTTTTGGACGTTGTGGGGTACTTATCATTCTCCTCGCGTAATCGACTTCCGAACCTTTTTAAAACGAATTTTTGGTAAGCGTAAGCCATTTTTTATCTTAAAAAATAAATTTTCTTAAAATTGTTTGAAAATAAATTTTTAGATATTCAACCTACCTAACCCAAATATTGATAGTGACTCCAAATTCAAATTAAATCAATTTTATCAAAAATCCAAAATTTCAAAATAAAGTCGTAATTATTTTAAATTTATTTTTAATTAAAAAATGGTTATGACAACTTGACGACTCCACTGATAATTAGTTAAAGGTTAGGCCAATAATTGCTTATACATTGTTGTAGTGGTAGGGTTTCCAAGCATGAGTCAAAAATTAACTTATGATCATTTTCATTGAACATTGGTTAATTTATTATTTATGTAAATAGTTGTACTAATGTTTGAATTTATGTTGCATCTTCATTGAATTTTCTTTTTCGAAAGCACTTTTATCTCTATTTTGTTTTTGTCAAAGTTTTGTAAGTTCTTCCTCACACACGCCACGTGCACTGGCATGACATAAATTATATACCCGAGCTCCGTCCCAATTAAGTAGGAGTGAAAGCTATGCTTTCGTGGTGAATTTATTTTTCGTATGAGCTATAGCAATTAACATTTGGGATACACGTCTTATACCTCCGTGGGAATTTATTTCCTCGTATGAGTATAAGGGAATGATTCTCCTCGAATTTAACTTGTTTTTTGAAGCTTGTAATGGGTGAGGATCGAGGGTTTGACAGCCCAAAGGGACACCAACATCAAAAACAATTTGAGTACTCTTTCCCTAGAGCTAAAACTTTGCATATAGTGAACCATAGAATGGTCACCCTAGGTAGAGCCATGTCGAACCTTTGTCTGTTAGTAGGTACCGAAATAAGTACACATGAAGGAGGATCATACTCTAAAATTTCCTTTATACTTTAAAGTTTTAGAATAATGTACACCCTTAACCCATATATGAGTCAAAGATGTCATACCAATTGTATAAAACATTTACTATTTGAAAACTAGTAAAAATGTATTTCTTTAAAATCTTAAATTTCATTTCTTTATTTTAAAATTAATAATCACATAAAAATCATAATTTAATATTTAAAAACATAATTTAGTACCGTACTATTCATTTATATTACTAATAGTACTTAATATTATCTATTTTAAAATAGTTCTAGATACTACATTACAAATCGTTATATAACTAATATAGATATCAGAGCAGCTAAAACCTCATTAATATACATGCCACTAACTAATAAAACAACAAAACATGATGTCCTTATTGATTCTAGTGGTGGACTTGATTTTCCCAGAAATGATGTTGATACGCTCCTTACTTTACTCTTTTGCTTGTACCTACGTGGGAAACACTCACACGCTAAGTTTTCACAGAGGCAACCAAGTATTATAATTAAAACATTTAACATGAAAACAAATCTTTTCATATGAAAACATTATTAAATTAGAATATATATAAAATTGTATGAATTTAATTAACCATAATCATTTTTTATGGTTGGAGACTGAAATTAAATTTGTTAGATCAAAGCTCGTAATAAAAACTTTACTATAAAAAATTTTCATTTAGAATTGTACTGTGCCAATTCAAATCGACACCTTTTTATTTCATATTAGATAGTCGTTTCAGTTCAGATTATTGTCCATTGTATTATCATGATAAATAAATGATACATGATTCAAATAATGAGTGAGGGCGCCATATGCAGTCGATAATGCCAAAACATATTGCACCAAGTCACTCCACCTCTTGCACCACTAAGATACATCGAGTCAGAGCACGAGTGACCCATCTTTAGTGCCATATCATATAATGCACATATAGTGTTGGACAGATCGTACTGAATCATTCCACCTCGTGCACCACTGGAGTATGCCGAGTCAGATCACAAGTGATCCGTATTAAAATCGACTTTAACTCTATCAAATTTTTATTTTCAAGTCCTCTAATAAATCACTTATTGCAATAATTTCCTTGAACTTTTCAACCTTTCACTTTTAGTTACTAACTTTTCAAAACTTTTGAATATAGCCCTTTATTGCAAAACTTTTCATTTTGACCCAAAATCAACATTTCATCATTTAAACCAAAATTTTCATCATGGTACACAAATTTTCTAGCAACTTGCGCATAAGCCCTTTAATTTTCCAAAAATTTGCAAAAGAGTCCTTAAACTTTTATAACCTCCCAAATCAATCCTAAATTCAATATTTCATCACACTAATAATAAATTTCAACATAGGACCATATCTTTTCCTTTTTATGCATAAATCATTCTAATTTCCATAATTTATGAAATGGTCATCTAAATTTATCTAAGCTTCAATTTAATCCAAAACATAATTTCAAGCACACAAAATCACTCTTACAATCAATCTAAGCCCTTAGAAAAAATTTTAAATTTTTTTCTCCAACAATTCCCTTAAGGCTTAATACTTCTAAATTTTTGCATAATGCTCCCTAATTTGTTTCAAGCTCAATTTCAACACCTACACATCAATTCCAACCATTCCAATTCATTTCCATGTCAAATACAATTCAAAAATAATATTTCTTCATGAAAAACCCTAGTGATCGATTCTTATTCATGAACTTCTACTTGATTTCAACCAAATTTTCATGTTTGATTCCAATTCCATAACACTTCAACATCAAGAACCAACCTTGTATCATAAAAAATTATACTTTCCTTTTAACCACACCTCACCAATTCAAGCATGGAACATGAAGATTTTTACACCAAATGAAAGAGAATCTTGAGTAGAACATTTTTCGTATTTACACTTAAGCCAAAATCCTAAGAAAATAGCTTGAAAAAAAATTCTCACAGTGGAGAAACCCACAACAGTAAGAAGAGGATACCCTTTGTTTTTCTTGAACTTTCTAGTAATTATAACACTTTACACTTGTTTATTTCTAATTAAAAACAACTAAAAAATTCATTTTTTGCAAAATGACCATTTTACCATTAATGAATATTCATAACTACAACTTTTCCATTCATGACATCATATCCATAACAAAATATCCTATTCTTTACTTTCCATGTTCACTCTTGCAGTTTTCCAAAATTTCAATTTAGTCAGTTAATTTTAACTATTGCACTTTAACATAGAAAATCCACTTAATTCGACTAATCCACGTCAAATTATTTTGATTAAAAATATCAAAATAATATTTCTAACCCCATACTACCATCCTTCAATTTTTTTACTTCGATTCGATTCGATTCTCCGATTATTTTACGGAACTTAATCACTTAATAGCCCTTTTACACAAATTCAAGATCAAAATCTGACTTTCATAGAGAATCCATTCTTAAATATGAACTTTTTTATTTATGGAATAAAATTTCTTTTTGGGGAAATTACCACTTTGGTCATTAAACTTTCCTGAATTTCTACTTTAACCACCCAATTTTCTAAATTTACATTTTGGCCACTTATTAAAATTTTAGGGTATTACAAATAAATTCATTTTTCTAATGAAATCATGTGAACTAGATATCATGCAGTTAGGTTTTATTTACCCAAATAAATGCATGGGGGTATGAATCATGTTCATGTAGGATCACTATCTAATAAAAACATGTTAGGTATATACCAGGATAGGGTAAGCGCTATATTCATAAATGAATAACATTTTATTCTTTATCGATTATCTTACATGTACTAACTTATTTCTTGTTTTTATGTCATTTTCACCTTTTTACATCAAATCATCATGACATAATGCAAATGTGTTGATCCATATTGATTATCTACATGAAAATTTTCATAAGGAGAGAAAAAGGTTATCAATTAGGTAGTCGTATACACAAACATGTACCAATGGCTAAGAGAAACTCATAGAGGACGAGGAGGAAGCTCACTTGAAGATCAAACACTAAGTTAATTGACATAACAATATCCAAGATTCGAAAGGAGATCCATTGATCCGAGAAGTGGTACAATTATAGAATCTTGCCTACAATCATCCTAACTTCTATCATCAAGGATTGAAGGACAACTATAGCATTGCATGTGCATAAAGAGCATAGTTAAATGGAGCCTATATATAAGCTCAACGGGTGATTTGTCCAGTAAGGTGACATTTGCTGAGGCATCTAGCATCATTCGAGTTGGTGCATTGACTCCGTTGTAAAACATCACCACTTGCGTCCAATCATGAAAGCCATGGTTAACAGACCTGCGAAGTAGGCTTTTGTACCTATCCCAATACTCGTACATTGATTTATCATCTCCTTGGCGAAAACTAGCAATGTCATTGCGAAGATGTGTATTCATATTGGGCGAATTGTATTGGAGTAGGAAACTCTTGCATAAATCTGCCCATGACTCCATTGAGCCGGAAAGAACTCCACTGAGACAGGCTTTTCTTCCATTGCGTAGGGAGTAAGGGAAAAGTTTCAGTTTGAGCACATCTTCATGTAATCCTTGTTGCCGAAACGAATCGCATACTTCAAGGAAAGCACGAACATGATGCCTAGCATCCTCATTTGGTGATCAGCCAAATTGTCTAATAGAGTTCAACATGTTAAACATCACCGGTTTGAGTTCGAAATGAGTGGCTTGTATTTCAGGTGCCACTATGCCTGGATTGAGGTCATCGAGAATCGGGTTCAAATGATCTTATATTGCTCTTGGCCTTGCAACTTGAAGATTGATAGCTGCATCAGGTCCTAAATCTCCCATGTTGTTTTGCATTTGGAGTTGATTTAAATGTTCTCTGGTTCTTTGGGCACACAACCTTTGTCTGAACGATTGCTCGACTTCAGAGTCGAATGGTTCCAAAAGCTTACCAGAAGATCTTAGGGTCATGCAATAATAAAAAACCTATAAAGAGATTAATAAAGTACGTTAGACTAAATATAAGGTGACACAAAAAGAACTTGTTATGGCTAAAAATTTCGTCAGTTGCCAATCCCCGGCAACAGCACCAAAAACTTGATCACTTCTAAATGTATATGCTAAGGCAAGCAAATATGTGCAAGTATACACAATCGATGCAAGTAATATAGGGTAAGTGAGTATCGTCTCCACGTGGATTGGTCGAGAAATATATACAACTAGAACTAGTGTCACAAACTAAGTCCTACTAGTTATCAACTTAAGAACAAATAAAATGAAGAAGTGATTTAATGATTGCAGGAAAGTTTGGTCGAGATAAAATAAGTATGCAGAATAAAATAAAACAAGATAAGTGTTGATTTAAATCTAATTCAAACAACCTCACATATTCAGATATATCACAGAGCACTTATGCTAAACCCTTGTATTGTCAACAATTATTTCAAAGTCTAGAATGAATTATTATGACTTGCTAAACTGCCCGACAGGATTACTAGGTATTCTTATACGATTGTTTTAGCAATACTCCTTAGCGTTAACTACAACCCTTGGTTTGTCAAATTGTTTTTGTAGCAATACCTCTCAGCGTAAACTATAGAGTTTGTCTATCCTACTCTAGCGCCTATCCCTTTTAGTCGATTGAAACTCACTCCTTATCTCTAAGGTAACAAGTTAGAAGTTCACCATCCCAGATTCATTCCATTGCTCACGTGGATCTATCTTAATTCTCTCGAATCTAAGAATCACTATCTAGACAAAATGATATCTCTTGATGTTCTTCTATTGCCAAGACATGTTTTACAAATACCCCAGGTGATCTCTCGATGCTCTTACAGCGTAAAGTAAAATATTTAGACACTGAGCAAAACAGTCATAAGCAAACATAATTCATCGTTCATAAAACATAAAAATATTGTTCAGGCAAAACAAAGTTTAACACCAAGTAAGACATTTATGGTGCTATCAAAGATCATCCAGAATTCAACGTTTAGTATATCCCCAAATAGATAAAGAGTTAAGAACAAAGGAAGAACGACTCCCAAAATCGAGGGCTCTGTCGCGACAATTCTGATCAGCACCACTCCTGCCTTGGTGATCAGTCTCTCTCGAGACCTGATCATCGCTCTGCTAAAGTCTGGCTATGGAGGACACCAAGGAAGGTTGGTGGGTAGACGGTTAAGAAGCACTGCAGTTGCTCGCTCACGCCTTGGATAAAGCTCTTCTCTCTTCTTTCTCTCCTCTCTTTGGCGGCTACAGCTGGTTATTTATAAGGAAAGATCTCCTAGGGCTTTACATTCTTTTGGAGTTTCCTTAAATAACTGTTATTAAATGCCCAGACTTAAAAGGAAAGGCGGCTGCCAGAATAATTAAGGTTTGCTTGCACGTGACATAGGTCATCCAGCTGGCATATGACATAGGCGGTTTCGTCACACCTGCTTTAGACTTCTTTAGATAAACCTTGCCTAGGCAAGATAAATCTGCTCCTCCCGTTCTCATCTGTTCCATTGGCCTTTGCAAATTTACGTTGTTACGACTGAAATGTTCTTCCTCCGTAAGTTTCCTGCACAAACATAATCCAAACAACCCTTTCTCCTCAGCAGCATCAGTTAAACCAAATAAATCTTACCTAAGCAAAATTTATCCACCACAAGCTAAGGTAACCTACATGCAACTAAATGCAACTAAAATGTCGTGTATACTTTGTTTAGACGAGCAATAACTCAAGTGAAAAGACTAGAAATTGAGTCTTTTTATGGAGTTATCAATAATAAACTTGGATTTCTCTTTCACAAGGATTCTTTTAAGATTCTTCTTGAAAATTTGTCTTATGTAGGACTATTTTTTCCGTTTGTGAGCAAAAATTCGAATGCTCATTTAAAAAAAAGATAAAAAAAGGCAAATGAATTTCATCTCGACATAGTTGAATTCATACATGCCTAATTTTTACAAATCTTTCAGGGAAGGAAAGATTGGTGACAACTATATTTCCTCAACATGAAGAAGTAATGTTGTCTTCAATAAGCAAATTATCTAAAGGTAATTAGATCTCCTCAATGCGAAGGAGCAATGCCATTTTCAAAAATCAAATTATCTTTAGATAATCAGATTTCCTCAACACGAAGGAACAATACTATCACTAAATACGGCTAGACATCCTCAACATGAGGGAACAATGTCATCCATTAACCAGACATCCTTAACACGAAGGAGATGTACCATTCCAAAATCAAATCATCTTCAGACAATCAGATTTCCTCAATGTGAATGAGCCGTGTTGTCTCCAAATTATCTAAATAGGAGAAGACGTCCTCAACACGGAGGAACAACATCGTCTACTGACTATACCTCTTCAACACGAAAGAGCATTGTCATCATCATATTTACATTGAGTAAATCACCAAAAAGTGACCAAATCTCTTCAACGTAAATGAGTAATGTCTTTCCATAATAAAATTATCTCTAAGCAATCATATTTCCTCAACGTAAAGGAGAAATGTTGTCTTCAGATGCCCAATCATTCAAATACGGCTAGCCGTCCTCATCACAAAGAAACAATGCTGTAAACAAACAAAGATTGTATCCTTTGAGATTGTTTCCCTTGAAACAAAATATGCATCTTGTTAAAAACAATTTTCCCTTGAAATAAGAACAAAATTTGTCCCTCTTAAAGCATTTTTATCTCGCTCGAGAGAGTTTCTCTGAAAACACAAACTCAAACAAAATTTTGTCTCATTCGATACAATTTGTTAAAAAGCAAAAAAAAACCTTATTTCACATGAGACAATTTTTAAAAACTAATTTTCTCTCGCTCAAGATAGCTTTTTTTGAAACCCAAAGCATTGACTTCGTTTCTTTTGAAACAATTTATGTCTTACTTAAAATTTATTTCACTTGAAAGTGTAACTTTTAACATTTTAAAAGTTAACTCTTTTAATATTATTTCTCTTGAAATGAATTTTGAAAACATCCCCCTTGAGATAAAGATCGTTTTAGTCTCCCTTGAGACAATGTCAAATTTCAGTGCAAAAGGTGGAACTAGACAAAAACTTGTTCTCTTTTTACCTTTGCCCTATTCTTGTTAACACAGGAATTGACAAAGAGGGTCAGTTGTAGATACTCATTTTGTCTGGGTTTTATTTTTTATTTTTATCATATATTAATTATTCAATATTAAATATTAATATTCAATTTTCTTTTTTTGCATACCCAAATTACAACCTAATCGACCCAAGTACAAACCTAGCCTACAACCTAAACTAAACCTTGTTAACCCTAAGCCTTTTATCTTCCCACCGCCGATGAAACCATTCCTGTTGTCGGTCATTGTGCCATGTTTATCCCTGAACCAAATCAACCTAAATAAAAAAATAATCAAATCAAGAATCAAATCGAACAAAAAAAACTAAACTGATCATGGATCTCAAAAAATCCAATATCCTTACAAACCCACCTTACCCCTACCTCTACCAAACGCATCCATCACCATAAATCAAGACGCATTTCAAATAGGACGAGGAACAAAAAAAAAGAAAGATAAAACAAGAAAAAGGGGGTCATTCGATCAAGAAATAAAAAAAGAACAAAATCACACATCCAAAAAAGAGAGAAGGAAAATAGAGCCTCACCTTTAGCCATTGATGTTTTCCGATGATTGGAGCTTCCTTCTACACATCCGAATGAAGCTTCTCTCAAGTAGAGGACTAAAATACTTCAGAATGAGGATAAACCGACAGTCTGAAGTCGAGATCTGAAGAAAGGGAGCTGAAAAAATCCAACACTTATTTGTCAATATAGGGATCTCTTCGGGTGAAACTAAGGCCATATTTGTGATCTAGGAGCATGGGTGACCCGTTGGTATAATTTGGAATCTAACGACCATCTGAGATGGTGACCGTCAGTGGCAGTCACACTGGTTGGTGATAGGGCTTCTCGTCAGGTTTTAAAATATAGATAGTGTGGAGAGGGAGAGAACAAAATAAATAAAATGAAAATGAAGAAAAGGAAAAAAAATGAGCTTTTATACTTGCTTCGAAACGATGTCATTTTAGGGAGATGGACACACGTTTCAGTGTTTAGGGTTAATCCCAGTTCAGGTCCATCATTCTTTGTAATCATTTCATTTCAATAACTAAATATAGCTTTTAATTTTTTGGTTTCAAGCTTTGAATTTTGACATCCTTACCTTTCAGTCACTACATGCACTGATTATATGTTGTGCTTAAAAGTGTGATTTGGGTTGTTAATTTAAGAATTCTTATATTTTAGTCCTTTCATTTTGTATGCTGGAAATTGCATGATTTATTCTCTAGGTCCTTAGAATTAGCCTTGTATTTGTTTTGGTCACTATTTTATTATTTATTATTTTTGTGTTCTAACACTTTAATTTCACTGCCTTAATTTTAAATCCTTGTATTTTTATTCATAAATATTTTAAATGCATATTAGGAAAACCTGTATTTTAGACTCCCTAAATTCAGTTTTTTGCCTAACTAATATTCTATATAACATTAATAATCTGCCTATTCATTCGAATCACCCTAGTTTAAGAACGTGAATATATCATTGATGTTATTTTATTTAAATATCTTTCTTTTAATTATACATGGTTGGCAGTACGGGTGTGCAAATCTAAGTACATAAAGTGTCGATTACCTGAATCTTCAGGTAGTTGATTTATCAGCCCGTGTCTCGACCCGGATGTTGCGGGTACCTGATATTTGGGTATCCGGATTTTGCGGGGACTCGTATGTCTATACTCGAATACTCGGATTTTTTCCAACCCCAAATGAGAGTTCTAAACTTGGACTTCTCAATTTTGCATTTAGTTTGTAATTTATTTTAATAACATTATTTTTCTATTTTCTGAGATTTCTAGGCAAACAATAAATCAAAAAAGAGAAAGGAAATCAAGGGTTTCCAGTTTCCAATAGATAAAAAGATTCCAAGCCACAATAAAAAGATAAAACAAATTGAGTCAAATAAAATTAAAATGTAAAAGAACAATCCAAGGGACATATCTCAATTGTTCCCTTTTGTTTGAGCTCTAAATGCCAGATCAATACAACTCACAGGCGGACCCCATTAACCATAACGAGTTCCCTTTCACTGCATGCATCTTTCTAAACCTCACAAAATAAAAACATATAAAAGAAAACAACATCAACCCAATTTCTTACTTTCAAACAGAAAAAAGAAGAATGAGTAAAAAAATCATTAAAAAGGAGACCTTTGACAAAGAACATGAAAGATCCCTGCTTTCTTGAATCTTGACACTTCAACAAAAAGGAATAACACCCAAATCCAACTTGAAATTGATTCTCGATTTCTTCTATTTCTTCGGCTCTGATTCTCAGACAAACAAAGAAAAATGCATTTGTTTGTCAACTGGGTACTTATGTATTTTCTAGGGGTGTACAAAAGGGGGTTTATTACCTGGAACTGGCTGGAGCCTGGACCGGTGGAGCCTAGGCCAACTGCCAAGCGACAAGCGTGACTGCGTGAGGAGTGGAAGGATCGTGGTGGAGCGTGGAGGTCTGGAAGAGCCAACTTTTTAACCTTTTTAGTTTTAGGGATTTTAATTTTCAACCGGGTGGGTACCTGATGGGGTTGACTGGTAATAATTAAATATATAAAAAAAACCCTAACCGGGTAGTCGGGTAACCGAGTACCTGGAAAATTTAAATTTTGTGATCCGGGCTCAACCTGAAAAATGTCGGGTCGAGTAATTTTTTTTAAGAAATTAATTTTTTTTTAGGTTCAGGTCGGCGGGTCGAATATTTTTGCACACTCTTAGTTGTCGGTATGAAATTTTTTAAAAGAGAAAATAACTTTAGTGACCAAATATGCCTTATAATATACGATTTTAACCAATTTTTTTTAGATTTATCAAAATATTGTGATTATTGTAACAAAAAAATATTGTAATTATTGTAACAAAAAAATATTGTAATTAAACTATTTTACTTACTTTTTTATTTCAAACAATAGATATGTGTATGTTTTTTTAGCATGGTTTGGTCATTTTATTCGATCACACTTATATTTGATTCGTATCTGATTTATGTTTTAATAAAATGAGGACATTCTCGAATAAAAAAGAAATAAATGGGATAACCTTCCTGTCAAGGATTTGCAAATCTCATAATTCCTTCTCAAATAGTGAATGTCCCTTAATAAATAATTCAAAATAAATTAATCAATTATTCAATAAAAAAGTCCGTACTTTAATTTTCCAATCGAATTTACAATTTTCATTGTGACGACAACATATAAACGATTAAATACTAATTTTTTAGAGCTGTGGGGGTGCTTACCCTTCCCCATGCATAATCGACTATCGAATCCTTTTAAAACAAATTTTTGGTAAACACATACCAATTTTTGTCTTAAAAATAAATTTTCTTAAAATTATTTTGAAAGACATTTTTAGGTATTTAACCTATCTAACTCAAATGTGAATGACGACTCAAAATTTAAATTAAATCAATTTGATCAAAAATTCAAAAATTTTCAAAAATAAATTCATAATAATTTTAATTTTTTAATTATAAAATGGCTATGACATTTTATAGAAAAACAATTTAAAGTAGTGTGATTAAGGGTTAGAATTATTTATTATTGTAGTTATGAGGAAATTATTACATTTTATCTGGGATTCACTATAAACATTTAGAGTGAGGGTAAAAGAAAGAATTCATAAATCTATAATATATTATATAATGTTATCAAGGACTACACAAAAATTTATAATATTTATCACAATTACTATAAAAATACTTTCGAAATTATTATAAAAAAACTTTCAAAATGCATCTGAAATAATTTCGGTTTTCATATGATGAATATTTAATCTAGAAATTATATATTATCAAAATTTATATCTAACGTTTAATTAAATAATAGTTTTGACTCTTACTCTTTTAAAAGACACTCTAGGTCTTAATATCTCATTTTGAATCAAATTTCTTAATTGCATTTCGTTCCATAATTATTCAATAGTTAAAAAACTAAACCAAAATATTCATGTTCTTCTAAAATTGAATTAAAATACAATTAATCAAAACTCGAATAATATATTACAAATTTTAAATTAGTTTTTTTCCACACCTATTCATTCAAACAAAACAAACTGAACTAAAATGGAAATTGAATTAAAAAATACCTTTAAATAAATCTGGGAATAAATTGAGTGGGAAGTGGAAACACAACAGCTAAAACCATTGATGTAAGGTACTCATACCTTTTTAATTGATTGTGGATATGGAAGGAAGCAAAACAACCTGCGTAAGTGAATGTCTCAAATAGATGGTTTGGTGATAGATGTAAAGGTGAAATGGTAGGCTATTTATGTTAAGAGAAATGGTAGCGGAAGTATGTTGTTATGGCTATGGTTTGGGTGATGAAACAATGGAAGGTTGGTGAGGATAGTATCTTAGAATGACCAAGGAAGAACCAGTTCTATAAAGAGCAAAGACCCAACCTTATAAATCTTTCTAAGGGGTGGTAACAAGGACTTGGACCCACTATATATAGGGAGATAGGAACCACAAGTATCAAGGGAAAAGGATTGACGCCACAAGTAATTAAATTACTTGATAAGTCGATAAAACTCACAAGGACTTAAGAAAAAAGAATAATCTCACTTTAAATTATATGAAAGGTGTGTGTACAAATGAAATAGGACATGCCTATTTATAGTTTTTAAAGGGACTTGGCCAAATGGGTACATAATGGTTCGGCTAGCCCTTGTGTCCCTTTATAATGACATAAATAATTAAATAATAACATGAAAAATATAGGTGCTAGCTCGGTTGGAATAGAGGGCCATGTCTCATGGCCGAATAGCACTTGAATCCCTTCAAGTTGGCGCTAATTTGGATGAGAAATGATGCTTGGTTGAATGTTATGGTTGCCATTCATCTTGGCATCTAAATGGAGTCACACACATAACACATGGCCTGGCTGATCACAAGGCATGCACATGGCTCTCTAGGATGCTTGTGGTACAACCTTATGTATAGGATGAAGACCAAGCATGAGCAGTAGCCTTAGGCGTTAGTTGAGCTTCCTTCAAGCTTGCATGTGCCTAGCTAGCTAGTAACGTAAAGGCTGGTGGTGAATGATCTCCTTAGCCGTGACCTCCCAAGCTTCATAGCAGTATATTCAGCTACATTCAGCTATATTCAACTATAATTGAGGTCACTTTTAGCAACATATCTTTAAATAGTCTAACTAGCTGAGATTAACTAGCCTTGAGCTCCTCCAACTGAGTTGAGCTTTCCATAGTGTTCCACGAGTTGCCATGATGTTTGTGAATTGATTGTGAGCTGCATATGGCTTCCAAATACTCCACCAAGCTATCCCAATGTGTGTCATGCTCCAATGTACCTACATGTGCAAAGAAAACAAGGTAATTCAATGGCATTGAGTTTGTATGAGATAATTACCTTGCTGTCATGCATGATTATGATCTTGTGAGTTATAAATGCATGACATGAGCTAAGTATATCATCATATAATATATGTAAGCTAATGTATAAGGTCTAAGAGCTAAAATGAATGCACATGAGCTAACAAATGAATAATAAGCATGGTGCCATTTCATAAATGTAATGAATCATGCTTAAATGGATGCAAGATTAATCTAACATACTTATAACATTGTGTATCAATCATAAAGATGTGGGTATATGTTGTATGCATGAATATTATATAACATAGTATTCATAATAAATGATAAATGGAAATATGTAATAATAATATCCTAAGAAATGATAAGTAATCATAGCATATATTTGAATGATATGAAAGACATGATGAACTAAGCATAGGATGGAAATAATAATATGATAATTTATACTAACATGTGAATGCATGCTTATGGTAGAATCGAATGTATAAATGATATAATATAAGATAGGGCAATGAAGAACTCCCTTAGAAACAACAGTGAAAAACATCCATGGAATAATCAACTTATGGAGAATGGTGGTCATGATCATGCATGTATCATCCCCCCTTTTTTAAGGCGATTTGTCCTCAAATTGAATCTCTTCTCCATTGATTTCTTCTTTTGTGGAGGAATGAATGAATCTACTCCATGTTGAATGTTCAACTCATATTCCCCCCTTCCATAAGCACAAGTCTCTTGAAAACCACTATTGTGTCCTTTTGAATAATCATGCATGTTTGGAAATTCATCACCCTTGGTGATAGAACATAATCCTTGAAAGTTTTCCTTTGAACCATCATATGCCCTTTGATGAATCTCTAACTCTTCAATGGAATCATCTCCTTTGTGGTTGAATAATCTTACATTTTTACTTGAAATAACACATTTGATTGAAAAGGCACAAGTACATTATGATCCCTATTTGGAAACATGATGTCTGTTTGGAATTTGACTTGCCTTTTGGATTACTCCTTTAAACTTTGTACCTTTCCAAATGATGACTTTTGAGTTGGTGGATAATGCTCGATTCATCTCTTTAAATTGTTCAACACAAGTGAAAATAACTCCATAGATATGAATCATTTTGCTATAAAATAAACCAAAGTTAGAAAATGAATAAACAAGATGAATGGAAATAGCAAACCAGTGTGGATGTTTAATGGGCGTTGGTTGTTGAATTCTCTTCAGTAGTTGTATTGTACTTGTACCCTCAATGATCATAACTCGTGGCACTTCAAGTGACACATCTTTTTGAACTTCAAGTGGCATAACTGGTGGAACGTCAAAGGACATGTCTTGTGGATTACCAAAGGTTACACCTATTGGTTCTTCAAAAGACATGTTTCTTGAATCTTCAGCTTGAAAAGATATGCCAATTTGAATATCCTGCAAGGAAAAAGAAATAATATAAGAAGATTTTTTAGGTAAAATTTTTCCTTCACTCTACTTCTCTTCTCTACACTCACCTTTTTCAAATTTGCCACTTTCAAATTTTCATTACTACTTGCAAAATATCCTTTTCAACTCCAACAGATTCATTTCCAATTGTTCTTGTCTCCTTAAAACATTCTTCTTCAAAGTTTCTTTTTATGGCCTTCATTTTCTCCCATTCTTCTATGCGTGACTTAAGGGTCGCTTGACATTCATTGACTTGACTTGGAAGCATAAGAGCCAATATGATTTTCCTTCATTGACGTTGGAAGTAATATTCATTGGAAAATCCATCATGAGTGGCCTTCTTTTCAAATTGCCAAGGCCGTCCTAATATAATGTGGCTTGCACTCATGGGCACCACATCACAAAGAACTTCATCCTTGTATCTTCCAATTGAGAAAAGAGACAACAACTTGTTTGGTTACCTTTGTTTCCCCCACATCATTGAGCCACTGAAGTTTGTAAGGATGATGATGCTTGGAAGTCTTTAGGCCCAACTTTTCCACCATGTGAGTACTTGCTACATTTGTACAACTTTCTCCATCAATGATTACCAAACAAACTTTATCTCCTACGTGACATTTTGTATGGAAAATATTTTCTCTTTTTTCATCTTCTTGACTTTGAATGTTCAAAGTCCTTTTAACTACAAAGATGTTGGATGGAAGAGACATGTTAGCAAATAAAAACAAGGAAATGTGTATAGGACCTTACCAATAATGCTCTCACAAAGCCTCACGAGTTCACTCCAAGGAAACTTGAATGTCACTCAATCCGCTTGATTTTGCACTCTAGGACTTCAAGACATTTACTAGTCCTCTTCTAGTCTCCCACGCTCAAGCCTTTTTCCTCTCAATCTCTTTATCTCGAGTTCTAAGTAACTTTACTCAAAACTATACCAAGTAAAGTTTACTTGTTGTGCGTCGGCTGTAAAAGGATTAGTAGTAATGGAAAGAAAAATATAATGAAAAAGGTGGCTTAGAAATAAGGAAGAAGAGAATAAAGGGGTTACTTACACAAAGTCACTTCACAACCTTTCTATCACCACAATAAATTTTAGAGGCTTACTTGAATGGCTTGGTGATGAGACTTGTTGTTTGTGTGCTTTCAACTTTTCTTGTTGTTTGTGTGCTTTCAACTTTTCTTGTTGTTCTATTCTTTTTCTTCTTTTTGTTTTCTTCTTTTGAGTGCTTGCAATTTTCTTTGCTGATTTTTTATTTCTTTCACTTGCACTTCTTTTTGTATTTTTGTTGTTGTTGTTGCACATTGCTTCTTCCACCAAAGCTCTGAATACCATTTTATGTAAGGTACTCCTACCTTTTTAATTGAACGTGGATTTAGGAAGGAAGCAAAACAACCTGCATAAGTGAATGGCTCAAATAGATGGTTTGATGGTAGATTTAAAGGTGAAATGGTAGGCTATTTATGTTAAGAGAAATGGTAGCGGAAGTATGTTGTTATGGCTATGGTTTAGGTGATGAAATAATGTAAGGTTGGTGAGGATAGTATCTTAGAATGACCAAGGAAGAACCAGTGCTATAAAGAGCAAAGACCCAGCCTTATAAATCTTTCTAAGGGGTGGTAACAAGGACTTGGACCCACTATCTATAGGGAGATAGGAACCATAAGTATCAAGGAAAAAGGATTGACGCCACAAGTAATTAAATTACTTGATAAGTCGATAAAAGTCACAAGGACTTAAGAAAAGAGAATAATCTCACTTTAAATTATATGAAAGTTGTGTATACAAATGAAATAGAACTAGCCTATTTATAGTTTTTAAAGGGACTTGGTCGAATGGGTACATGGTGGTTCGGCCAGCCCTTGTGTCCCTTTATAATGACATAATTAATTAATTAATAACATGAAAAATATAGGTGCTAGTTTGGTTGGAATAGAGGGGTATGTCTTATGGCCGAATAGCACTTGAATCCCTTCAAGTTGGCGCCAATTTGGATGAGAAATGATGCTTGGTCGAATGGTGAGGTTGTCAAATCATCTTGGCGCCTAAATGGAGTCACACGCATAGCACATGGCCTGGCTGATCACAAGGAATGCACATGGCTCTCTAGGATGCTTGTGGTGCATTCTTATGCATATGATGAAGACCAAGCATGGGCAGTAGCCTTAGGTGTGAGTTGAGTTTCCTTCAAGCTTGCATATGCCTAACTAGCTAGCAACGTAAAGGCTGATGGTGAATGATCTCCTTAGCCGTGACCTCGCAAGCTTCATATCCGCATATTCAACTGCATTCAGCTATAATTGATGTCACTTTTAGCAACTTATCTTCAAATAGTCCAACTAGTTGAGATTAACTAGCCTTGAGCTCCTCCAGTTGAGTTGAGCTTTCCATAGTGCTCCACGAGCTGCCATGATGCTTATGAGCTGCATGTGGCTTTCAAATACTCCACCAAGCTGTCCCAATGTATGCCATGCTCCAATGTACCTACATGTGCAAAGAAAATAGGGTAATTCAATGGCATTGAGCTTGTATGAGCTAATTACCTTGCTGTCGTGCATGATAATGATCTTGTGAGCTATGAATGCATGACATGAGCTAAGTATATCATCATATAATATATGTAAGCTAATGTATAAGGTCTAAGAGCTAAAATGAATGCACATGAGCTAACAAATGAATAATAAGCATGGTGCCATTTCATAAATGTAATGAATCATGCTTAAATGGATGCAAGATTAATCTAACATACTTATAACATTATGTATCAATCATAAAGATGTGGGTATTTGTTGTATGCATGAATATCATATAACATGGTATTCATAATAAATGATAAATGGAAACATGTAATAATAATATCCTAAGAAATTATATGTAATCATAGCATATGTTTGAATGATATGAAAGACATGATCAACTAAGCATAGGATGGAAATAATAATATGATAATTTATACTAACATGTGAATGCATGCTTATGATAGAATCGAATGTATAAATGATATAATATAAGATAAGGCAATGAAGAACTCCCTAGAAACAACAGTGAAAAACGTCCATGGAATAATCAACTTATGGAGAATGGTGGTCATGATCATGCATGTATCAACCTTGGGTCAGGGAGCATGTGGTTTGTTAGACACCTGAACTTTGACCTCTTGCTTACGTGGCAATACATGGTAGGTTAATAATTACATGACAACTTGCCCATTGGATCTAGACTCTCGCATTTTTCTTTCATGGGCTAAAGTCCCTGAATTTCATACCATTTCTAATTTAGTCCAACTCCCTATAACTTCCTCAATTCTTTTAATTTGATCCCTTTATTTTTATATTCACATTAATCCTAGAATTTAGCATTTTTTACTTAATCTCTAAATATGAATTTAATTAAAATTTAAAATGTATGATGGAATTAAAAAATTTGATAATTAAATTAAAAAAAATCAAATTCAGTGATTAAATATCACTTTATTTCCTTACTTTATTAAGAAAAAAATCCAAAACCATCTTTTTACAACGTTAGTTTACCAAATTAAGCCAGTCAACCCATGTAAAAGAAGAAGAAGACAAAGAGCAACCTTGTCCATAAAGTTAAAAACTGAAACTTTTTTAATGCTTTGATCGAATAAAAAACTTTGCTTTGAATTCTTTTTCATTTCTTTTTCCATCTTTGCAACAAGAAGCACCAAGAAAGGAAGAAAAAAGAGAGAGAAAGGTAATGGTTTATAGAGTCAATCATTGGGGATGGCTAATAATATTTCTATCACATCTATTTTTTTTTTCTTGTTTTTCTCTGAACAAAGTGTTTTTTATAAAATGTTTTTGTTCGTATATCGGTTTATGCTATCTTCTCGTCAGATACTAATGGTTGATTCCAGTGTAATGGTGTGTGTGCAACTTGAAATGAGCCGTTTTCAATCCCAGCTGTTCTATTTGTAGCAAAGTTGTTGTTGTTGGAGGTGATGGGACAATTGACCCATCAGCATCAGTTATATAATGTGACTAGATACACTTTTCAATAGTTTCTTCATTTGTTTTCCTTTTGAATTTTATGCACAATATCTGTTTGTTGTTATTTTTCTTTACATGTACTTCAAATGTGTAAACTTTACACCAGAAATGTTCACCAAGAATTTAACTTTTTGAAAACAAAAGAATAAAAGTTTTTAAAAAGGTGATGGTGGAGTAGAATAAAACTTTTTGAACTATCTGTTTCTTATGTTTTGGTTGGTTGAAAGAAACTTCCCTGGTGAGTGTACAATTCGGAAGAAAAAGGTAATCCGTTCAGTTGTCAGAATCTTGGTATTAATTGCGGGTGTTCTTTCAATATATGTCGATTTCTACAGTAAATGTGAACTGCTTTTTAGGTTTTGAATAGTGAGACAGCAAAGAATCTTAGGTTAGGTTTTTTTTTTTGTTTTCTCGTTAGTCCTATTTCTAGACTTGAAATTCTTGAGATTACCAAATTATTGATTACTGGGTAGGAATCTTGAATGAGAATTATAAAGAAAAATCATATATTTCTTCTGAAGAAACCTTTTGAATTGATCTATTTTGGTATCATTAAAAGTTCCTTTTAGGAATTTTGTTTCCTCTGTGTTACTATTCCAAGAAATTCTTTTGCTTATTGTTTAAAGCGTTTTTTCCCGTATAAAACAGTGAAATGAATCTTCAAGCACCTCATAGGTGCAACTTGTACTTTTGAGTGTTTTAATTGATCTTTTTTTCCCTTTTTGGTCTGATTTCAACTTGAGTGGGAGATCGATTTACTGCAAATTTTTAATCGTTTTGGATTTATTGAACACTTAAATATTCATATCCAATATCTTCTTCCCTAAAATTTAAATATTCTATCGGATCTGTTGTTAGTGAAATCCACTACTGAAATAATCCTCGAACCAATCTTAAAAATCCATGATTTTGGATATGCATTAAAAGCTTATTCGGTTCATTCTTCCTGCAAGTGATATTCTAGACAAGCCTAGATGTCTTTGGATGAGCCTGGCAATAGCTCCGAGTGGAGTGGGGAGCAAGATAAGGCATTTGAAAATGCCCTTGCAACTTATCCCGAGGACTGTTCTGACCGGTGGGAGAAAATTGCTGCTGCTGTACCTGGTAAAACTTTGGAAGAGATTAAAGAACATTATGAGATTCTAGTGGATAACGTTAACCGGATTGAATCTGGCTTTATGCCTCTCCCTCTTTATGATTCTGCTGACAGTTCAGTGGGTCATGCTGGTAGTGAAGGAACGGGTAAGAAAGGAAATAGCAATTTAGGGCATAATAACAATGTGTCAAACCATGGGGTTATGAGTTCGAGGTCCGATCAGAAGCGTCGCAAGGGGACTGCTTGGACGGAGGAGGAGCACAGGTGAATTAGTTCTACTCGTTTAGATTTTTTATTTTGATTGACATATGCTCCTTCTCTTTTGCCCTTGGGAACTTTACTACTTAGTTTTCTTCATACTTTATATTTCGTAACAATGTGCATTTATTATATTTTGGATTCGTGCATCCCATCCGTATTTAGAATCTTTATTTGACAAAAATGTTCACAGAAAATGCTTTCCACCTTTTCATCATTTTGTTTGTCGCTTATTGTTAGTTAGGAAGATTAGATCTTGAACGGTTTTCCTACTTCTGTGCGTTATTCTGAAGCTTTTGACGTCTGTTTGTCAGTAGATGGCCAGTAGATGATGAACATATCCTGAAATGATGTGAAGTAATTGAAGTGAAAACCGAATTTCAATGTTACCACGTGGAAGATATATCGTTTTCTATCTTCCACAAAATTATATCCCGAAAGAGAATAATTATGCTATCATTACATCTTACCTGTGTGACACTTGTGGCTGTTATAGGTTAACCGTTTTATCATCTCGCGCGTGCTAAACAACCATATATAGCCTAAATTTTGACTTAAAACCAGTATTTTTGGTTTTATATCTTTTTGCTGGCATATGTCTTTCGTGTTCAACATGCCGTTTTGGTATAACCGTTTTTGGTTTTATTAGTGAAGTGCTTGCCAAAATTTGGTTCTAATATGGAAGACAAGGGACAACTTGAGAAGGTTTATGGTAGAAAATGAACTTTTCACCAGGCTACCGTATAGGAAAAGAATTTATGAAAATAATTATGGCATATAAGATTTATTTCATCCTTCAAGTCACGTAAAATGACGCTCAGGTTATATAGCTACGTAGGCTTTGCTGGGCGATTTGGTTCACATATCACTTGCATTAAGGTGGAAAACCATGCCTTTCCGAGTAAGAACTATTTATGATACATTTCTGATATATATGCCTGTACTCTACTGTGATGATTTCATTTGATGGTTCCTGTGTGAGTTATAGATGCTGTGTTTGTGCTTAAAGTTTAATTGTGCTCTTTCTTGTAATTTAAATGGTGGTGAATTTTGCATGCACTACATATAACCTCATTTGGGGTATAACGTTGCTACCTGATACCGTTGAAGAGGCATGGTGTCTTTTTGTCCCATAACATACAGAACGTATTAATCCGCTTTAATTTGTCTGTAATGCCTGATTCTAACCCATAGGAAATGTTCATAAGCCAGGATAACTCGCACTCAAGAAAGTGCTTATTGTTTTATGAATGATCTTTATTGTTATTCTATGAATTTTGAGATGTATTTTGATATTCATTTGACCGATAAGTTTTCATATTATAATTATAATTATTTTTATCTTGGAAAGCAGATTATTTCTTCTTGGTTTAGAAAAATATGGGAAAGGTGACTGGCGAAGCATATCCCGGAACTATGTGGTCTCAAGAACACCAATACAAGTGGCAAGTCATGCGCAAAAGTATTTCATTCGATTGAACTCAATGAACAAAGACCGGAGGCGATCTAGCATCCACGATATCACCAGTGTTGGAAATGGAGATATTTCAGCACCCCAAGGACCGATCATTGGTCAATCGACTGGTGCTGCTGCTGGAGATTTGTCTGGAAAATCAGCGAAACAAACCCCCCTACATCCTGCTGCACCAGCTGGTTTTGGTGTGTGTGGTGCCTCAACTATAGGGCAACCAATAGGAGGCCCCCTTGTCTCAGCGGTTGGCACGCCATTGAATCTTCTCGGCCCGACCCATATGGCTTATGGAGTGAGAGCTCCTGTACCTGGAGCAGTGGTTCCTGGAACTCCGGTGAACATGGGTCCTGCAACATACCCAATGCCGCATGCATCCTCTCATAGGTAATGTGTTGTTTAGGTGCCAAATGTACAAAAGGACAGAAGATGACTATCTTGTGCAGATATCGGTTAACGGATTTTCCAATTTAGCCTGAATAAGATTTGCTTATTTGCAAGCACAAACAAGTTTGTCTGTCGTTTGCTTAATCTTATTAAGCCATAGGGATAGTGTTTACATGAATGTGTATAGGCAACTCTGGAAAAGGGAACTGTTAAATATTGCAGAAGTAGAAACAGCATTTTGACACCTTTTTCTTTCCTCATCCATTTTCTGATGCACACATCTGCATTAGAATTAGTCAATGCTCAGAAGTTTCATGGAAATTGTGTTTATAAAGAAAAAAAACCCAACCACCCTAACTTATTTTGCTATTATGAGCAGCATATCTGATAAAATTTCAAATCACTTGGTTCTTCAGTTCAGTTAGCAGGTATCAATTACCAAAGTCATACTATGGGTTGGGTATATATTCTTTAAGCTTTGACAAAAATAAGCCATGGATTCCTTTCTTGCTAAGCAAAAGCTTTATTATCTGCAAGCTGATTTCCACCTAAGATAAGCTATGGTTCATTGCCTTTTCAAAAGAGGTTTTCTTCTAGTTATAAATGGGACCGTTGCCTTGGTCATATTAAGAAAGTTTGCTTAATGGTTTCTCATGATCATTTGTTTGAAGGGGGAAATGCATAAAAAAAGGTAAAGAAAATGATCTTAACTGCACTTTTTTTTAAAAAAAAGAAGAAATTACCCTTTTATTGTAAAATGACATGGAATACCAAGAACTACCCTTTTAGATTGAATCAAACTTGAAAGAATTCCCAAGAACATTGGAGAGAGCTGCTAGTGGTGCTCTCTTTAAACTCTGTTTTAAAACAGAAAGATGAAGGGGTGGGTGGAGGTTGTCGCTTTCTAAAATTTTAAAATTATCACATGTTTTAGATATTTTCTATGTTTTTTCTATTAATAATCTGTTTTCAGCCTTTAAAATTTTATAAATTCAGCCCACAACATAAAATCTTGTGCTCCTTCTTGCACATGGCTGACATGACATTTTCAGAAAATGATCCATCGTCAATGACTGCATTATCATATCTTTCTCACCATGCAATTTGCTTCCCAAATCTCATCTTTCCTTTCTTATGTTTGTATTAAAGCAGTTGCAGACATCAGAAAGCTACAATGCCAACTCAGAAAGCTTGAAATCTAGTCATCTTTTCTTTACCTTTAATCTTTTTTGATGCGCAATAGCATGCAAACAAAAAAGTTGGGTACAACACCTCTTTAAATACCATAAGCCAAAAAAATTCATCTATCATCACAAAATCACATCTCTTCCTTGATCATAGAAGCTGAAAGAGAGAAAGATTTCCATCTCATTCTTCAGAAAATGAAGAATCAGATACTTGACAAGTCATTGGAGTTCCAATGAAATCAGCATTGTATCAAATTGAGAGAACGCCAAGACGATACTTACCAGACGCAGCTGGCCAGTACCGTATTCCACCAGCTGCTGAAGGGTCTAACAAATTTATAAAAGGTAGAAGCTCCCTTTTAATCTGTGATGGGTTTAGATATTCATAATGATGATGTTTTTGGTAATGAGAAAGTTTTGGTAATCACAGGCAAAGGAAATTTGATGAAAAAACTTGGGAAGAAAGCTGATACTTTCGCACATGGAGTCAGGGAACATGGTATGAAACACTCTAAACACACATATATATGTATCAAGATCGAAATGAAATGAAAACTAAAGGCATTTTTGAAACTGCAGTGAGATCGGGACCAAAGATCAGTGAAACTCTGAAGAGAAAGTTTAGTTTGGGAGAAAGAATTCTTCAAGTTGGAGGGATGGATAAGATATTCAAACAATTATTTAGTATCAAAGAAGGAGAGATGCTGTTGAAGGCATGCCAATGCTATTTATCAACAACAGCAGGTCCTATAGCTGGTTTACTTTTCATCTCATCTCAAAAGGTTGCCTTTTGCAGTGACAGAGCGATCAAGATCCCGAATGGCGAATTCCTCAGAGTCCATTACAAGGTTTTGATTCCACTTGAGAAAATAAAGGTGCTTAATGAGAGCGAAAACATGAAGAAACCATCACAGAAGTACATGGAGATTGTGACGGTAGATGATTTCGAGTTCTCGTTTATGGGGTTCTTGAATTACCAGAAAGCTTTCAAATACCTTCAGCAAGCAATCTCCCAAAGACTAATGCATGATGTACTACAAGTCACTTTCTAGGTGGCTTACAATTGTAATTTCCACTGTTTCATCATATTATTTTTGTTGGTGAAATCTGGAAAAATCAACAGTTTTACATAATGTCAAAATATTTTCATTCCATTGAAATCCATGAGCAAATATACGAGGCAATCAAACGTTGTCACCGGTGTCGGCTACCCAAAAATTCCATGCACCCACTTTTTTGCCGCCACCCTATGAACCAAAAATTGTCATGTTATTACCAACACTTAATGCCAACATGCCATGAAGTGGGGAATGGTACTAAGTTCCATTGGTATATTCCTTTAAGCTTTCAGAAAAACAAGCCGCGGATTCCTTTTAGGTTAATTAATAGCTTAGCTTTATTTTCCATAGTTTAATGACAAAAATTAGGTAATATTTAATCTGCATGTTCATTTCCACCTCAGATAAGCTACACTTCATTGTCTTTTCAGAAGAGGTTTCTTATGGTCATAGATGGACCATCATCTTGGTCATATTTACAAGTTTCTGAATGATCAAATGGTGAAGAAATAAGACAGGCCAAAGAGAATCACACAAAAATCCTGGGAATTCTTTTAAGTACCTAATTAATTTAGAAACTTCAAACTATTTTTAGCTGTTTACTATCAAATGACACAAATACTATTTGCATTGAACTCCGGACTAAACCTTGTGTTTACGCCATTCTGTTCTCACAACCGGTCTTAAAAAGCACTCTTTGCATGTGCTTTCCTTTTTTATCTTCATCCATTATCTTATTTTGTTATAAAAAAACCCCTTAAAATGATTTGGAATATTGTTGATGGGAAAATAATGTTTGTCAAAGATTTGGACGTCTTGTCCATTTTGATTTAGATAGAAGTCACAGTTAATAATTTGAAAAAGAAGATAAAGATGATAATCTGAAAGAAAAATTGAACAATTGAGAGAATTTAGATTGAGAGAGAAAAGAGAGTCCCCTTTTTATGTTGCATGAGAGTTTATAAGTCTCCTCTTAATATTAGTGTTAGTCTAAGAGTGATGATGACTATTTATAAATTGGGCGAATGTATAGACATGATTATCGTTTAATAAATTTACTTGACGATAGAGTTGACATAAGTCAGATTAAGCATTCCAAGAATCGCAACGATTCCAAGAATCGCAATGCATTTGTTTCTTAAAAATTTTCTCTAAAAAGATAGTATCCGCGCGGACGTGTCGAAGACACGTATTACCACGACCACGACCACGACCCGAGACGAGACGGCGGCGGCGGCGCGCGAGAGTCCCCCTTGTTCTCTTTCACTCAACAAGGAAATGAGAAATCCAAGCCTTAAATACACTTCCCAATAGTGTTTCCAATACTATGTGGGATTGAACATTACCAACAACCTTCACATGTCAACCTATTTTGTGTGCTTAATTTGACTGTGCCATTCACTAAAATTGTTGGAGATTAGTTCATTTGAAGAAGTGTAACTAATAAACCATAAGCCAAGTAAATTGCTTTTATTTGTCGTGAAATGATGTCCCTGCAACCTTTGGTGGAACTTTGGACCTTGTAATAAACTTGAACTATGCTTCCAGTTCCATCCAGTAGAGAATTTAAAATCATAACTTGTAACTTTATCTCCAATATCACAAAGCAACAAAAAATCTACAAGAAATTGATCAGCTATGAGGAGAGTCTTGAATGTAGAATTGTTGTGTATAAATCCACATGTATGCATAACCGAGTAGAAATTATATTTGTATACGGCAACCCACCCTTTTTCACTAAACAAAACAATTTTGGCATACCAAATGAACTAATCTCTCTTATAGTCACACTCAAGCTCTTAGCAAAATAGGTTGACATGTGAAGATTGTTGGTAATGTTCAATCCCACATAGTATTGGAAACACTATTGGGAAGTGTATTTAAGGTTTGAATTTCTCATTTCCTTGTTGAGTGAAAGAGAACAAGGGGGACTCTCGCGCTCCGCCGCCGCCGCCGTCTCGTGGTCGTGGTCGTGGTCGTGGTCGTGGTCGTGGTCGTGGTCGTGGTCGTGGTCGTGGTCGTGGTCGTGGTAATACGTGTCTTCGACACGTCCGCGCGGATACTATCTTTTTAGAGAAAATTCTTAAGAAACAAATGCAATACGAACAGCTCTACTGCTTTTGAGATTTTCTTTTGCCGTTTTGCGATTCTTGGAATCGCGTTGCGATTTTCTCAATCGCATTGCGATTCCTGGAATCGCGTTGCGATTTTCTCAATCGCGTTGCGATTCTTTGAATCGCATTGCGATTCTTGGAAGATCGCGTTGCGATTTTTTTTTGACCGTTGCGATTTTCTTTTCAACATTGCGATTTTCTAAATCGCGTTGCGATTTTTGTTTCGCATTGCGATTTTGTTGGTCATTTTGGCAAATCCAAAAAAAGTTGATTAAAATCGTATATTATAAGACATTTTTGGTCACTGAGGCGATTTTCTCTTTCAAAAAACATAAAACTTTAAAAATTTAATAAATAGATAATTGATAACAGAAATACGGTTTACTAAAAAAAATCTAAAAGAAATACAACAAATATCTAGATTTACTCCTTAAAATTGAAATCCAAACTTGAAAGAGTTCCCAATAACACTGGATAGAGCTAGAAGTATAGCTACTTACCAGGGTCGATTCACGGCAGTGGACGACTGATCTGGAGTTTTTATACCTGAAAGCTTTCTTTCTTCACCAACCGTTATCGATAATGATGATAGACACGCTAAGGGCACCAAACAATTGCGCACGATGAGGGGAACCACGTGGTGTCGGCGATGATAGCCACAATAGTCAGGAAGGCGACAAAACTGAACAAAAATAATGAACCATTAGAGAGATACATATAATTTAAACTTTAAAAATAGGGGAAGAACGAAAGCCAAAATTGAAATTGGTATATGTTGTTCATTGTTAGGTGCATTTGTCATGCTCATGATTTGTGTTGCTCGTTCATGTTTTTCATGACATTGTTTGCCACAACATTTAGATAGACAAATAATTGCTGAGACTTTGCATTTACTTATGATGAGATAATTCTCGATAGCAACCTAATACCGAGAATCTTAGAATTTAAATATAACTTGAGATTGTCTTAATGATTGTTATGATGCTCTAATTATTTACTGAATTTCGTGCCTGGTTTACTTATGAGTATTTTGGAGAATATTTAGTTATTGTATTTTTTAAAAATAAAACAAATACAAAAAAATTTGTTTAAGTTCTGTGTGAACTGCTAGAGGTGCCCAACTGGCTCTAGCCGAATAAATTATTCACAACAAGCTTTTAGCTCTAGGACACTCCGCTGCTAAGGCAAGTTTGGTACGTTTAGTTAATACTAAGTAGAAAAGATAGTCTCGAATAGTATGACTGAATGAAAATTATCACGAGATGACTCTACCTAAAAGGTTAGGGGGTTCGTTGTCGACAACATCTTACTACTCATGTATTAGCATGTAGTTGTGATGAGTTGAAGCTCTAGTTAAGCAAAATAGTAATTGTTGTGACATTTTTTGCTTTATTATCACTTTGATAATTATGATATTCTCTGCAAATACATATGTGGTGAACTATCACGACTAAGAGCACACACATGCACAAGATTATAAGTTGATTTCTTTTTGTCTTGAGATTCGAAGGTGATTGGTATAAAATTGCTAAAGTTCTGAGGTGACAGGTGCAAGACAAGTGTAAGGGTTATGTTGACTAATTGATGAGGGTAAGTTGTTATCAAGCATTTATCATAGGGCGCGAACTTGTGGGCAAGGCTGGCCTACATCAGACTACCCGTGGGGCCGCGACCAGCACGAGGTAGGCTGCTCCCACTGTGGGGGCCGAGATTAACACCCATTAGGGCACAAAAGACGCAACCCAGGCGGCTCAAAAGGACCACGCTGAGACCAAGGCGGACATCGTGCCTCAAAGGTCAAGACACGCCCACCCCAAACTACCTACAAGCAAGACCTACACATGTCTAGCACCGCCCAGGGCCGAGGCTGTCGCACACCAATGGTCGCTTAGGGCCGAGGTCACCGCACACCAAGGGTCATCTAGGGTCGAGGCCGACACATGTCAAGGGCTCTAACCAGCACACAACGGGTTGCACTAAGGGCTGGGGCCAACGCACATCGGGTGTGTGCCTAGAACCGAGATGAGAGCACAAAGGGGGCCACTGAGGGGCGAGGGTAGCGCACATTGGGGCAAACAGGGCTGAGGCCTGCGCACATTGCGAGTGCATTGAAGGCCAATGCCAGTACCAACTTAAAGCCTATCCACCTAGCAAAGTCGACTATTACTTGGAAAAATAAGAAAAGTAGCATAGTCCTTGAATGTAACAAGTTCTACTTAGAGTTTTACTTGTAGTTAAACTAGGAGTAATCATTTAATGTAAGGAGACTTCACTATAAAAGGAGGCCTCCCCACCTCCATTGGATATAGATAGTTTTTGTATGAATAAACCCAGGCATCTATGCCAAAAATTTCCTCTACATACTCTTACTTACGTTTCTCAATGTTTTCCCATCGTACTTATCGCCATAACAACATTAATCGAGAAGTTTAGGCTAACTTAGAAGTCGAGTGATCGAGCAAGGCATTTAAGGGATACACAGACCAGCTAGCTAGCAATTTAGCCTCGTGACGAGTGGTACCAGATCAAGGTTCGTCGTTGGATGAGATGGCTTCATAACGCAACGAAGCAATTGGATAAGAGTGAGTAGTTTTTCTCATATCGTTCCAAGGTAAGATCGCTAAACTTGAAGACTCCGTAAGGGAGGATAAGGAGGTGTTGGATCAATTGGAAACCATCAACCTAGAAAAGCTAGGGTCCCTAGATCTCGAGAAGCTTAAAGCCTTGGAGAATATTCAAGAGGATGTGCAGGGTGCACTCAATGGATTAGATGTGAAGAGTTCCAAACAAGATTATACCTTGGAAGCTGTAATCCTAGCATTAACATAAGAGGTTGAAGAACTTAAAAACCAGGGTTTCAGAACCGATGTCAATAACCTGAAGAAATAGATCAAGCAACTTTAGACTGAGATAGCCTTGTACAAGGCTGTCATGGCTGGTAGCATGCTAACCAGCGCCCCAAAGGCCGGGACGAAGTCCCTAAACCAGAAAAGTTTAAAGGGACTAGGTCAGCCAAAGACGTTGAAAATTTTATGTGGAACATAGATCAATACTTCCGAGTAATGAGCATCGATAACATTATTGAAAGGTAAACATTGCTTCTGTTTACTTAACTGATCTAGCATTTTTATGGTGGCGATGTAAGTGCATTGAGATGAAACAAGATTGCACCACCATTGGAACCTGGACAGAGTTCTAAGGTGAATTCAAGGAACAATTTTACCCTTATTAAAGTAAGAACGAGGCACGATCAAAACTAAGGTGCCTTAGACAAGAAGACTCACTAAGGGAACATGTTTGTCAATTCATCGAGCTAAGCCTTCAAGTGCATAGCCTAACCAAAGAAGATGGGTTCTTCACTTTCATGGACGGATTAAAGCCATGGGCCAAAAATGAGTTGGAAAGAAGGGGTGTCAAAGAGTTGTCTAAAGCCTTGATAACCACTGAATCACTCATCGAACTTGGTATTAAGAACACAAAGCCACCCAAATCGAAAGCCGAGAGTCCTAGTAAGAGAAACCAAGATGAATGCCAAGAATAAAGCCTATCAAGTGACGATGAGGAGCCTACAAAAGGCAGATCCTATCGACGCAATAAATCAAAAGAGAAGGGGGGTTATCCAATCGATCCACTGCTTCAATTGCCATGAGATAGGACACTTCACAAGTGATTTCCCTCAAACTAAAAAAACTCTTAGTCGTTACCAAAAAAGACGACGATTCAGAGGAAGAAGTATGTAAACTTAGTTCAATTACAAGTGTTAAGCCAAGGTTAAGTTCCAAGCGACGAAAGGATCACCGATGGAGGGGACCACAAAGGGTACAAAATTAACCACTCAATGTAAAACAAAATAAAAACCGGAAGCGAGGATTAATGTACGTGAACTTCAACCTTACTGGATAATCAGTAGTTACCCTCGTGGATACTGGGGCAACCAATTTATTCATATCAAAAAGGGTCACCGATGATCTTGGGCTCAAAATTGAATCATCAAAGAAAGCAATCAAGACCGTCAACACTAAAGAAGTTCCAATTGTTGGAATGACATGGAAGTTAGAATTGAATATTGGATGATGGAAGGAAAACGTAGACCTCATGATAATCCCTATGGATGACTTTTATTTTGTCATCGGGTTGAACTTCCTTATCCAGATCAAAGCCTCTATCATTCCCTATGTCAATATCATGAGCATTGTGGATTTCCGATGGCAAGGTAGTGTCCCGTTGATACAAGGTAATCAAGAAGCGACCAAGACCTTAACAATCATTAAATATGTCAAGAATTCCCTAAAGAAGGTAAACACCACCTTGGATACTACTTTTGAAGCCACAAGCAAAGCGACAAAGCAAACCAAAGCAAACCTAGCGATGAGGGTGTCACTAGAACAGGTGGGGGAGAATGTCATGGGCCGCGAACAGGTTGGGGCCAACGCATATCGGGTGAATGCCTAGAACTGAGACGAGAGCACAAAGGGGGCCGCTTAGGGGCGAAAACAATGTATATTGGGGGCACATAGGGTCGAGGCCTGCGCACATTGTGGGTGCCTTGAGGGCCGAGGTCAATATCGACTTAGGGCCTGTCCACCTAGCAAGGCCGACCATTAGTTGGAAAAAAATAAGAAGAATAGGCTCAAATATTAGAGTTTTGAACTAAAATAATTGTTTTACTTGTAGTTAAACTAGGAGTAGTCATTGAATGTAAGGGGACTTCACAATAGAAGGAGGTTTTCCCACCTCCACTGGATATAAAGAGTTTTTGTGTGAATAAACTTATGCATCTGTGCCAAAAATTTCTTCCACATACGTTTGCTTACGTTTCTCAATGTTTTCCCATTGTACTTATCGCCATAACAACATTAATCATGGAGTTTAGACTGACTTAAAAGTCAAACGACCAAGCAAGACATCTAAGGGCTACAAGGACCAGCTAGCTGACAGTCTAGCCCCATGACACATTCCTTGAGGACAAGCAAACACTTAGGTTTGGGGGTGTGATAACTCTCCAAAAGATTTATTATTTAAAGCCTTTTTAGTTAGGTTAAGCATGTAATTTAGCATTCTTAGAAACATATTTAGACTTATTTTAGCATATTTTACATCGTTTTCATATTAGGAGTGAATTGTTAATACTTGGGATGATTGTAATATTTTTGCTACAAATTGAAATACTGATGTTGTGACATTGTTAATGTTGTAGGTGTTGTTGTGCACTGATGTTGGACTGGATTGCCGAGATGATTCTGTAGCATCTGCTGAGTCACAACCGGTTGGAGAAATTTTATGAATTGATAAAGGTACCGGGAAAAAAGGTTGGAATTTAAATTCAAGAAGGAGTTTTTAGAGAAAAAAAAGGAATTTTTCTATTGGTGGAAAGTTTGACTTTGATAGACTATAAATATATTATTTTCTACACACTTTATTCATCATTGGAAACCTACATTTTCATAGATGTCTTTTCTTTTTCTCTCCTACTGTTGCCATGGTAGCCTAGAAAACCTTGGGAAAATAGCACTTGGACGTGAATTATGTTACAACCGTGAGAGCGGTGGCCGACGATCTATTAGGAGTCATCTTAGCGATTTAGATCGAACTTGCGAAATAGGGTTTTTCTTGTTACAATGATTTGTTTTTATTTTATGTTGAGATGTTAAACTTTATTTTTTTTATTTTGAATATATTTTATGAATTTTATGTTTATTCACTTTGCCTTAGTATTATTGATTGATGTTTCTTGAGTTTAATAGTGTGTTCATATATAGTAGGAGTAACATATCATGTCACTTGATTGAACGAGACTATAAACTCACGACCATTCTATCATAAGATGATATGAGATATCATACATTATTTGTTTGTAATAGTCTATTCAAGATATCAAGAAACATTAGATGAACTATACAAGTGTGACTATTTCATGACTTGTGTTCGATCTAGATATAAATGATAAAAGGATGTAATACATAAAAGGAAGTTAATCACGAATAGGTTATATTGAACCTTGATTTCTTGTTACTTAGGTGACAATGATACATTGCTAGATGTCACTCATTGTTTGTAATATTAGAATTGTTTTAATATTTATTACTAATGTTACAAAAACCAAAAAGGTCACACCCTATAAGTGAAACGAGTAAATATCAAACGAATTATATATGGGCAAATTTGTTGCACTAATATATATATTTTTGGTATATCTATAGGGGATTTTAATTATACCAAAAATATTATAATTATTGTAATTATAATATCGAATAAATAGTAAAAAGAAAATAATTATTGTGATTATAAATCTTTTAATATGTATTTATAGAATATAATTCAGATTAAAGTGTGAAGCCAAAATTAGGGTTAGTGAGACTATAAAAAAGGCATAAAGGTTTAGCAGCAGTTTTCTCATGTCTACTGTGAAATTCTCTAAATAGTTTAGAAAAATAAAATATTGTTTGCAATCAGGTTAATTAAGTAGAGGCCGAAGACGTTATCGTTGCAACTTTGGATTATGAATATCGTGATCGTGTCTCTATTTACTGCATCCTCAACCCAATATCCCCAACCTAGAAGAATTAAGGTATTTTTTGCATTCTTCCTCATGGATTTGATTAATCATAATTGGATGGTTAAGATCGTCGGAAAATTTTCTTTGCATCATGGGGTGTATTGGCGGTCATACAATTCTTTATCTTAAAATCCAGTCTTTCGTCGAAGTCGTTTAAAATTCATACAAGAGACATCTAGCGGACCATGAGCCACTTGGAAGGCAAGTATTGCAACGTCTCAAATCTCCTTCAGATCTTCATCCAAACATGCGGAGACTACTACCGTAAGTTCAACAGTAGCCTCATTAACTTTTTCGTTCATTTTCTCGTATGCATAGACTTCAACTGCTCCATCTCAGCCCTTAAGTTTTCTAAGACATTTGAATATTCAGACTCCAAGGACGAAAAACGAAGTGTATTACAATCCATGAGGTGCAACGAAGACATAATATCAATAGGTAGCACCCCGAACATCCTCCTCGAAGCAGACTTCGAGTGAAACTGACTGCTCGCACCATCGAGGGCTCTCTAAGGATAAAATTCAGAAAGTTCCTCAAGATGTTTCCTCTTCTAGGGAGAAACAAATTCTTTTTATAAAATGCATGCCAACTCAACATCCACACAATTATAGCTATATATTGTTATGCTCACTTTATAACCTTCCCTTACATGGGGGCAAGCGTTACTACCTGCAAACCTACACCCGTGCAAACCCCTGTATACACGAACTACTACTTACGTAAACCCCTAGCAATGTGGAGCGCACCTCGCAAACGTCCAACAAACACATTTTGGTCACCTACAATCCCGTGGGAACATCTCGGGGACGGTCACCAATAACCACGTGTTGACATATTTGGTCTTATTTGATGACTAATTAGGTTATATCACCACCTCTTAGAATGTCCAATCAACACCAATACCACGATAACTCTCAATTGACACTTGTCCGGAGCATTATAAAGAGTAATACAAAACTGAGAGCATATATATATATAATTTTTTTATTTAAAAAGTTTATTTGGTTTTTGAGTTTTGAGTTTCTAAACTTGATAACTCAAACTAACTATGAAAATTGAATTAACTAATTAAGTAATTTCAAATAATAAATTAAATCGATTTAATTTAGTAATTTAATTTTTTATCGATCCTATTTTTTTTTTAAAGAAATAGATCTTACCCTTGCTTTTCGATATATATCGCCATCTAGTATATTTATGATTTTCCTTCATATGTACCGAGTTAAATAGAATCAGGGGTGTGTAAAAAAAATCAAAACCCGACCGATCCAATTCATTAATCCGATTAAAAATTAGAAAATCTAATTTGTTTTTTAATTTTCAAATAGTTCAAATCGATTATCCGAAAAATTTTAGATAATCGAATCGAATTCGTATCGACTAAAATTTAATCTCGAATTATTCGATTATCCAATAAAAATTGGCCCTTTAAAAATTTACCCAGACCCAATAATTCTAGCCAACCAGAACGTCCCTAACTTAAAAATTAAAGGATAAACTATACCAGAGATCACCTAATTATAACCCTTTTCATTTTGACCACTATTTTTGAATTTTTGTCAATCACTATTACTTATATATTTTATTAATTTGATTTTAATTTTAATAAATTAAAATAAATTTAATCTTTTAATCAGATTGTGTCACGTCTCATTAATGTCAAATGTCATGACATGTGTCGTCACCTGATTGGAGAATTTAATTTATTTTAATTTCATATATTTTTTTAATTAAAGGCATTGAAAGAGGATAGGAGGATTCAAATGTGGGTGGCATGCGTGGCAAGGGAGAGCATCAACCACTAGGCCAAGTTAATTTTTTTTTGGTTTTAAATAGATTACATATTGTATATATCTTGCTTCTTAGTATATAAAATTCTTAATATTAAATATTTCTTAACTTAAAATCACATCTTAACATTAAAAAATATATTTTATTTTTTCTTAACTTATTGAATATATTTTATTCATGTCATTAAAAAATATGTTTTATTTTTTCTTAATTTTAAAATATTATAAGAATAAAATCTAAATATTTAAGTTCTTTTTCTTAATTTAAATATTTTAATATTTTAATAATTTATAAGTTAAGATAAGATTATTTTTTAGTTAAGATAAGAATAACATATATTCAATAGGTTAAGAAAAAATAAAATATTTTTTTTAATGTTAAGATGTGATTTTAAGTAGATATATTTAATATTAATAATTTAAGATTATACTAAGAAACAAGATATATACAATATGTAGTCTATATAAAATTAGAAAAATAGCTTGTTTCAGTGGTTGATGCTCTACTTTGCTACCCACACCACCCAAGTTTGAATCCCCTTGCCCTCTTTCAACACCTTTAATTTTTATTCACCCAGAGGGTGACACGTGTCACCTTTTGACCAGAGAAAATTAAATATATTAAATTTAAAATAAATTAAATCCACCAATCGGGTGCTGACATATTTCATGATATTTGACATTAGTGACACATGACACGATCTGATTAGAAGATTAAATTTATTTTAATTTTTTAAAATTAAGACCAAATTGATAGAGTATATAAGTAATAGTGACCAAATATATATTTATGCCAATTTTTTTAACTACCACGTCAACACCTCCGTTAAATGTTAATGACAAGTGGACTGATTCAATGCATTTAAATAATTAAGTGACCTGATAGGAAAAAAAATAAAAAATGGTGGTCAAAATGAAAAGAGGCTATAGTTAGGTGTCTTTGATATAGTTTACCCAAAAAATTAAAATGCCCAACGCCCCATCCACTACTCCGTCAGCCTGAAAACTAAAATGCCCAAAGTCCCAGCCAGTGCCACTAGCCAGCCAGCTTTCAACCTCACCTTCATGCTTGCGAATTAAATAATTGAATCCAGTAAGTTCTTTGTTCTTCCTTTTAAATATTTTCTTTTTAAGCTTTGAAATCACACATTAAGAATTTGTTTTGACTTTGTTCAAGCATATTTTGATAAATATAATATACTAGAGTATATAATATATTATATAAAATTATAAAAATGTTAAATTGAAATTTAAAATTTAATTTTTTATATTAATACTTATATTCGAATTCGGACATCCGAATATTTGATAAATTTTGAATATCCGAAAATTTAAATATCTAATTTTTCAGAGCAGATACATATTATGATTTTAATTATCCAAAATTTTGAATCGGATAATGTCTGGTATCCAAAAAATGTACACACAAACAAATTTTAGGGAACAAGTGATACATAAAGTTTCATATATTTAATCTAAAATTAAATTTAAATTAAAAAAACTCATTTTTAACCATTACTATTTAAAAAAATTATATATGAATGTAAATCACTATAAAAATATGGAAGTGTAAAAGAAATCGAGAAGTTTAGGAAATATTCATGTCCCTGTTGGGCCAGTGACAGTACGACCTTTGGGTGAGTTGGAAAGTTATTTTCGTGTCCATGTATTTTTGAGTTTGATTATTGGTACTGAAAAAATAAAATTGATATTGTTCATCAATCAATTAGAAATAAGAGTTTTTTTTAGGAAGATGAGTATCGATAATCATTCAAAGAGTATTGATACTGTAAGTGAGGTTTCGATACTAAATAGTATTGATACCGGGCACACTTAGTAGATTCCAATAAATCATTTCGATATCGATACTCATGAGAGTACCGATACTAAGGGTTGAGTACTAATACTCCCAATTGAAGTATTAATACTGATATATTTTTTAAAACATCGAATCCATTTTTGATTTGCCTTTTTTGAGTTAGATAGAGTCATAGTTAATAATTTGAAAAAAAAAGATAAAGATGATACTTCGAAAAAATGAAGAATTGAAAGAATTTAGATTCAGAGAGAAAAGAGAGAGTCCTCTTTTTACATTGCATGAGGGTTTATATGTCTTCTTTTAATATTGGCGAGAGTCTAAAAATGATGATGATTATTTATAATTTTGAGAGGATGTAAAGACATGATTATAATTTAATAAATTTAGTTGATGATAGAGTTAACATTGGTCAGATTAAAGGATTGTAGCGCTTCAAAGAACATAAAACTTAAAAATTTTAATAAATATATAATTGTTATCAGATACAATTTACTAAAAAGAATTTAAAAGAATACAACAAATATCTAGATTTACTCCTTAAAATTAAAACCCAAACTTGAAAGAGTTCCCAATAACACTGGATAGAGCTAGAAGTGGAGCTACTTATAACCTGTCTTTTTTATAAAAAAAAGAAAGAAAGAAAGATGATAGTTGATCTCACATGGCTGACATAACAATTCCCAAAAATGCTCCATCATCAGACTGCATTAACCTGTTTTTTCCAGAATGCAATTTGTTGCCCATATCTCATCTTCCCTTTCTTATGTTTGTTTTAAAGCATCGGCAGACATCAGCAACCTACAATGCCAACTCAGAAAGCTTGAAATCTAGTCTTCATCTTTTCTTTAAATCTCATTTTTTACAACCCTATGCTCTACCTTTAACCTTTTTGATGCTCGATAGCAATAGCATGCATACAAAAAAGTTAGATTCAACCACCATATCTATCCCCCTTTAGATACCATTTCCCAAATCCAAAGGTTCATCAATCATCACCAAAAAAACAATCTCTTCCTTGACCATAGAAGCTTAAAGAGAAAATATTTCATTCTTCAAAAAGAAAAACAAAATATGAAGAACCAGATACTTGAACCATGCAAGTCATTGGAGTTCCCATTAACAAGGCTGATACTTTCGTACATGGAGTCCGATAACATGGTATGATACACTATAAAGACTGTATGTATGAATAAGAAAACTGAAGTTACCTTTTGCAGTGACAGATCAATCAAAATCCCATCTCCTGATGGAGAATTCCCCAGACTCCATTACAAGGTTTTGCTTCCACTTGAGAAAACAAAGGGAGTTAATGAGAGCGAAAACGTGAAGAAACCATCACAGAAGTACATGGAGATTGTGACCGTAGATGATTTCGAGTTCTGCTTTATGGGGTTCTTAAATTACCAGAAAGCTTTCAAACGCCTTCAGCAAGCAATCTCCCAAAGATTCCTATATGATGTACTGCAAGTCACTTTCTGGGTGACTTACAAATGTGTTATCTTCTTGTTCATCAGATTGTTTTTGTTGATGAAATGTGGAGAAGACAGTCGGTTTTACAAATAAAAAAATGATTTTCATTATTTTGAACTCCATGGGCGAAGAGTACATTAGTTGTTAGGAATTAGGATTACATTAGTTAAGATTACGGATTACCTACTACTTCACTCATTTTCTTTGTATAAATTCTTGGCTAATGGCCACATCAAATATGTGAAATACATTTCTCACTAATTTCTGTACATCAGGAGTCACCCAAAGCCAACTGACTACACCATCTCTTTCTCAAACCTCTCATTTTCTATTACCAAAATTTATATGGATGCTTTTAACGTTGGTATGTTTCTCGGAATTAGCTCACCTCTCAATTTTACCTTTCAGATATTACTCGATTATAGGCTTTGAACTTAACATCCGGAGGATCAATTGTTCTCGCTCTTGTACTTTTTTATATCTCTTATTTATTTTCATGACATGGTATTGTACTATTAATCATGTATTTACGTGTTATTTCAAATACATATGATATAACTAATATTTTATGTACATGATATTTATATTTTTTAATAATATAAATCTATATTATATATTTTACTTCGAAGATTTTGGATATTGTTTTATTTTATTGATAAATAAATATTTCTTGATTAATTTATGTATACAAATCATGTATATATATATTTCTAAAGTATTTATAGGATAAGTATGTGATTGACGAGATTTAATCATAATTTCTATGTTAGGAAGTTACATATATAACGTCCCAAATTTCGGGTTAATAACTTTAGGTTAAACTGTGAAGAGCTAGAGTGGCCCGTTAACCTTATAGGAAAGCTTGACCTCAAGTAGTGTAAGTTTGGCTTGGGCTGAGCTTAAGTTGTCGTAAAAAGGACACCTTTTTAATGAGACTTAGGGGATTCATTTTTTTTGACTCGGTTTTTCTTAAGGTTATTGTCTATACTATAACTCAGGACATTAATCTTGGTTAATATATTTCGTCGACACTCTTTTCCCCTTGTAGGTCTTAGAAGGGGCTTTTAGTCAGGATGTTTTCTTCAAAAAAAAAAAAAAAAACTAAGGGGACCGAAGCAACAATTTGCTCATCAACTTTCTCAAAAGCTTTCCCTTAATAAGGGATTATGTTAACGTGGAATAGCTTGATATCTCTTGTCAACGTGGAATAGCTTGATATCTCTTTCTCTTCACCCTTGTCTTCTTCCTCGTTCAAAAAAACTCTCCTTTATCTTCTATTGTATCTTAAGAAAAGTAACAGCATGGTTATCTAGCAAGTTTGGTCTAAGATTCTAAAGGTAAGAATAATAACTTTCTCTTCTCAAGCTTCATTTTAAGTCCTCCTTTGCAAGATTTGGCTATAGTGTCCAAATATGGATTTTAGTGGGGGTTTAGGAACCTAAGCATAATCATCTCATTTTTGAGAGATTTAAGCCCAAAAAAAATGTTCTAAACTTTTTTCTAAGCTTCCCAACAACATTAGTAATCCTTATGATTGATTTTTGTCTAGTGAGAGAAGTTGGAGAAAGCTTCAAGGTTAAGGGAAATGAAAAACTAGCACTTGGTTAAATTTTTGATGTTTCCAGTAGTTTAGAAATTCAAGATAACTCACTTCTAATTCAAATCTACCACATGTAGGACATTAGATGTATTTTGATAGGTTGCATAAGTTATGAAGCAAGTTCATGGTAGATTCGGCATTTGACATTTTTCAGCTTGTTTATTGACCTATTATGACCCCTCTAAATGTACATAAAACTTTAAACATGTTTAGGAACCTTAGTAGGACCTTTGGGTGAGTTAGAGAGTCATTTTTGTGCCCAAACAAGGTATTTTTGGGTTCGAGTGTTGGTTTTGGAAGAACGATACTAATATTATTCATCAACTAGCTTAAAATAACAGTTTTTTAGGAATGCGAGTATCAATACTCATCCAAAAAGTATCAATACTGTGGTGGGGTTTCGATACTCACAAGGTAGTATCTATACCTGACACACTTAGCGGATTCCAGTAGGCCATTTTGGTATCTGTACTCATGGGAGTATTGGTACTTAGGGGCACAAAAACGAAATATTTGTCTCAAGTTTTTTTTAAAAAATTTGATTGGATTTTAAATTATTAGTCAATTGGAGACATCTATTTGAAATAATAATTTGAAAATTATGGAAACAATGTAATAATTTTGTTTCTAATACACAAGTTTGGTCATCAATGGAAATCATTCACTCGATTCAAGCTTGGACTCAAATTATTAAGATCAACCTTGGTGAAAACCATCGAAGCAGCCTTCAACAAAGCACAAGACAACGTTGGTGCCCCCAAAAGCTGGAACTATCAAGCTGAATACCAACGGTGTTGCAAACATGCAAACCAAGGATGCTACAGGGGGGGGGAATCCTCAGAGACAATATTGGTCTTTGATTAGCTGGGTTTTATCATAATAATGGCGGTGCTCAGCTTCTTAGGCCGAGTTATGGGCATTGATGGATGGTCTGGAGTAAGCATGGAACCGAGGCATCCGAGACCTGATAGTAGAGACTGACAATAAAGAAGCAGTGGATATCATAAACACTGGCCCGTACCTACACGAGATCTCAACTCTCAGGAGGATCCCAAGAACCTTTTTCCTTGTTCCTCGATTTCCCTAATTCAATAAAAGTTTTTAAAAAAAAAGAAAGAAAGAAAACAAAGACATAACAAAATTGAACAAAATAACAAGAAAAAAAAGAGATTTTCCTTCGGTCAAAAGTTTTATTTTATTGGTCAAATTTTTTAGGTTACAAATGCCTCCCCTCATTACAAATAAGAGTGCGTAGCTCCCAAAAACCCTAAAAGCAAAAAAAATTATCTTTTTTCATTAATGCTAAATACACTAATTAAAAAAATAAAAAATCTACCATAATAAAAAATCTTAAATTACCATAAATAAATAAAAGAAATTTAAAAGTTGAATTTAATTACAAATACTCAAATAGACATAAAATGGGGCATGTAAGCGGCACTGCGTCAACTCAATCGTCGGAAAAAGCTTCAGGAAAGGTAGATAAGATCCAAACTCTGTTTGTGCAGAACATTCCTCCTAGGTATCATTGGAGTGGACTGAGACAATTATTCGGTAGGCATGGAGATGTTGTCAGCTCTTACATAGCTAGGAAGAATGACAGATTGGGGAAGCGATTTGGTTTTGTTAGATTCTCAAAAAAAGAAGATACAGAGAGAGCGATGCAAAGACTCAATGGATTTTGGTTGTTCGGATATCGACTTTCAGTGAAGGAAGCAAGGTATAGAGCAAAAAATTCAAGCGGAGACTTGAATAGTCCTGCCAATTCCAATACAGTCATAAGGGTACCTAACGATAAAAGTATTGCGGAAGAAGTTTCTGAGACACTGACAAGAAGGAGGAGCAGGTCCATACAAGGAGTTATTGATGATGAGGTTGTTCGAAAGTTGCAGAAATGCCTCGTAGGTACTATGGCAACGGTATGTTCTTCGACTCAGGTGGTTGACAGATTACGTGTAGGGGGCTTGGGAGAGGTTAGGATTAAGTTTATGGGAGGAAGAGATTTCCTTTTAGAATTCGTGGACGAAGAGCTTTATACGTTTATGAAAGAGCATAATTGGTCATTCTTACGGGAAGTTTTCCTGGAAGTTAATCCTTGGACAGAATCATACAGAGCGTCTGAAAGGGTAACCTGGATCAAATTAATAGGTGTGCCATTACACTGTTGGAACCATAACACGTTCAAAAGGATTTCTGAGCTATGGGGGGAATGTTTGGCGATGGGAGAAAATGCTCTTCAGGAATCGGGTTGTGAGGAGATGACTATCTTGATAGCAACTAGAAGAAAGGAATTGATTGATGAGGTGGTTGATTTGGAGGCAGGAAGGGATGTTTTTAAAATAAGAGTTGTGGAACAGACTACTAGTAGAGGTGATACGTGCAGTCACAAGAAAAAAAGCAAAAGTCAATTTAGTCACCGATGATTCGAGTGCGTCGGCAGTAAGGAGTATGGAGTCAACGGAGGAGGAGAAGGCAGAGAGTTGGCATGAGGAAGATGATAGTTATTTAATGTGCATGGGGAACATTCCAAGAGGCGGCTGTATGTCAGGGAGGGAAGAAGTAGAGAGAAAAATAGGGGAGGATGCAATTGTGGGTCAGAGGGTCAATGATGTTTGTTTTGTGAAATCTCAAAAGCAATACGAGGTGGAGGAGGGAAATGAGGTGGAGGTGGCAGAAGATGATTGCAGATTACTAGTTAAGGTGGTGGACAATAATGAAGGTATTAATGAGAATCTAAAGGATTTGTCTATATGAGAAGGGGGTTAGGTGCAAAGGCGGTGGAGGTTTCGGAGTATTTGGGCCTTACAAATTCCTTTTCTAAGAAAGGATCCAATAAGGAACAATTGGACGGGTGCTTGGCAGACCCGAAGGTAAATAAGTCCAGTTTGAGACGGGAGGGGGAAGAATGGGAAAAGGGGCTCTGCTTGCAAATGAGCGATGATATTTTTATTCCCAAACCTAAGCAGAACTTTAGAGCAAAGGGGGGGAAAAATTAAGAAATACAGTTCTATCAAAAAAATTCAAGAAAAATATGGTGTTACTCAAGGAAAGATTAGAAACTGTCGTGTGAAGAAAATCCATAGGAAGTAGCTAAGTGAGGAAGAGTTGACTGAACTTGAAGGAAGGTCCTTGTCTGATTCGGATCTTCAAGAACGTTGGCAGAGGCAAAAGTCAGAAGCGAGGAAAACCTTACAAATTGGTAGAGAGCTGGGTATTCAGTTTAAAGGCTCAGAGGAGGCGTTGGTTAAGGAAATTGCAGCTGGGGATGATCTTGAAGGAGAGTCCCAATCCCTGTCCATTGATTTCTAGAAGGCAGCAGAAGGGGAGTCTCCAAGATGAGAATTATGTCTTGGAATATAAGAGGTATGGGTTCTAATGTGAAGATCTCAGATCTTAGAAAGTTTATTCGGATTTATAGAATTGAGATGGTATTGTTACAAGAGACTAAGAAGGAGGATTTAAAGGATACTGAAATTAGTAGTTTTTGGTGTAATGATGATTTTGATTTTAGATTCTCGAAAGCAATGGGAAAATCTGGGGGTATTCTGTCTGTCTGGGATAAAAGTAGATTTCAGATCTTGGATAGCTTAATTACAGATAGATTTATTTTGATAGAAGGGGAGTATGCTCCGCATGATTTGTCATTTTCTGTTATGAATGTTTGTGCTCCTTGTGAAGTATCTGAACAAGTCATAGTTTGGAGTGCAATTGTGGAAGTTAGGAGGAAAAATAAGAATAGATGGTTCATGGTAGGTGATTTCAATGCAATAAGAAGTAACAGCGAGAGAAGCGGGTGTTCTTACAGACAAACGGAGATTGTAGAGTTCAATTCGTTCATAGAGGCTTGTAATCTATTCGACATGCCTTTATCGGGGAGAAAATTTACGTGGTTTGGACCGGGAAATAGAAAGAGTCGTTTAGATAGAATTTTTGTGGAGGTGAATGGTTTAATGAAAATAGTGATGTAACTCTTTTTGGTCTTCCGAGAACAGTTTCAGATCATATTCCTATATTATTAGGGAATGAAGTGGTGGATTGGGGACCTAGACCGTTTAAACTGATTAATTATTGGTTAAATCAGGAGAGTTGTATTGAGATTATTAAGAAAACATTGCAGCACGAAAAAGAAGGTGATGTAGATTTAAATGTGAAATTAAGAAGGGTGAAAGGAGCACTTCAGAAATGGAATTTACAGAACTACTGGAATGTTGATATGGAAGCAAAAAGATTGGAGAAGAGGATTAATGAGTTAGATATGAAGAGTGATGCTGATGGTTTAGATGTCAGAGAAAGAGAGGAACAACTGAGCTGCACAAGGAGGTTATGGGATATATTGAAGGAAAAGGAGGATATATGGCGCCAGAAATCAAGATCAAACTGGCTGAAACTGGGAGATGAAAACACCGCTTTTTTTCATAGAGCAGTTAAGATTCAGAGTAAAAAGCGATTGATATTGGGAACTAATTTGGGAGAGGTCGATGATGTTGAGCCGGACAAACTTAGAGCTAAGGTTTTCAATTTCTTTAGCAACCATTTTAGACGCAAGGAAAAGAAGGGGAAGACGGAGATCAATTTTCCGTTCAAACAACTATCAAGGGCGGATGCAGAAGGGCTGGAAGTGATTTTTTCCATTGAAGAAGTAAAGGATCCTGTGTGGAGTTGTGGGGAGGACAAAGCTCCGGGTCTGGATGGTTTCAATATAGTCTTTTTTAAGAAAGCATGGGAGTGGGTAAAAGAAGATTTGATGAAGACCATGGATAAGTTTTATAGGAATGGAAAATTGGGTAAGAATGTCAATTCATCTTTTTTAGCATTGATTCCAAAGGTGGCTAATCCGACTGAAATTTCGGAATATAGACCGATCTCGTTGGTGAGCAGCTTGTACAAAATAATTGCTAAAGTGTTAGCAAGGAGATTAAGAGGTGTGATTGGAAAAGTGATTAGTGAGACACAATGTGCATTTATAGCAGTAAGACAGATTTTCGATGGAATCTTAGTGGCAAATGAAGTCATTCATTCTTTGAATATAGAGAGTGGAGGGAGAGGTGGATTGATTTTAAAACTAGATTTTGCAAAGGCGTATGATTGTGTTTATTGGGAGTTTTTAGACTCTGTTCAGTACAATATGGGTTTTGGAAGCACTCGGAGATGCTGGATTTGGGAATGTATTTCGACAGTTAGAGTTTCTGTTCTTCTAAACGGGTCTCCTACAAAAGAATTTAAAATGTACAGAGGTTTACGGTAGGGTGATCCATTGTCCCCCTTTTTGTTCATAATGATAACGGAGGCTCTTCATCTTTTGTTAGAAGGAGCTGTTCGCAAAGGATTCATTGAAGGTATTGAAAATGTGGCACCAAACATAAGTATTTCTCATTTGCAATTCGCGGACGATACGATAATGTTCATTCGTCCAGATCAAAGAAGTATGGTCAATGTTAAGAGAATCTTGAGATGCTTTGAATTGGGTTCGGGTTTAAGCATTAATTTTAGAAAGTCGTGCTTAGCAGGGGTGAAGGTGGAAGAAGCTAGATTAAAATAACTAGCTAGTTTGGGTGGTTGTTCTGTGTATGCATTACCGTTTAAATATTTGGGAATTCCGTTAGGTGCAGATCCTAGAAGAATTTCGACTTGGGAACCTGTTATTGAAAAGTTTAAAGCTAAATTGGTGGGCTGGAAAAGCAGGACGTTATCTTTTGCTGGGCGAGTGGTTCTTATTAATTCAGTGTTGTCAATGTTGCCGTTGTATTATATGTCGATTTTCCTTATTCCAAAAGCGGTTATATCAAAAATTGATAAGATTAGAAGAGGTTTTTTGTGGGGTTGTGATGGAAACAAAAATAGATTGCCAAGGGTGAGTTGGGGTAGATTGTGCTGTCCGAAAAAGAAAGGTGGGGCTGGAATAATCAATCTAAAGGCAAAGAATATGGCGTTGCTTGCTAAGTGGGGTTGGAGATTTGCAACGGAAAGAGGGGCATTTTGGAGGTCTATAATCAGTCACAAATATGGCTCAGGTGATCTGCCTTGGTTGGTTAGTCTTGAAGATATCAAGAAAGCTTCGATAACATGGAGAGGGATCGTGAAAAACTTGTCTAGTGAAAGTACAGCTAAATGGATGAGTGGGAAATCTTTTAGGTGGGTAGTGGGTGATGGGAAATCAGTTTTATTTTGGGAGGATGTGTGGCTTGGGGAAAGTCCTTTAAGATCAAGATATCCTCGTATCTACAGGCTAGCATTGAGGAAATATATTACGGTGCGTGACATGATTTCTGCAGGTGAATGGAAAAACTTAGATTTAACAGCTTTGTTTCAGCGTCAATTGCTTGACAGGGAATTCAATACTGTTCGAATTATAAAACGCGAAGTGGACGATGTGAGTTTAAATTCATTTTTGGCTGATCGGATTATATGGGTGCATGAGACTGATGGTTTATTTAAGGTTAAGAAATTGACAGATTTGCTCCTCAGTGACGAGTATTTTGAAGATGTATGTTTGTTTAACTTTGATAGAATATGGAGCCTTAAAGTCCCTCCGAAGGTGAAATATTTTCTATGGATGCTTAAATTGAATAGAGTTCCAACTAAGGTATTCCTCTTTAACAAAGGAATTAAGTTGTCCGATGCTCAACGATTGTGCCCATGGTGTGGAGATGTTGAAGAGGATACAAATCATTTGTTTGTGTCTTGTATTTTTATGGCTTGTTTTTGGAATGCTTTCTGCAGGTGGTGGCATATTCCAGGCTTTAATTTGCAGTCAGTGGATAAAATATTTGAGTTTTGTTTTCAGTTTAGGTGGACAGAATCTACAGCTTTGGCTTGGTTTGTAAGCTTTGCAGCGGCGTTATGGAGCCTATGGTTGGCTAGGAATGATGTAGTTTTTAAGAGTAAAAGTACGAATCTCAAAGATCTGCTAGTATATGTGAAGATGAGGGCTTATGCTTGGTGTAAGGCGTTGAAGGTTTTTAGTGTGTTAGATTAGAAACGTTGGTGGGATTGGCCAGGGGAGTCAGCGGGTCTATGTATACAACAACGTCCAAAGTCTGTGTGGAAGCCGCCAGTGTCAGGTCAGATGAAGTTTAATGTGGATGGCTCAGCAACGAACAAGTTAGCAGGGTGTGGGGGAATCTTGAGGACTGCAGAAGGTTATGTAGTAGCAATGTTTTTTGGGCCGGTAACAGAGATTAATTCAGATTTTGCGGAGCTTATAGCTATCAAAATTGCATTAGACGTGTTTGTTGAATCTTGTTGGTGTGGGAAGACTGGTTTGATTGTTGAATCTGATTCTAAGGTAGTACTGAACTAGATACAAAATGCTTTAGCTCGACCATGGAGGTGGGGGGTAATTTTTCAGGGAATTGATGTGGATGCAATGAAGATAACTGAGATAAAGTTTGCTTTCTCGCCTAGGAGTACTAATAATATGGCAGATTATCTGGCAAAGATGGGCTCGAAGAGAAAAGTCTTGTTCAAGGCAAGCTGGTGATGTATAGAAAGAGAGTTTTCCTAGCAGTTTTTATGGTATTCTTAGCATGAAGGTAAACTTGATTGAAATGGAGGTTTTATTCATATTTATTCTATTGTTAGTTAAGGGCTGGGCAGCGTTAAGACTGTTTTTATGCTTTGGTGAGGTGGGGTAAGTTCGGTTTAAGTTGTGCTTCATATACTTTTTGTGTAATTCATGTTATGAGTCTTTGGTGTTTTTCTCATTTTTGAGCACTCTTTTCCCCCATTTAGGATTAGGGGGTTTTTAATGAGGCTCAAGATGGGGATATTCTATAAATTCAATAAAATCTTCTGATTGCTGAGCAAAAAAAAATTACAAATACTCAATAAAATAATTAAAATTTTGTAATAAATTAAGATTCCCGTATTGGATCCTATCTAAATTTTTGCATGTCACTTTCACTAAAAGAAGCATATATTGTGTTCATGATATCCGTTTGTGATGTTTAAAAAGATGTTAGAAAACTAACAGAAAGTAGGTTCTATCTTAGAAAGACATCATGCCTTAAAATCATCCAAATCTCGTCCAAAAGTTTTTTGCAAGTCAACTGATGTATCGAGTTTTAAAATCTTCTTTAATAAAAATATTTGGGTCTTATAGATGGTGGGCTAGACAAAAATTGAGTTTTACAGTATAAATTTAAAAAAATTCAAAATAATATTAAAGTTGTTGTAAATTCATATGAATACACATGCCCTCTAAAGTAAATTAAATATTTCAATATGAAAAGATGTTGTAAATTCTTCAATCATGATGCTTTTGATACCATATACTCGATCGAGATAACTCAACTCATAAACGAAATGTCATATTAGTCAACAACGTGATATGATACAATTCCCTTATTAGGACTACTTTTTAGCATGAATGAAATTAAAAATTTCATGGAAATCATAGTGGAAGAACATTTAGAATCATGGACTGATTATAAATTTAGATCATGCAAAAAGTCTTATTACATAGGTAATCATGCTTAAGGATATTTATATCTTTTCACATACATAATGTAAAATTGGTACATACATAATGCTTTAATTTGACATGCTTATAGACGGCAAGAAAATTCTCATCTCAAACGAATATCAAATTAATTTTTTTTTGAATTGAAAGAAGGCTAAAATAGTGGGCTATGCGCGAATACTCTCATCTGTTTGCTGCGCAACAACATCATCTAGAGCTAGGAGGTTTGCTAGCTCATCCGGGGGGGATCAAAATGAATCTAGATGTAGTGTTGCCGCGAAGCGAGCTTTGGCATCTTATCGGCAATCTTGTTTCCATTCTTGCTAATCCATTGGATTTTTGTCACCCAACATCCCGACTTTTGAAGATTGATAATTGCGCGAAGCAGCGGAATATGGCTGTCGATTGATCTACTTTCTCCTACCAATTTAATTGCTCTGCTGCAATCAGACTGGATCCATAGCCTGTGAATGCCCAAGTTTCTTGCAATGAGTATACCTTAATAAATGCTCCAAAGTTCAATGTGTAGTATCAACGTTGTTCATACATTCTTTGTGAAACCTGTAATCCATTCTTCTTTAGAGTTACGGATAACACCACCAATTGAGCCTCGCCCATCAAGTGTCGCCACTGCACCATCTGTGTTCAAGCACATCCATCCTCGGGGTGGTGGAGACCACATTGTATTTTTCGCATGTAGTACCAGATATATAATAAGGACTTTAGAACTATTTGCATAGCATTTTGCCCAGTTATAGCTACTGTGAATTGTAGAATATGTTTTGTAAGTGGCACCCTTAAAAACATAGTCATTCCTTTGCTTCCAGATGTGCCAAATAAGAGCAGTAAAAAAGGAAGACCAAGGAGGATCGCCATCACTTACGGGTTGTTGCTTCTGAATATTTTGTGTAATCCATGATTGAAGATCAACACCGAATTACTGATTCCATGGCTGCGCCAAAAATCACACAGGAGTAGTCATTTGTCAACATTCATCTTCTGCGTTCATAGTTTGTCATGATATTTTCTTTATAAGCAAGCCATATGAACATGCAGACTCATTGAGGAGCGGTGATCGACCAAATATTATTCCAAACATTATTCTTTCCAGACCAGCTATCCTCTATGAGAAAGGTGTAAGCCGATTTGATCGTAAAGTGATGTTTAGGATTCCATTTCTAGACCAGGGCATCGGATATATCAGTAGCCTCAGGAGGCCGAACGTTAAGCACGTGAGGGATGGCAGCTGGAACAAGAACTTGGGATAGCGCCTCCATGTCCCTATGATTTTGTTCATCAATGAAATTGTGTAGCTTCTGAGTTGGGTGCTCATGTGCGTTAGCTCGTGTATAACCGCATAAAGGTCCCAAATGTGGCACTCACGCATCATTCCAAAAGTTTATGGTATCTCCATTGTCCACAGACCAGACCAAACATGAGAATAATATGCTCCATGTTTTCTTTATCCCTCGCCATAATGGGGTGCAAATGTATCTTTCAATGGATAAAGGATGAGCATCTTTGATTTTATATTTTTTTGTGAGTAATTGGACCTAGTAAGAGTTTCTCTTTACTATAATAGAATAACCAAGCTTTATCAGGAAAGCTTTATTCTGCTCAAGAGGTCGGATAAAACCCAACCCTCCTCTATCAATAGGAGTGAAGACCGTAGGCCAATTAACTAAGGAGATTTTCCTTCTGGAGGGTTCAGAGTCCCAAATAAAGCACCTAGTCGCAGATTATATCTCGTCACAGGCCCTTTTAGGAAAATACTTGACTTGCATAAAATAAGTCGGTATGGCTGAAACGACCGATTTAGCCAGAGTAACACGTCCTGCCAACGAAAGAGTTCGAGTTGCCCAACCATTTAATTTAGCCCTGAATTTGTCGAAGATAAAGTCAAAATCTGCAGCTTTCATACGACTATGAAGAACCGGCATGCCAAGATATTTACCCATATGGTCAACTTCTTGGAACCCAAGACATGAAAGGATGACAGTTTTCGTTTTTGTGACAGTGTTAGGCGATAAGTATATATGAGTCTTCCGTTTACTGACTCTGTGTCCTGAAAGTGTCCAAATTGGGTGAGGATTTTCTCAATTAGCCTATCATGAGGTAGATCAACTTTTTCGTATATCATAAGGTCATTAGAAAAAAATAAATGGCTAATGGGAATTTCTTGTCGGGAAAAAGAGAAACCCTTCCAATCTCCTTCTTTGACGCATTTATGAATGCTATGACCAAGTATTTCCATTGCTAAAACAAATAGATATGGAGAAAGAGGGTCACCTTGTCAGATACCCCGCTCTGGTTTGAAATCTGGAGTGTATTCATCATTCCATTGTATTTGCATATAGGCCAAAGTGATAAAATGCATTATGACTCGGATGGTGCTGGCTGGGAAGCCAGCGTCAGTGAACGAATCTTGGATGAAATCCTATGGATACGGTCGAAAGCTTTTTCAAGATCCACTTTAATTGCCATCCAACCTTGTTTTGTCTTGAGTTACCGCATTGAGTGGATTACCTCCTGATTTATAATAATATTTTCTGTAATAGAGCGCCCAGTGATAAAACTTGTTTGATTCGACATGATTAAGATAGGCATTAAATGCTTTATGCGACAAATGATGATTTTGGTGATGAGTTCATACATGACAGTGCATAGGCTGATGGGGCAGAAATCAACAAAAGTTACTGGAGCTTCTATTTTTGGGATTAAAACAATCATGGTTTTATTTAAACCGGCTTCAATATCACCTCATGCAAAGACCTTTTTAACCATGCTACAAAAAAAATGAGCCACCACATGCCACTGTTTTTTGGAAAAATTATGCATGTAGGCCATCATGGCCAGACGCTTTTAGAGGGGCCATATCTTTCAGAGCTTCAAATATTTTCGTATCATTTTGAGTGATAGCCATGGAGTCCTGCAGATGTGCCGGGATTACCGGGAATCAACTTAAAATAGGAAATTTTCGTACCACTTCCTCATCAAAAGCATAAATATTCATGAAATAATTAACTGTTTCTTCCTTGAGTATATTTGTGTCATAACACCAGTCGTTTGAAGGGAGCTTTAGTGACAGGATTCGATTCTTCTACTTTCTCTATACGGAACTTCTATGAAAGTATTTTGTATTACGGTCACCTTATGCTGTCCAATTGACTCTCGATTGTTGTTTCCAAAGTGTTTCCTCTTGATCTAAGAGTTTTTCTAACTCGATGAGGAGCTCAACTTCAAGATTGATAAGGAAATTTGAGTGGAATCTATTAAGACTTCTGTGCACTCCTCGAAGTCTTGCCATAACAATCTTCTTTTTTTGTGCCAATATAACCAAACACTGTTTTGTTCCATGTATCCGTTGCATCATTAAAATGGGAGATAGTGCCCGAACGAGTCTCAGAGATTACCCAATTATCATCCACCATTCGACTGAAGCCATCTTGTTGTAACCAACCAGAGAAGTACCTGAATTAAGATGGGCGAAGATTGGCTATAGGGCTGCCGACACCGAGGAGAAATGGTCTATGATCAGATCGTATTTGGTAGAGGTGGTGAACGACTGTCTCGGGATAAGATTCATCCCATTTTCTATTACATAAAGCTCTATCAAGAGGAGCATAACATAATCCCCTGTTCCATGTAAATTTAGGACCTTGGAATCACATGTCGCGGATACCAAAATCATAAACAAAATCCTGAAAATTTCTGAAAGGCCGAGTAGTAGTCACACAATTCTTCCTCTCGGAAGCAATAAGAGTGGCATTAAAGTCTCCTAAAATGACCCAAGGCGTGGTAATATACCTAGCTAGGGACCAAAGATGAGTCCAAAATAACTCTCTCTTTGTTGAATTTGGACTAGCATATATAAAGGACGCTAAAGTCGAGAAAATTCCTTGGGTGGTAGAGATACGAAAGTGGATGAATTGGAGATGATTGAGAAGTATATCCACTTGAATTTTTCCATGCCAGCATAACCATATGCCACCTGAAAAACCTATTGCTTTAATACGATGAGAGCGGCAGAAATCGGTGGCAGCGATAAAAACATCCGCTCTGCCACCACTTATCCGAGGTTGAAGAATAACTACTAAATCTGGTTTAAAATCAAGCAAATATTGCCGAAAGACTGTGAGAAAACGAGGATGACTACATCCCTTGGCATTCCAACTTATTAGTTTTACAACCATAATGAGAGATAAGTGTAAAAAAAGGAAAGATCATTCCAGCATGGGAACCAGTTGGCTTTCAATGCAATTGTTCTGCATGGCGTTCGTACATTGAGCAGGATTAGTGAGTTTACCATATATTGAAGGATGAGGTGCATCACTTAATTGAGCATAGTTTGTATCCCGTGGCTTACGTGGAATTAACTTGTGCTGGGAGTTCCCTTGTGTGGCGTGCGAGTTGATTTCTTTTGCAGTGTTCGGATTAGTGTTTTATGAAAGTACGATAGTCGAGTGCTTCGAATTTGTCTAGTATTGAGACGCGTGGTTCCACAGTATTTTGGCGGGGTTGATGACTTGACTACCCATGGTAACCTTTAGAGGATCTAGCAGTTACTTTGGGGATCGTTAAAGGTTTATAGATAGGAGCTGTAACCTTGCTCTTGGCAGCATGTTGATCCCTGGAGCGTGCTTTACTCGACTGTGCTTAAGGTGCCAGAGAAGGAGGATGAGTAGCCTGGTTGGTTTTTGAAGATTGGTTTGGCTGTTCAAAAGTAGTAACATTTACATCATCAGTGGATTCATATAGGGGATTGAATCTCGAGCCATTAGTCTCCATATTTCGCTCGCTATTCATAAGAGGTTTTTAAAGTTTTTCCTTTGCCATCTTTCAACGACCATCTATAGTCTGAAGGGTTCGGATTTTTGGTTGGCACTCGACAATTGTGCTTCAGCAACTTGTTTTTTTGGAGCATCATATTCTTGTTGGTCTTCAACAGTGTTTTCAGGGCAGATGTCTTTAACATGTCCATATCGGCCACAAGAGAAGCAGATGGTAGGCAGTGATTCATATTTAATGATTTGTACACGGCCATTGATTAAGAGCTTTGAGGTTAATGGTTTTTCCATATCCACGCTCACCGCCATTCGTGCAAAGCATCCTGGACGCCTCGTTTTTGTTTGGTAGTCGATTTTAACAACCTTCACAATGCATTCACCAATTTTAGTGATGATACTACGTTTATAAAGAGTTATCGGCAATCCCAAAAGCCGTATCCATGCCACAATTCGACGAGGGAATAATTGTGAAGAGGCATGCCACAGTTCAATAGTCAAATAATGTCCGAAGATTGTCCATGGACTATCGGAGAGCGCTGTCAAGAAATCTGATCGTGTTCACATTGAAACAAGGAAATAATCATTCCCTATGTCCATGAGACGAAAGGGCTGAGATGATTTCCATAGATCATAAAGCTTATTCTGAAGGGTTGTGTATCCAATACGCCTCTCAAGTAGCTTCACCACCATAGTCTGATCGAAACACTTATTGGCAATGGCTTGAACTCGGTCAGAGAAATCAATGGATATTAAACCATCCACGACACCACGAACGACATCATCTTCAAAGACTTCAACATCTTCCTCATCCATTATTTCTTCATCAATCGAAAGATCCGTAGGATTATCCTTGAGTAGAGTATCACGATAGGAGGTTGGGCCAGGCGAAGTTTCTAGGGTGGGTTTGCTGATAGCCTCAATATCCATACGGTTGGGAGAAGCGCCGCCTGTGTCCGGTGACTCTTCGTCATGTTGGTGTGCCTTCTTTATTAGGCGATCCTCCAGATTTTGCGGAGCTAGGTTTTCCATTAACGTTTTCCTTTTCTAGCAACCTTTGTTGAAATAAATAGGCCACTCTTTTTGAAAATGCAAATTAATCTTGAATTGCACAAACAAATTATTATGGGTTTAAATTGTAATCTGTTAGAGGATTACATTATGATAAGATAAAACTTATATATTTAACCCAAAATATCAAAACAAGGATCATAGTATCTGTATTTAATGAAGAAAATCTAAATTTTTCATATAAAATTCTCTACGTCAATCAAGTTTATCTTATATATACTCTAAAGCAATTGCAATAAAACACAACACACAAAGAGAATAACAAATAGCATAATCATAGTTTTTTTCTCTAAGTTTTAGCTTATAGATACTCGAAACAAGGATTTTAGTATCTGTATTTTATGAAGAAAATCCAAATTTTCCATATGTAATTGTCTACTTTCAATGAATTTTAGCTTATATATACACCAAAACAATAGCAATAAAACATAAAACACAAAAAGAATAAACAGAGAGCATAACCATACTACAATGGCTACCAACGTCCACTTCTTCTTTTCTGCTCTATTTCTTGCTCTCGTTGCCCTAGGTAATTCCCAACCCATATTTATATATATTATGATCTTAAAACTTGTATTATACTGACACTCATATTTTACCTTGATATATTTTGAAGGATACTGTCAATGCTCGATAGCCGACGTGACGATCAGACAAATGCAAAATGTTAAAACAGTGGAAAACAAGGCGGAATGGAAAGCCACAATCACCAACGGTTGCCCTTGCACTCAGTCTGATTTGAAACTCAGCTGCGATGGATTTCAGATGGTGGAAGCCGTTGATCGGTCGGTGATGTCAAAATCAGGGGGAGAATGTTTGATCAACGCTGGCCAGCCAGTGGCTCCCAACACCGACCTGAGTTTCAACAATGCTTGGGATACTCCCTTCTCTTTCAAGCCCCTTTCATCCCAACCCAATTGTTCTTGAATTTTGAGTTTAAAAGTACGATTTTTGAATTTCAGTGTTACTAAGTTCCTTCAATAATGAAACAAAACTTTATTTGCCTATATAACTATAAATTATTTTCATGCTTTTTATTTATCTTTTTGTAGGGTTATGTTCCAAATTTTACTGAAATAATCGTATCAAAATAATATAAAAAATTTAATATTGTGTCTCCAATCATTTTACTTGAATTTTATTAAGAATAAATCGTTAAGATGTAAAATTGACCAAAAACTATGCCATTCCTTCACCTAAGTAGGATTTTTTTTAGTATTTCCAAGAATAATATAAGAAACAGGTAAAATATAAATTGAGTTGTCTTTTACTTGGTAAGAATGACAAGAGGAACTGAAAGCAAGAAAAAGAAACAGGCAAATAATCCGGGCAAGACCGACGGTAATGGTGCTAATTTGGGAAAGGGAAAATTTGATATTTTGCAAGATTTTGGCTGTAAGAATATTGAACATGACCCTACAATTTAGGCAAAGAAGTTGCGAGGGATCATAACTCTAAAGTGGAAAATTTGGGCATAAACTCAGTCGAGTCTTTTTGGCAACCTAGTCCGCAACTCAATTCCAATTAACAAGCTCGTTTGATCCAATCAAGAGACCAAAAGGAGCAGACTTTAACCATTTTAACCACATGTTTCTTATTCGGGTATTCCCATGTTCTATTTTCATGTGCCCATAACCTCTAATAATGGACAGAAAATTAGTAGGAAATATGGTTGTTCTTAAAAGAGAACTAGTATAGATAGAAGTTGAAGTCAATGAGGTCTCTAAGCAAAAAAATAATTCTATTTAGAAAACTATACCATCCAGCAGAGGTGACAAATTCGAATTTGGGTCATTCATTTTTAGGTAAGGTGATTTCAAGTTTAGACTACATTCAGCTTTAATTCTATGCGAGTACTCATTTCAAATTTGGATTCAGTTCTTATGTAACGCCATAATCTTGAATATAAAATACCCGAAATTCAAAATGCTACATCCAAGCCACCAGAGCGGCCCAACAAAATTTTCAAATATTTTAAAACATTTCATGTAAGAGAAAAGCATAAATAATTATAATAAAATTATAATAAAAGTATATATATATATATATCAAAATAGTTAGATACCCCAAAATAATAAACGAGTTACAGACCCTCAAAATAAAAAATAGAACCTATGAATACAATGCTCACTAACAGATAAAATATCGCGTTCAAATATTGAGAATTCACTTAAACAACTAAAGGAATTCTAAAATGATACTTATTTCATTTATTGAAAAGTGTGTTTACAAAGAAATACCAACGCTCTATATATATACAACACTGTGATTCATGCACAACTTGTGTACATTGCTTGCTCAATCAGCTACTCAACAAACTAACCACCCTAACAGTTTAACCGTTGCTGCAACAGACTACAGTAGTCTAGTAACTAATCTTGGCACGTGCATTATTCACAGCAACAACTATATTCAACATCCCCTCTGCTTTTTCCTTGTTTTCAACCAACTGAACATTCACTCTTTCACAAAAAATTTCAAAAGCACCTCTAGTTAATGGTTTGGTAAAACCATATGCAATCTGATGTGATGCTGGCACATATTGAACCAATAGTTGTTTAGCAACAACTTTCTCTCGAATAAAATGTACATTGAGGTCAAAATGCTTGGACTATGCATGATAAACCGGGTTGGCACTCATTGCAATGGCACCCAAATTGTCACACCAAATAGTAGGTGGTGTAACCTGAGCTTCACCCAAATCAACAAGCACAACATTGATCCAAGTAACCTCTACAGCAACATCAACAATACTTTTGTACTCAGCTTCCAAGGTTGATCGAGAGACAATCTTTGTTTTCTTGACAACCAAGACACCAAACACTTGCGAACAAAGATACATTGACTAGACATTGACCGTTTATCATCTACATCACCACCCCAGTCTACATCTGAAAATGCTGTAACAGTAAGATTAGAACCAACAGGAGAGAATGTCAAACCGTAATCCACTGTGCTTGACAAATATCTAAGAATCCTCTTAACCGCCACTAGATGATACTCTCGAGGAGCTTGCATGTACTGAGCAACCTTGCTCACACTGAGAGCTATATCAGGTCGATTATGACATATATACAATAGAGATCCAATAATGCTATGAAACTCATAAGCATCAACTAAAGAGTTGCCTTCATCCTTAGACAACTTGTTAACTACAATCATAGGTGAAGTAGTTGGATTGACTCGAGTCAATTTTTTCTTTGCCAACAAATCCAATACAAATTTCTTTTGATTCAACACAAGTGAGCCAGCACATCGCTTAACCTCAATGCCCAAAAAATAGTACAAGCCACCAAGATCCTTAAATGAAAATTGCTTGTTGAGTTAACAAATAACATGCTTAATATGGATGAGTGAATCTCCTGTTTAGATGATATCATCATGAACATATATGAGAATGAACGTTCGACTTCCAGCTCGATTAGTAACAAACAATGAGCAATCAACTTTGGATTCTTGAAACCCCAGTGTAAGCAAACTATCTCAAAGTCTATCGTGCTAATTGTGTGACGGTTGTCTTAGACCATAAAGAGTCTTTTAAAGCTTGTAAACAAGAGGTGTACCATCAGAAGCACATACTCAAACCCAGATGGCTGCTGCATAAACACATCTTTAGTCAATCCACAATTGAGAAATGCATTATTGGCATCAATATGTTAAAGTGGCAACTTCTTCGAGACTGCCAAGGACAAGATGATATTAATTGTGGAGAAACAAACCACATGACTGTAAGTTTCTTGAAAATCTTAACCTGACACATGTGAATAACCCTTAGCCACCATATGAGCTTTATGCCTTTGCACAGTTACATTAACATTCTTTTTGAGTTTGAAGAACCATTTACACCCTACAACAGTCTTTCCCTATGGTAGTTTAACCAAAGTCCATGTTCCATTTTGCTGGAGAGCAGCAAGCTCATCATGAACAGTTACAGTATACTTTTCTGACTAAAAAGCCTCATACACTGTTTTTGGAATCAATTCATCATGGTTAATGAGAAAAGCTTTAGGTTTGAAAATACCAACTTTACTGTGAGTGCACATTGGATGAGAATTAACTACAACATTCGGTTGTGATACTGAAACTGGATTAGGCACTGGATGTTCATGCACTTGAGACTCATGACATGTTTCTGTATTAGATGTAGAAATAGTAGGAGTGGACACAAATACTTGAGATAGAACAACAGACAGGTTACCATCAGATGGTAAACTTGAATCAGCAGACATAGAGGGAACATGAAGATCACTAGAGGTAGGTGTGACCATAGGAGAAACATGCACACGTGAAGAAATCCTAAGCACACACAGACTTTGTGACTGCATGACTATATCCAATGCAGGTGATTGTTGCCTAGATGTAACATGAGAAAGCTGCGAGGTTGTGGCTACAAAAGGAAAAACCAGTTCATCAAACTTCACATGACGAGAGATATAGACTTGTCCATCAGATACCATACATTGATAACCCATATGCTGAGGGTTGTATCCCAAGAAGGTACACTCTTGAGATCGTAACATGAGCTTATGCCTTTGAAACATTCGCAAGTACGAGAAACACATAGCTTACCACATAGTTGACACTGCACTCATGGATGACCTCGACCACGACCACCAGATTGACCACCAGAGTATGGTTTGTGATTAAACTCCTGAGTAGTTATGGAATCAAAAGTATGATGACTCGCAGTCTGTACCACATGAGCACTCATTGGAAGATTGTCTGCTGAAAACTCAAAACCAGCAAGCTGAGTTTTAGCATCGATCAACATATTGCTGACAACATCCAGAGTAAGTGTTTCACGCATGGTGGTTATAACTGCCATAAACGACTGGTATTCACGAGGTAATCCTTTTAACACGATCACAATTTGTTCAACCAGAGCAACAGGACTCCCACACGACTCAAGTGCATCACACATTTCCTTAACACGAGTGAGATAGACATGCATGCTATCATCTCCTTTTTTAAGAGAGTTCATTACCACTATGGTAGAGCAATTAGCAAAGAATTGGATTACCTTACTCTACACTGCAACCACCGTCTCAGCACCAACAAACTGAGGTAGTAGCTGTGGACTGATGGTGGACAGTAACCAGGGTGCAAGTGCACTATCTTATTTCATGAAATCCTCAAACTCCTCATAACCTCACCATTCTGATCAACAACAGTTTCTGGTGGTACTAGCATTGAACCAGTCAACAACCTCTCCAAACGATGACTTTGAACTGTGAGTAGCACTTGCTGCTTCCAAAGCAAGAAGTTCATCTCATCCAAGACAATGTGCACCTTCTTGTTAGTGAACATAACCGAATGCACCATCGAACCTCCTCCATATGTTGAGGAGATATTTGGACTATCAAGAGCCATCACTGCAGTCGGAGCTTAAAAGCCAGAATCTTCAGCGAATGATACCATATTGAGAATTCACTTAAACAACTAAAGGAATTGTAAAATTATACTTATTTCATTGATTAAAAAGTGTGTTTACAAAGAAATACCAATGCTCTATATATACAACACTAAATCATAGCTTGTGTACATTGCTTGCTCAATCAGCTACTCAACAAACTAACCACCCTAATAGCTTAACCGTTACTGCAACAGTATAGTAACTAATCTTGGCACATGCATTATTCACAGTAGCAACTATATTCAACATCAAAATACGAGATGCTGTAAATCCTTTTATTGATGATGATCCTTAAACACGAACAAAAGTATAGGTTGAATCTAGCATGTAGCCTCCTAGACCGACCTAGAAGATATATGACGAATATAGAGAGTTCTCGTTAAAACTTATCTCTCACGAAATTCGTGCTCGATTCAAAACTTAAAAATTTACAGTATAATTAAAGAAATATTCTTTAAGTTCAAATTGTAATTTATTAAAGCAATTATTAGATAAAAAAATTCGATATGCATGATAAATATTCAAAACATGCATAAACATTTTCAAAAACAATTTAATGTCCAAAGTCTAATGTACAAATATAATAATTCCAAAATATAAAAAAGTATGATAAAGGAAAAGTATAATAAAAAGCATACTGAAATAATAATTTATCTAAAAATAAATGATGAAACTCTCCAAGTACCAGATCACCTAAATCCGAGTATATGAAATAAAAACTATAGGTGACAAGTGTCGAAATTTTCAAATAAAATTCATTATTCTCAAAATAAAATAAATAAAAATAAAATAAAGCGTAGTAAAGAGAAGAAGTGCCGATCTGTATGGACTTTAGAGCTTCTAATGTTGATTTGCTTTGATCCTCAAAAGAAACATAAAGAAAAGAAAGGGGATTTAAAACTGAAAAGAAAGAATTCAAGAATTGAAAGAAAGTAAAAGAAATTAAATCTTTAAAGAAAACCAAATGAATAAAATCAGCCTCAGGCTTCGCTTCACCTTAATTTTAATTGACCACCGAGAGAGATTTTACTCTGGATTCATGCCGGTTACAGTCTACAAGGATCAACCCTTGTAACTTACTTTTCTCTTAGGTAAACCAATATTCCCAAGTCTATATCTGGAATTTAGTTCTTTCTTGAACTAACCATATCTATTGCTATTAGAACAATGCAACTTTAAGTTCTGGAAAAGCCCGTGCTCAGATTATGTTGTCTCAACGATAATCGAATCCGATCTCGATTCACCTTAGTGGGCCGCCGCTAAGTTTGTTCCTAGGAAGTTGAATTACGACCAACTGATTCTTCCTCCCAAATTGTAAATCTAAATAACATTCAAACCAACGTCGACTTTATGAAGATATTACGTGTTTTCAATTCTTACAAACAGAATTGAGTCATCGCTTAGGCCTTTGGCCAATTAAAAGTTTTGCTAAACATGATTGAAATCATACTTAGTATTTGTTTAAAAAGAAAGAAAACTAAAGAAAGATAAAATAAAATAGCTTTAATAAACACCTAAGAATTTTATAAAAACCAAAGAAAGAAGTACATTTCAAGCTTTACCCTAAGGGGTATTTATAGCCTTGGAATTTTCTAAAAAAATATGAATGGTCAAAATAAAAGATATCTTGACGATAATCAAAAGATAAATCAAAATGTTTTCAAATTCAAACTAAATTCCTAAATCAACTCATTCTAAGATAACTCTGCCTGTTCACCTTCCAAAAAGTGCTGAATGTACCCTTCTAGAAACTGCTCCTACTGGTGATTGGACCTCCTAGAAATTTCCACATAAAAAATAGTCATGCCTATGTTTTCAGTCATGATTCTAGAAAATAAAATCTACATAACTCATCATTTTAGTTGTGTTTCCAGAAAATATGATCCAATACGAAAATAATTTAAAATAGTCCAAATCAGTAACATAAAATAAACAACGAGAAATAATTATCAATAAAACATGTGAAAAATAAAACACTCATTGATAGCTATTAAGTTGATTGTGTCTCTAAAGTGCAATCAGACAAACAAGTTCAAAACACAAACATATTCATAGTTCGAGTCATAATATTCATGGTCAGAATGAAATGCAAATATAAATGTACCCATACACCTTACACACCATCCAAAGATTAGGTTCCCCAGGACCACTCTAACTACAATGCATCATCCAAAGTGGGGTCCTCAAAATAAATTATTTCACGAGTACCACAGATGTTCGAGTCATAATATTCATTGCTTCCCTGAATGCCACAGATGGCCGCTAGTCAAGCAATTGCGAGAGTCCAAATTATTTTCACGAGTACCACAGATGACCACGAGTTTGGTAAGAGCCTGAAGGTTGTGCGCAACCAAAACATTGGATTTATATAATCACAATATAAAACATTAACCTTCATTGAGCTCAACTCAAAATAATTAATACACATTCAGCTATTAACAACATCATTTCCAAATCTTATGCTTAATTGAATGTGCTCAAATAAAGCATCAAACATTTATCACAAATATAGGACAACCGTATTAAAAGTCTTATGCTTGTTTCAAACTTACTAGCTATATTATGCTTGAGTATATTTTGATAATTTACGCTTTACAAAGTCATAAATCATGACTAAAATATTAATTATTCAAATATAGTAGCTTGCACTACCTTTAAAGAAAAGTGTGTAACTAATAATCAACAATTCTAAATCATGTTTCGTTTGTTTTATATAAAACTATATTCAATAATATTTCCAACCATATTAATTAAAGATTTTAATTTAACTCGTATGATTTATGGTGAAGTTTTGAAGTAACTATCCTTGTAGTTTTTCAAAACAGTATGCTACCTTCTCTTCCGACACTTAAGAATTTAAAACTCCAAAAATATAGTTAGAAAGCACCATATGTTTTAAACAAAATTAGAATTACTTATGGTTATAAGTATATCATAGGTTCACTTCCTAATATTAACTATAGGATTTTTGCTATTTTTCAAACTCACTGCTAAAACTGTTTTATATGGATTATATTACCCAAATATTTTGACATTTAATCATTCAAAAATTAGTATCTATTAAAATATAGATCTGAATTGATCACCATTTATTTCCTACAAAACTAGACTGGCAAACGGTTACAGCGGTATGTCAATCACTCTTTAAATATTTTTGTGTAATATTTTACGAAATTTCAAAGTTATTGAATGTTCAATCAAATTTTCTAGGCATATTTCACAACTAATTGTTTGGCTTTGTTTTAATCATCCCAACTTGTTTTTCACCTAAAGACATAAAACATGCATGCGTTATTATCACAAGCATCTCATATATAAATTTTCAAGAAGCATATAGAGGGTACCACCTTAATGGAAGAACATAAAGAAAGCTTCTTGGCCTTACTCTTTAACACCTTCCCCATTCCTTTATCTTGAAAAGTTCCATCATCTTCTTTTACGAATCAAATAGATGAAACACGAGGTTACTAACATGTATCAAGACCTACATGAAATAAAATGCATTTTTTAAGTAAAACCTAAGAAAAATATGAACACTACAGCAAAACTGTACATTTGCGACGTTTTTTTACCTATAGCGGCGTTTTTAAGCGCCACAAAAAAAGTTTGCGACGCTGCAAAAAAAGCCGCAATAAGCGCCGGGAAAAGTAGCGCCGCTAAAGTTCGTGGCGTTTGTCAACAAAAAACGCCGCCATAGGTGAAGAGATATAGCAGTGTTTCTTGAATAAACACCGTAATAGGTGTTGTGATTTAGCGGCATTTGTGGGACAAACGCCGAAAAAAGTGTAGATATTTAACGCCATTTTGAAGATACAAACGCCGTAAAATGTAAACGTCTATAGCGGCGTTTTCATAAACGTCGCAAATGGTTAAGATATTTAGTGGCATTTTTCAGATACAAACGTCGCAAAAGGTGTGATATATAACGGCGTTTTTTATACAAACTGCGCAAAAGGTCTGGTATATAGCGGCATTTTTTGTACAAACGCAGGTATTGTTTTTGATATTTAACAGCATTTTTTTACAAACACCGCTAAAGAACACATAATTTAAACTATTTAAATATTTTCTTCGATTACCCCAAATCTATTTTTTTCAACCTATTCCATTATCCAACAAACATGACATAAATAACACCAAACTCTATATCCATAACAACCAACATCAAATCCAATATAATAAATAAAAGTTTACATTAATGTAATATCAATTCAGTTAAACATTGTTCAGTAACATTAACAAAACATATAACATAAATGAGACTAAGATGGTGGATTCTGAGGTTGCGTTTTCTGTAACATCTGCATCATAGCATTGAGTCGTTTTTAAAATTCTTGACATTTCTGATGATATGTTGCTTCTCTCTGTGCTGCCGCTACTTCTCTCTGTGCTTTCACTGCTCCTCTCTCTGCTTCCCTTGCTTCATTTTCGGCTTTCATTTGTTGATCCATTTCAGCCAATTTTTGTTTTAAACGACTAACTTCTAATTGGGCAGACTGAGACTGTGATGACATGTACTGAGATGAACTGGATCCAAAATATTTGGTGGGAGTAGCGAATGATCCTTGACAGCGCACCTGGTCATATCTTTCAGTACCCAAAATGTCATTAATAGCTTGGTTTTCAATGTAATCCTCATTAACAAGACCTTGACTCGAAGCCGTAGCTTGATATTCTGCCCTTTTCTCCCTTAATTTTTCCTAATAAGAAAGTAAATAATTAATTCAAATAAAAATGTTATGCTACAGATATAAATAAAATATAATTCAAAACCTCTAATCAATAAACGTACCATAATTTATGCAGCTTCAGTAGTCATAGGAGTGCTATCCTTCTTTGTATGTGTCATGTCAAAGAGTTTGATTCGACCAACTCTAGAATCAGATGTATTTTCCTACAATGTATCATAATATAATTAGTTTGAGTTAATATGTACATGAAATACAAATAACTATGTGAATAATCTATAATACCTCCTCATTAGCTATACAAGCAAAGCTCTTCGATCCATACGTTTGCGTAAACTTTTTTTGTTGCATGCTAGCAACACCAACATGATCTCGGTCCTACAATTTCAAACAACCACTTTTAATGTTGATTTATAATTCATTAAAATTATTTTTGAAAAATACATCATACCTTTTTTTTTGTGAACTCCAAAATCTGATTGCATCTTCCCATTGGTACCTGAGCATTCCAAGTGGGACAATTTGTAGCTTATAATCAAGGATAAGATCATTCTTGAAGTATTCCGTTTTTAATGAGCTCTTGTGGACTCTCAGTCTCTTCCCTAACGTTTGCTTCACATAATCGTCAGAGACCTCTAAAGTAAATTTCTCCTATACAACAAATAAGTGTTCAACGTAAGTATAAATTAGTATTGAATTGTTATAGAGTATCTATTATAATGACATTATTACCTTAACAAAATCCAACGCCTGATTTTTGTTACTATTAGGCATTTCGCTCCATGACTCATAATTGATCAGTAAAATATTAGCATTACGTCCAACTATGCCTAAGTAACCGGATAGAAGATATGCTTCTGGGCCAATAGCTTGACCGACATCGTTTCTTGAAACTTTGACACGGTTCCCAAGAGGAAGTTGGTATAATTCCTTCAACGTTGTATGCCCTCTACTCTTGCGTGTTCCAGCATTTTCAACTATATAAGAAATTATTAAATGTAAGTTTTGAAAATGAACAAACTAATAAATAAAGTTTCGAAGATTATCTTGATTTTCTACAGCTTCTTCAACAATTATAGGAACTTCGGAAGAGTCAGCAGCATTCGATTCCTCATTATTTGTTTGTTCATGCTCTTCAGAAGCTCGAACAACCCACAAATCAATTATTTTTCTCCTCGTCATGATATATGTAATAAACAAACATTTGTAATAAAAAATGATTTAATTAATGAAAATATTGAAAGACAACATGTTAAAAGTTATAACATTATAAATAAATAAATTAAGATATAAAATCTTACGATATTCTTATGTAATGTCAATTGTCATATATATCTTCATCAACGTCCTCCCGAACCCATTGAAATTGTGATGTATTAGTGATAGTTTCATCTAAGTTTTTTTTGCTACTAGAGGTAAACATTATGATCTTGTTTCAATGTTATCTCTACTTCCATCCCTGATGTCTATCAAGTATCTAGGAGTATTATGGAGCACAACATACCAACCTTCATCCATTAGATCATGACAATAAAATACTTGTTTCCCTTGAGAAGAAAATACATATGGTTCATCCATCAATCGTTGACCAGTGTGAATTAATCGAGAGAAATTCACCATTATAAACCCGAATTTATATGTTTTTATGCCTCGATTAATGTTTACATCAACCCAGTCACACCGAAACAACACAACCTTTCATTTTCCATAATAATCTAACTCAATAATGTCTATAAGAATTCCATAATAATCAACATCTCCCTCCTGCGGATTATTGTCCTTGACACTAGCATAACTGGTAGTTGAAGAAGTAACTACGATTCCACAATTTTATGTCCTCCTTAATCTTTCACAAGATTTCATGTGAATCTTGAACCCATTAATGAGGAAGACATTATATCTTTTAACTATTCTATTTGGACCTTGAGAAAGCTATTTAACATCTTCACTAACTTCTCTCCCACTCCAAACCTATTACACATCAATGGTACATATATAAGGGTTGATTTCTATTAGGATAAGCAAGACATATATTATTTATAAGTATGTGGAATGATTTAGTTTCTTACCGTCTGGCCTAACCATTCATGAAAATTTTATGTGAATAACTTGTGTATTTCTCACTTATGTAATATTTGGGAGCGTGCCCGAGATCTCAAGACTTCTTTAAACTCACTATAAAGTATATTATGTCATTAAAGAATGATAAATATAAAAGATTAACAAATTTCATTAGTATTGGGTCCGAAAGACTTACGTGCAAAAGGGATCTATTGAATCGCGATGGAAAATAACATATCGGTATGCTTGTATCCAAGACGTGTCATCTAAGTGTGCAATTTCAACTTTCCTTAGTGGTTGACCATAACTTCCAAACAAATAATGTTGAGGTAAGTCATTAGTACTGAACACATCATTTCTATTTGGTCGATTCCATCTTGTTTTAACATATTCCAAATATCTATAGCAAATTATCATACATTCCTCTACCAAATACCCTTCAACAATTGATCCTTCTGGATAACGCTTATTACGACAGTAAGACTTCAACTTTCCCAAGAACCTATACAGAAAACAACGTACAATGTAAATACATTTAATTAAAAATTATAATCAGTAGTCATTTGAAACGTATAATTCAATTAGCACCTCTCTATAGGGTACATCCATCGATAGAAATCTGGTCAACCAACTCTTGCTTCGTGAGGAAGATGAATTAGAAGATGCACCATAGTTGTGAAGAATGAAGGTGAAAATATCTTCTCTAAGTTGCATAAAGTCATGGAAGCTCGATCTTGTAGTTTATCAAGTTCTTCAACCATAAGAACTTTCCCACAGATGGCTTTCATTATATTGGAAAGTTCAATGATACAATACGTCACCTTACTCGAAATGCAACCACGTATAGATACTAGCAATAAATCTTGCATTAATATGTGATAATCATGTGACTTTAAAGAATAAAGTCTTCGATCTTTAACACTGACACATCGAGATATATTTAATGCATACCCATCTGGGACTTTTATATCCTTCACGACCGTGCAAAACACTTCTTTTTCCTTCTTCGAAAGAGAAAAAATAGAAGGCGACAAGAAATATTTTCCATTAGGATGTAATTGCAGATGAAGATCATGCCGAATTCCCATATCGACTAAGTCAAGTCGACTCTTGAGATTATCTTTAGATTTTCTGCCATCATTCAGAATGGTCCCGATAATATTCTCACAAACATTCTTCTCAATATGAATTACATCAAGATTATGTCTCAAAATCTGATTCTTCCAATAAGGCAACTCGAAGAATATACTCCTCTTTTTCCACAAGTCTACCTCATTTGGATCATCCTCTTTATCAGACTCATCATCACTCTGTTGTTCAACTTCAAGATCTTCATTGACCTGCTTTGCCTTTTTGTTTGATCGTATAGTAGTTGGTTAATTCATCCTTCCATAGGTAAAATTGATATTTTTCAACATGGAGAATATATCAGACCCGGTTGTTTGGTCAGGAGTATTTCGAAACTCTTCATCACCATCAAACATATTATTTTGACATCTAAATCTATTATTATCAGGTAACCACCGACGATGTCCCATATAAGAGAACTTTTTTCCATTAAACAACCACTTCGAACATGTTCGTGTAGCACAACAAGGACAAGCATAACAACCTTTGGTACTTCAACCAAATAAATTTGCATACGCAGGAAGATCATTAATTGTCCATAATAAAGTCGCGCGTAAATTAAAGTTCTCATTCTTAAACACATCATATGTTTTGACTCCTTCCCATAACTTTTTCAACTCTGTAATTAGTGGCTGCATGTAAATATCAATATCATTTCCGGGGCCTTTATCGAAAAGTATTATCATGGATAAGATGAAAGATGATTGTTTCACGCAAATCCATGGAGGCAAATTGTATGAAACAAGTATAACAGGCCAATTACTATAAGAAGTACTCATGATTTTGAATGGATTACACCCATCAGTTGCAAGACCGAGCATGACATTTCGAGGATCTCTCACAAAACTTGGATACTTGTTGTCAAATGACTTCCAAGCTAAAGAATCCACAGGATGCTGTAATAATCCATCTTCGGTTCTGCCATCATGATGCCACCTTATAGACTCAACAGTCTTGGAGCACATAAACAATATTTGTAGCCTAGGAATGAGAGGAAAATATCGTAGAATCTTTACCGGTTTCTTTCTTGATCATGCTTGAGCTTCATCCTCAATAACATTTTCTGCGTCCCTAGTCATCCATCGAGATTTTTCGCATACATGACAAGACTCCTGATTTTCTCGATCACCCCAATACAACATACAATCATTTGGACAACTATGAATTTTGTCATATCCAAGACCCAAATATTTTATCATTTTCTTCATATCTTTGCATGATATAGGGAGTTTTGCAAAAGGAAACACTTCTCCTAGTAACTCCAACAATTACGTAAAATAGTTACCAATCCACCATCCTAGGCATTTTAAGTGGAAAAGACGAATGCAGAAAGAAAGCTTTGAAAACTTTGATCCCTCATAAAGTTGTTCATTCATTTCATTGAGCAATTTGTAAAGCTTTGCCTCTTCTCCATTTGGCCCTTCATCACATCCAATTCTTCCCATCTCAATGAAATCATTAACATCATTGTTACAATAATTTTCGGTAACAAATTAGGGCTCGGGCAAAAGAAAAATTTTGGGGTGAAAGATTAATAAGGAATGAGAGCTGGAAATCTATCACACAAGGATTAGGAGAATAGTCACTTAAGCATTAAAAGTCATACATATAGCAACCAGTAGAAAATTCCTATAATAAGCAACCAGTAGAATGGTGGATTGATGGAGGCGCGACACTCGTGACTGATGGCTCGACGCTAGGACTGACAGAGTGAATGGTGGCCACTGTAAGCCCGATTTGCTGAAAATGATACTCAAACAGGAACTAAAACTTATGGAGGATCGAACGTGATAAACAAATTAGGGCTCGGGAAAACGAAATTTTTTGGGGTTTTAAAAATACTTTGCGGCATTTGTAAACCAAACGCTAATACTTTCCAACTCTATCACGACGTTTACTACAAAACGCCAGTACTGGCCAACTCTATAGTGACGTTTGTATGAAAAATGCCTCTATAGTGTGACTCTATCGTGACATTTACATTAAAACGTCACAAAATTCCTATTTTTTTGCGGCGCTTTTTTAAAAACACAACTATAAACTAACCCTATTACATCGCTTATGCTAAAACACTGCTAAATTACTATTCTATAACGGCGTTTGTTAAAGAAACTCTGCCAAAGCTTCATTTTGTGGCGTTTGGATTCTAAAAGCTGCTATATGTTTAAAGTTTGTGGCCTTTTTTCCTTTAATAAAAAGAGTCTCCTAAAAACATAATAATCCTAATCTCCATAAACTAATCAGAACCACAGATTCAAAAAAAAAAAATGAAAATTTAACTGCAATCTAAAAATTAAAAAGAAAAGAAAAATAGAGAGCAGATGTTTAATAAAAAGAGTCTCCTAAAAACATAATAACCCTAATCTAAATAAACTAAATTAACTATCATGTAGTTTTACGTAATTAACAACAACCACACATTTTAATTAAGACAGAAGTTATGAATAAAAATACTTACAACAAAATACATTAAAATTTAGAAACATTAAAGTTATGTATAAACAGTCATCACCATATTGTTCACTAGAATTTAGTCTCCATTGCTCCTTCGTGGGGAAAGGATGTAAGAAAGTTGTTTTCCTTGTTTGACGACGTATCGTTAAGTTTTTCCTCCGTGTAAACTCTATGTGGAGAAATTCTTCATCCATTTCACCAAATAAATCCCCTACATTCGGTTTACCAAGAAGCCTCCTTGCGCGCTTCATTGCTTCACTTGAAACATATAACAGCCTCCCACTTACAGTATGAAACTTGATTGGAGGTGGCTTCGGAACTGATCAAACATTAAAAAAAAATTAAATTGAAGATAGAAATGTTTACTTGGAGTATCAGTAGAGGAAACGTCGTCTTCATTGAGGATATATAATACTTTTGCAATTGAAGATTCTTTCAATGCCACAGAGTTACCAAATTTGATTCTAAACATCGTGTATTTATCCATTCCTCTATCATCATTCTCAATAAGCTTCGAACATCCTATATATGTATGATTTATGAAATTTAAGAGTATAAAATAAAATATAGGGATAGAAACTTTCAGCGATTATTACCTTGAAGTAGGAGATCGACCATGGAAGGGTATTGAGCAATAGAAGTTCCTTTTGGGTCATTATTGAGTTTCAACGGCAAGTACGGACTGATAGCCTCCCAATGATAATTTGATCCATCGTCAGAGTAAATACGCCACGTGGACATTCCGATGATAATTTATCTTACTCAAGGCAACACCTGCTCTTTGTACCACAACCATTTGTTCACGTTTTCAAAAGCTGTTATTTTCCTATTCAAAAGCTATTATTTTTCTATTCGAAAGTAGAAAAACACTACTCACAAGCAGTAAACCAGTAAAACACTATGTATAGGTATTGTTTTCCTATTTGAAAGCTATTATTTTTCTTAATTGAAGAAGCTCTTTGAGTGTTATGATTTTTAGGATGGAAAGTGAAGAAGCTCTCAACGAGATAATCACCGATCTCTTGAATGCTATATAACTCCAAACAACATACTTATCAGACTTTAACAACGGTCTGAAGAATTCAATCTCACACTAAGTCAGCAATAACAATCACCACCAATTTATCAATCGAGACAACCTGACAAAAACTAACTAAACAATGTTATGATTTCTAGGCGAGTACAAACTCTGTTTCAAATACCAAAACTCTTTGCAAAACCAAATTTCACAACTTACCATACATCGATTGGGAAGGAAAAATTGATCTAATGTTTTCCTACAATGACTGTCACATAGTTGAACAAGTACCACTTATCACTATGGAATTTGTGGGTTATGCTCACACTTGGTGAATGCAGACTAGAAAAGCATTCCAAGATAATTGGATCCAAAGCATTACATCATGGGCAGCACTAAAGATATTAATGGGAAACTGGTTTCTTTTAAAACACTACACGAGGAAAGTAAAAAAGAGACTTCGCCGACTTCGACAAGGAAGAAGTTCAGTTGGAGACTACTACCAGGAGATACAGTCTCTCATAAACCGATCAAACATTATTGAAGATGAAAAATATACAACGTCAAGATTTGTTATTGGATCAAACACAAGCATAGTTGATCTTCTTGATTAATATTGATACGAAAGTCTAGAAGACACATTGAAGAAATAAATAACAATTGAAGCACATCTTCAGAGAAAATTCAGAATCAGAGAGAATTATTAAGGTGCTTTATATACGTACCAATTTATTTCATCTAATCTCACTTCATCCTCAACTCTACCTTTTGTCGCGAATAGGAAATTGAAGGATGAAAAACCAAATATGACCAGAAATCCTAAAAAGACTTAAACTAGAGAAACCTTATGTTTTAAATGCAATGGTTATGGTCATATATAAGTTATGATTGTTGGAACTTGAAAAACATGATAATCTGAGAAGAGGGTACTAGTTTGTGCAAATCAGAAATTGATTATCCCGTAATATGGAAAAAGATGAATATATTGATTTGGATAGTGATGGATTTGATGCATTATATTTAGTTGTGAGGCAAAATATAAGAAAAGAACCAATCGATGGATTGAATATTGATGCTAAGTAAATGCTATAGCAAAGTGTAGACATACACTATCGTTCAAGTAATAAAGTGGCAGCTGGAAAGAACTACGAGTTTTGAAACCCATAGGGAACAAACCAAGTTACAAAAGAGTAAAGTGTAGGAGAATGATTGATTTGTTTGGTAAACTAACAAACAAATAGCGAAATAGAAAAAATAGGACAATGGAAGCTGGAGAATGCTGCAAAACATAATAGAGCAATCAGATAGATGGACCTAAAATGTTATTTTACTTTGCTACTGACGAAATGGTTATGATGTAAAAATATATTCATGAATTATGCATCGATTAGCCCTTAACCTAATGAATTTAACTCTCATTAAAACCTTAGATTAATTAGTTAACAAAGCATAACATTTGTTTCCTATATCTCTATACATAATTGTTTACTCTCGTAAAACACAATCGCCGGGATAAAGATAGCATGCAATCTCGATTACTTTTATCTCTAAAAGCAACTAAGATTAGCATACAATAAGATGGAATTATCTCTAATAAACATCCAATAAACATGCAGTTCATAAACATATAGTTTAAAATAAAAAACAAGAGTCAAGCAATTCACCGAACACCTTATGTTCTGTACCAAATAAAAATAGAAAAATTAATCATTCAATATAGCAAAGTGTATCTCCCTTCTCAAGTCAATATCACAAATGAAATGTTGAATCTAGACCAGTCACGGCTGCTCTACTGCTGCTAGTGCACACTCCAACAATGAACTAAGGCTACAATCATGGATTAAATGTGGAGAAAAGTATGGAGGTGAATGAATATCATTGAAAAGTAGGAATGAAGGCCCTATTTATAACACCAAAAGGTCAATGCATCCTGCAATAGGAAAAATATGATTTTCCTATATTTTCCATCCATTTTATAGTTGTATTAAACAATTTTCCAAATCCAAAAAGTTTCATAATTGTCTACTGAGTCACCAGTTGATGTGGGTTCAATTCAACAACTTGGTGCAACATCGTAGTACGACATCACCTGCATATTCAAGTAATGCCACAACATCAATGTACCAATTTTCAGCATAAAACATATCAGGCGAACTTCCACCAACTTACTCTCGTGATGAAAATGATATAAAATATGTAAAAATGATCCTAATATGATCCTAACAATGTTAAAGTTCAATCTCAACCTATGTAAAAAGATCCTAAATAATAACTCTATTGGAGAGTTACTACCCCAAACCTAAGTGTTTGTTTGTCTTCAAGCAACTACATGCATGACTATCAAAACTAACAACAATGCCATAAAAAACATATCAAAAAGAAAATCAGAAATTTTTCTTCAATTGCATTTTTCAACCCTCAAAGAACTGCTGCAGCAATGCATACATCTCATATGATCTTAAATCAATGAATGCAATTTTAACTTACCAAATTCAAAATTCATAGAGTGAAGTAGTGTATAGGCTAGGTCTATCCAATCAATACTTAGTTAAGTTAGAAAAAATTATTCCTAGTCAATTAATGATTCTCATTGCTACAATAATTTGTCTAGATCTAATGTTGGATCTATTACGAGCTTTTCCAACTTATTCTTAAATTTCACTTTTATTTTTGAAAAAATCACTGTAGCATCGAATAAAGATGTGAGATTTAAGGTTAAAAAATTTCTAACATATATATGGGACAATTTTCTAGGGCTTTTGAAAAGTGACTTCTAAAAGTGCAGTAGAAAAAAACTTTTAAAAGTGTTGTTTAGAAGTGCAGTTTAAAATTTAATTGTTTGAGATTATTGTTAAAAAGTGAGTTTGAAAAGATTAAATGTCCATTATAGACATTATGTTGTAAATTAAAAATATAGAATTTAAATTATATTTACTATTACTAATATTATGATATATAAAATATATCAATTAAATTATAAATAAATATTAAAATTAATTATTAAGTAATAAATAATTAAATTCTTAAATAATAAATTATTTTTAATGATGTTAATAATAAATTATTATGTAATAAATTATATTAAATATAGAATTTAAATTATATTTACTTTTAAATAATTAAAACAAATTATTAATTAAGGATATTAATATTAAATTATAAAAATAAAATGTAACTACATAATTGAGTGTAGCCCACACATTAATAAGGGTAAAATTATAATTTGCCCCAAACGCAAAGCTGAAAATGAAAAAGCTACAAATCATAGTTTTTGCAATTGGATTGAAACAACCGTTTTCACCATATTTTTTTATTTTCTTATCCGTTTGTCATTGATTTTGCGATCAAAAAGGTTTTTTTTAGCTAAAAGTGCATTTGAAAAACCTCGCCAAACGGGCCCAGGTTTTGAGAACATACACTTAAAGTGTTGAAAAGTTTCTACGAACTCTAATTCTTTTAACTTTCTACAACATTCCCCTAGCATTTCACATTGTATTAATTTTCATCATTAGACGTCATCAAAATTTCCTAAAAGAAAATTACTTTAATTGATTTCCTAATATTAATCCTGCAACATCACAAATACATTTCTTATATGCTTAAAAAATGCTTAAACTCAAGCAATTAATGTTAAGAAAAATGCATTCCTAATCACAAAAAGAAACAAAACACAAAACACAAACTAGACAATACCCCTCAAATATGAGATATGCATTATCCTCAATGCATGTAAAGAAAGAGAAAAACAAAATCAAATAAAATAAATAATGGGAAAGGGGCAACAATACTCCCCTAATGCCGGTGAAGATGTTGTGCAGGAATGATAATATGGAATTTAGGAAGATGTTAGGTAGTAATGACTTTTTGTAAATAGAACTGATACTGTGAAGCAGAGGCAGAAGTTGATGACTGATGGTGCGATGATTATTTTGGGAACCTGACTTCTCTTAGGTCCCAATAAAGTGATTTTACTTTATGTTTTCCAATGGTTGTTGTGTAATCATCATAATACTATAGGTCCTTTGTGCTTGTGGATCGCAAAATTATTCACAGCAAAACTCTTGTTTGTTGGAATCAATCATGAAACGCGCTTCTTCATTATCACCATAAATATGTATGAGCTTGATGGTTTGAATCTTCGGAGAAGGGATTTCATTGTAAAATCCTTGTGAGACCTTCCTCGATGCCTTGGTTGCTACTGTGCTATTCGACAGCATGGTAGCATTTGTAGTTTTCCTCAGGTGACCATGTTATGGCTTTGCAGTCGACATTAGTGGTGTAGAACTAATTTTAATGCTAGGATTAATGTAGAAGCATTGATTCCCATCAATTGAAATAGCCTCTTCATGATTTGGCTCATCTGATTATACTTTTGCTGCGAAATTAAGAGTATCAACCTTAATGTTGTAACATTCATCCATATATTCCTACACAATTTTATTAATGATGTTAATATAGTGACATTTAATATTATCATAATTCGTAATATATTTTAAACATTATAGGTAATGTGTTCTTCATTAAGATGCATTGCAAGTTCTTTCTTTTCAACATTAATTATTGCTCTGCTTGTAGCAAGGAATGCTTTGCCAAGTATGATCGACAATTCTTTTTCGACTTCACAATCTGGAAAAATAAAATCAGTAAGAAAAATAAAATTTTCCACTTGGACTGGTACATTGTCTATTATGCCCTTGGGGTAAAAAATGGATCATTCAACAGGTTAAAGTATAAAGGCAGTACGTTGGGGCACACCAATGCCAAATTTACTGAAAAAAAGATAGAGGTATTAGATTAATGTTATAACCTAAATCACATAATGCTCTACCTACAAATCGATCACCAATAACACAAGTGATAGTAAAACTTTCTAGATCATTTAATTTTGGTGGCAATCTACTCGCATCCATCACACTAAACCCTTCAGTGAGTGCAACAATTTTAAATTCACCAAGTCTTTACTTCTTGGAAAGAAATTCCTTCATGAACTTGATGTAATTTGGGTTTTGCTCCAAAGAATTGATAAACAGAATGTCAGTTGTTTGAGCACCTTAATGAATGCTCGGTATTGTTGATCCTCTTTAGTTTTCTTTAATCTTTGAGGAAAAGGCATCCTTGTTTTTGGTTGTTCTAACATTGAGGCTTGAGAAGCATCTGGCAGTGTGGTAGGCATTTCTTATGGCAATGATCTAGAATTACTACATTGTCCTCCTTTTCTTATTTTGACACTAATAGTGGACGTTTCAAGATTGACTTTCTTGTTTTTTCCATTGTCATACTTACTAGCCCCTTCACCAACAGTCCTATTGGGATCTTCAACATGTTTTTCAATGTGGAGACCACCCACTTCAAGTAGTAATAGCCTTGCAATGCTCATTGCATTGAGCTTTCCCTTGCTGCTTTGGATTCTCAGTATTGTTGGGTTGCGTACTTGTAGTCTATTGCTCAAGGCATTCATCATTTGGCCAACTTGGTTCTCTAAAGATCTTAATGATGCCGATTGACTTTCCATGTACTCCTTGATAAGTATGCCTTTGTCGCAACTGTGTAGCTTGAGGTTGTAACTGAGGCTGTAACATCGTCTGCTGTGGATTGTAATGCTATGGCTAATTATAATGTTGTTGTTATGGATTTGCAACATTTTGGCTCCTTTAAGGAAAATTGGGATGGTTCCAGAAGTTGGCATTGTAAATGTTGTCATATGAATTATCATTCCTATTGTAATTCCTCACACAATAGACATAATTCAAATTTTGGTAGTATTCCTCATAGATGTGATCATATCCACAATAGAAACATGATATACGGGATGATGTCTTTACATCGTACATACCTCTCAACTTTTGTAGCTTCTTCACCATATCCGTTAATGCTGAGATTTGGGAAGCCATAGAATTAAAAGTATTAGAATCCATCGTTGCAGCTTTACGTCTGTTAAACATGTTCCTCGTGTTGGGGTATTGATAATCATTGGTTGATATTCTCTCCAGAATATCATAGGCTTCATTGTACGTCTTATCCATTAATGCCACAATTTTGAAGCATCAACCATTATTCGAGAGTGTATGTTTAACCAATTGTAAAACATTTCTATTTGTGTCTAATGTGGGAATCAATGCATAGGACATTTTTTGCAACAAATCTTTGAATCTCTCCCATGCCTCATACAAATTCTTATCTTCTAGTTGCTTGAAATATTTCAAGTCATTTCGCAGCTTCGCATTCATATTTGGTGGATTGAATTGAAACAAAAACTTTTGTGTTAGTTCATTCGAATATGCTATAGCATCGGGCAAAAACGAATTCAACCATGTTTTAGCTTTTATCTCTCAGCAAATAAAGGAACAACTTTAGCTTTATTGCCTTTTTAAGAACTCCTTGTTGAACAAAGGAATCATATACTTCCATGAATGCTCAGATGTGAACGCGTGGATCTTTGGTGAATGCACCACTATATTGCCCCATGGACTACAACATTTGAAACATAACCAGCTTCATCTCAAATTTTTTTGTATGAATTACTGGTCGCACTATACCAAAATGTAAATCATCAAGTGTTGATATTGTATGCTCCTGAATAGGTCAATTTCGGTCATCCATATTGTAGAATTGTTGTTGCTCTACTCTATTTTCATGTTGTAGCGTTGGCAGAGCATTGTTACCTCTTCCTTGTTTAGCCATATGTGCTTAATTACGGTTAACTTCTCTTCGATGACGACAGAAGTTTTGTACTATTTATAGATCAAAAGGCTTTAGCTCATTTTTGCTATGGGACATACACCAATAAAACTACTAAAGATGATAAGTACCTAAAAAAATAAATAAAATAAGTAAATTAACTCTAATGCAAAAATGATGCTCCCCGGTAAAAGCGCTAAAAACTTGATGCCAAGTAAATCATATAGCAAAGTGTAAGCATACACTATCATTCAAGTAATAAAGTGGTAGCTCAAAAGAACTATAAGTGTTAAATCCTACATGGACGAAAAAAAGTTACAAAAGAGTTAAGTGTAGGAGAATAATTGATTTGGCAAACTAACAAACAAATAACATAATAGAAAAATCAAGATAATGGAAGCAGGAGAAAGCTACAGGAAACAATAGAGAAATCAGACTGATGGACCTATAATGTTGTTTTACTTAGCTGCTGACAAAATGGTTATGCTGTAAAAATATATTCATGAATTATGCATCGATTAACCCTTAACCTAATGAATTTAACTCTCATTGAAACCTTAGATTAATTAGTTAACAAAGCATAACATTGGTTTCCTATATCTTTATACAGAATTGTTTACTCTCGTAAAACACCAATGCTAGGATAAAGATATCATGCAATCTCACTTACTTTTATTTCTAAAAGCAACTAAGATAAGCATACAATAAGATGCAATTATCTCTAATAAACTTCCAATAAACATGTAGTTCATAAACATATAATTTTAAACAAAAACCAAGAGTCAAGCTATCCACCGAACACCTTATGTTCGGTACCACATATAAACAAAAAAATTAATCATTCAACATAGCAAAGTGTATATCCCTTCTGAATTCAATATCACAAATGAAATGTTGAACCCCGACCGGTCACCGCTGCTCACAACTACTCTACTGCTGCTGGTGCACTCTTCGGTAATGGACTTAGGCTGCCATAATGGATTAAGTTTGGAGAAAAGTATGGAGTTGAATTAATATCATTGAAAAGTGTGAAGGGATGCCTTATTTATAACCCTGAAAGGTCACAACATCCTTTAATTGGAAAATATGGTTTTTCCATATTTTCTAACCATTTTACAACTGTATTGGACAATTGTTCGAATCCAGAAAGTTGTATAATTATTTACTGAGTCATCAGTTACTGTAGGTTCTGTTCATAAATTTGATGCAGTATCGCAACAAAACAATAGCTGCAGCTTCAAGTAATGCCACAACATCAATGTATCAATTTTCATCATAAAACATTAAAATCAAGCCAACTTCAAACAACTTACTCTCATGATGCAAATGATATAAAATATGTAAAAAATGATCCTACTATGATATTAAAGATGCTATAGTTCAAGCTCAATCTGGGTAAAAAGATCTTAAATAATAAATCTTTTGTAGTGTTATCAGATATACAAAGGACAAACATCTTTTCACACAAGATGTCAAATAAAGGATATAACATATTCCTTGATTATTGACAATGGAAGTTGTGTTAATGTGATTAGCAATTATGTGGTGGATACACTTTACTTGCCTTATTAACGACACCCAAAGCCATACTGCTTACAATGGCTTAATGAGAATTCTGAATTGAAGGTCACAAAACAATTCCTCGTTAATTTGAATATGGGTAAGTATTGTGATGATGTGTTGTGTGATGTAATTCCGATGCAGGCATCTCACATTCTTTTGGGACGACCATGGCAATATGAAAATGATGTCATTTACTATGTTAAAACTAACAAATACTCTCTAAATATCCATAATAAACCATATAGTTTGAGGTCTATGTATTTGAAAGACATTCTTTAGGATCATAAATGAATTTGTGAGTAGGTTAGGGATTTCAAAAAAGACGTAAAAGAGGTCAAAATTGATAAAAGTCGAACACGTGACCCACAAGAGGTGAGTGAATCCATTTATGAGAAATAAAGAGTGTGCACAAACATCTATACGAGCACAAAAGACATGAGAGAAACCTTTTACCACAACAAACCTTACATCCTCATCCATTTCAAAGATGCCATCTTTTTTATTTATATTAACCTCACATATTTGCCTAGTGTTTTTGTTTCCCTTTTGTTGGATTTCATATATGTATTAAGCGATCCACCAGAGAGCTTGCCACCCCAAAGAGGAATAAAACACCTAATCAACTTCATTTCGATTTCGTCAATTCCAAACAGACCTTTATATCGATGTAATCTTGAAGGAACCAAAGAATTGGAACGACAAGTGGAAGCATTGTTACAAAAAAGGCTATATCCATGAAGCCTTAGTCCTTGTGTTATTCCAATGATTCTCATGCCAAAGAAAGATGGCACATTCTAAATGTGTATCGAATGCATACCAATAAACTGAATAATAATCAAATACATTCACCCCATCCCACACCTTGATGATATGTTAGATGAATTGTCATGCATCTTCACGAAGATATATTTGAAAAGTGTTACCACCAAATCCGAATGAAAGAATGAGACAAGTGGAAAATGACTTTCAAGATGAAGTGCGGACTCTACGAATGGTTTGTTATGCTCTTCGGCCTTACCAATGCATCGAGCACATTGATGCAATTAATGAACCATGTTTTAAAAGAATTCATAGGTAAGTACGTTTTTTTTACTTTGATGATATTATTATATACTCACCTTCTCTTGAATCTCATGTCAGGCACGTTCATTTCGTACTTGAAGTTCTACATCGAGAACATTTGTTTGCTAACATAGACAAGTTTGTGTTTTGTAGTGACAAGCTTATCTTTTTAGACTTTATCATAAGTGCACAAAGTATCTATGTAGATGAAGAGAAGGTAAATTCAAGAATGGCCCATGTCATCTTCTATCACCGATGTAATATATTTCCATGATTTAGCAAGTTTCTATCAACGTTTCCTCAAAGACTTCTCCACCATTGCCGTTCATTTGATAGAAATAATCAAGAAGTTTGTTAAATTCAAATAGGGACCGCAACAACAAGAAGCTTCTGATATACTCAAAGGTAAGTTATGTTTTGCATCTATTCTCCATCTTCCCAATTTTTTTAACACTTTCGAGCTAGAATATGATGTTTACTTTCGATCTACTCATAGGTGCAATACTCATGAAGGAAAAGCAACATATCACTTACTTTAGCGAGAAGTTAAAAAGAGCACAACTCAAATATTCCACCTATGACAAAGAACTCCTTGCACTTGTTTGTGCACTCAAAGTGTGGCAACATTATCTTCTTCCTAAATAGGTTGTCATACATACAAACCATGAATCATTAAAGTTGTTATACGATTAAAATAAGTTAAGCAAACGACATGCTCGATGTGTTGAATTTATATAATATTCACCTTATGTGATTAAATACAAACAATAGAAATATAAAATTGTAGCTGATGCATTATCCTGAAGGTACACACTCATTACTCAAATACATGATACTATTCTAGGTTTTGAACACATTAAAGAACTTTATTCTTTTGATCCTAGATATTTCTGAGATTTACATCCACTGTTCAAAAATTCTTTTAACAAGTTTTATCTTGTAGTTGGATTTCTTTTTCGATTGAGCATGTTGTGCATACCAAAAGGCACTTTACGAGAGTTTCTAGTCCATGAATCACATTTAGGAGGACTAATGGGACACTTTAGTGTTACCAAGACACTTAACATGGTCATGAAACATTTGTTCTGGCCACACATTAGGAAAACCGTAGAAAAGGTATGTGCATCATGGATCACATGCAAATAAGCCAAGTCTAAGGTAAATCCTAACAATTTTTATACCCTCCCCAATTTTCGCCTCACCTTGGATTAATATATCTATGGATTTTATTATGAGCTTACCTCAAACCAAGAAAGGAATAGATAATATCTTTATAGTTGTAGATAGGTTTTTGAGGATGACACATTTTATTCCATGTCATAAAACTAATAATACAACATATATTGCTGATCTATTCTTTCGAGAGATAGTGCGACTCCATGGCATCCCCCACACAATTGTGTCCGATAGAGAAACAAAGTTTATAATTCACTTTTGAAAGGTATTATGTTTACATTTTGTTGAATTTGCTTACAAAAGGTTCATCCACTCCATGACATGTTATTCTCCATTCGAAATAGTTTATGGATTTAATCCACTAACTACTTTAGATCTTATTCCTTTTCCCTTAGAACAGACTACTAGCATGATGGTGAATAAAAAGCAGCATTTCTCAAGGACATTCATGCCAAAGCCTAACAAAAGATGGAGAAAACATATGAAGTAGTAGCTCACAGAGTTAACAAATAACGATGACATGTTAGATTTGAACGAGGTGATTGGGTTTGGTAAACATCTGAAAAGAGAGATTTCTAAAGAAATAAAAATCTAAACTTGATCCAAGAGGCAATGGACCATTCCAAGTACTTGAACGAATCAATGAAAATGCATACCATGTTGATCTTCGAGGTGAGTATGACGTGAGTGCATCTTTTAATGTTTTTGACTTATCTCTCTTTGATGTTTCATATTTTTGGAAAAATCCTTTTCAAGAGGGGAGAGATGATACATGTACCACACCCCTAAATACTAAGGATGATGGACTCACTCTACTAATGGGCCTAATCACAAGGGGGCGAGGCAAATTACTAAAATACAAACTCCAAACTACAATCCATACCTTCATCAGCAAGGGCCTACATGCCCACATGGAGGGTTTAAGGAAATAAATCCACTCATCCTTCCTCCCACATCAACTTTTATCACCACAATCGAAGTTACTTTCAGTCCTATTTGCAAGAACCTTGAAAAAATTCCCGAAAAGGAATTTTAACCACCTTGAAAAGACAAAGGCTTTGTAAAGTTACCCGATGCTAAGTCTATAAAGCTTGAGATAACTCATTACCTTAGGATTTCAATTATTTTATTAAGATAAGGGTAAATGAGTAACTCATTATAAATCCATGATAGCTTATCATCTCTCTTTCTTATCATACGCCTATTATAAGCCTTGATAACTTATCACCTTGCTTATCATAAGAAAGGGCACCTATCACCTCTCCCTATCATGCTATGCCGTCCATATTCTTTCCAGAAGGCTCATCTAGATTGTCCATCAAGATCAAGGGATTTCATCATGCATTCAACTCCTTAGTTTCATCATAACCATTGGATTAAGACCCCGTTAAGGGCTCATAATCAAACCACCCAAACCATATTGAGTTAGGATAATTTTATTTGATATTTTGTTCTTATTGTATTCCTTAATTATGTTAAAACAGGGATTCCTCCAAGACTATATAAAGGAGGCTCCTTCCACCATTGTGATCATCAAGTTTTATTCTTTAATATAATACAACGAGAGATCGTTTTTTTAGTGTTGATAGTCTTGTAACTTTGAAGCTTTTTTCTTTTAGTCCTTCCGAGTTCTTGAGAGATAGATCTTCACACTCAGGTTTTCCTTTTCATTATGATTTGGAGGGCTGATTAAAGTTGTATTATCGAGTTTGTCTTTTCATTGCGACTAGGAGAGTTTGATAGGACATTATCCATCTATTTTCCATCTTCCATCATCTCCATCTTCCTTCTCCATCATCACACCATTCACTACAAAACCACAGGGTTTGTGTTAAGCATCATACTACCAGGGGTAAATTTTCAAATCGAATTTCCTATCAATTCGACCATTTGATTTCAATTCTCCCATCACATTGCAATCCTTAGTTTTCTATCTTTCTAACGAGCATTCATTCATCCCGATCTAAGATCAACAACCTCTCATCCCCCATTACATTGGCTAAGTTCATATTTTCATTACATGTTTTGTCTTTAGCTATCTTTTACTATCATTGTTTTCACATTGTCTTTATTTATTTATATAATCTATTATCTTTTTTATTTTCTTAATTCTTTGTTTCCTTGTCTTGAATTCAGCAAATTCTAATCACTCTTAAGATCATATTGTCGCTGCCCACGTCTCCCTCTCACCCTCTCGTTCTTTGATAGAGTCCAGAGCTTTCTAGGTTTGATTCTTAGACAAGGGCAACAATTCTTCATCCGCTGTCGCGTCTCTATCATTAATGTGCGAGTTGATTTTTATTGAAAAATGGGTAAATCACTCTTTAGGCCATCCAACTTCCTGTCACCTCACATAAGCTTCAAATAATTCTTAATTACTTGCAAAAAGGTTCAAAATCCTTCCAATTCAAGCCCAACAAAACTCAAACCCAAATTAATTTATTCTTTATTAACCCGAGTCAACATTCAAATTTTGACTCGAAAAATTAATTTGGTCATTACAACTTTCCTCTTCTTAAAATAAATTTCATCCTCAAAATTTACCCGAATCAAAAAGATGTGGATACTAAAGTTTCATGGACTCCTCTGACTCCCACGTAGCCTCCTTTACTTCGTGGTTCCTTCATAGGATCTTTAATTTTATTTCAAATCTCTTTGACCTTCTAGCCAAAATCTGAACCGACTCTTTCTCATATTACAAGTCTAAATTCACCTCAATTTGCTAGAGCGATAAGACATGGGAATGATCAAAACAATACCTCTAAAGCATAGAAACGTTAAACACATTATGAATAAGCTCCATATCTGGTAGCAAAGACAATTGATATGGTACTAGTCCAACCCTCTTGAACACCTCATAAGGTGCAATGAACTTGGGACTTAATTTCCTCTCCTTCTAAAGCGCAAAACATTCTTTCAAGGTGAAACCTTATGGACGACCTAGTCACCCACTACTAACTCTATATTTTTGCACTTCAAGTGTACATAAGACTTCTAATAGTCAAAAGTTGATCTTAGGTTATTCTAGATTATCCGAACCTTATCCTCAGTCTTACACTTATGATATAATAATACCTCAAACGGAGTCATTTAAATCCTAGACTAAGAATGTTGTTGTATGCAAACTTGACCAAGGGAATGGGCTTCTCCCAACCTCCTTAAAAATCAATAATACAACAACGAAACATATCCTCAAGAATTTGAATGACTCGCTCTAATTGATCATCTGTCTACGAATAAAAATCTGTTCTAAAGTGCAAGTGGGTACCCAACGCCTCATGAAGGGTTCTCCAAGATCTCAAGGTAAATCATGGATATTTGTCTAAACTGATCAAAGTCAGCACCTCATGAATCCTTGTTATCTCATCAATATACAATCTAATCAACTTGTCTAAAGGTGAAGTCCATGCGCATAGGAAAACATGTGTGGTTTTTTTCAAGATGTCCACAATCACCCAAATTACATTGAGTCTACGTCGAGACATAGGTAAGCAAGTCACAAAATCTATAGTGGCTCTATCACATTTGTACTATGAAAATCCAAACAAGTTGAATAATACTTGAAGGAACCGAGTGCCGTACCTTTACTTGTTGACATGCTAAGCATTAATCAAAAGCTCTACCAAATATTTTTTCATTCTTGGCTACTACTAACGAAGTTCCTGATACAACTTATTATTGCACACGAAAAATTTTAAAAATTTACAACAAATTTAGATATTTTGATTGAGATATAACGAATTAAGACAACATAGAATCTTCGGTTTATGAAACAAGCTTTTTAAACACATCCAACAATACCTTCGATCAAGCAATAATACAAGAGGTAAAAACAACAACACAATTGGGTGCCAGTCAAACATATATCGAAGGATATTTTAACAAGGGAACAAACACTAACACATCTAGAGGTCTTATCAAACTCAAATCAAACAAAGACTAATATAAAAAGGGCACGAAGTTCACGAAAATTTTCTTTCAATGAAATTCAAAATGAATTTCATAAAAATTATCAGAGATCAGTAATTGTCTTCAGCATCTAGAAACAACGGATCGTCTGAAAACTCGAACTGAAAGGGGATCTAAGATAACCTACGAGTCTCCATTTTGCAATTAGAGTTTCCCAAAACTTTGAATTAGCAAAATTTTGGATTGACTGTTTTTTTTTTCTTTTTTGACATACACGTAGATTATCGTATATCTGACCCACGTGAAAATTCGATACATATTCTCTAAATTTAAACGGTAAATCTGGAACATTGAAATAATACTAATTAAAAAACTCAAATTTAAAAACACTAGTTTTTCACATTTATAAACTACCATGATCTCGGATCGAGAGACTCTAGTCTCGGATCGAGAGACTCTAGTCTCGGATCAAGAGACTCCTCTCTCGGAGCATACATGAGTTATCATATTATGGCTCTTACAAAAATCTGATACGTAAGTTTCAGGCCTGCTTCTACCATTGAACTTTATCGATAATCGATTAAGGAAATTTTATTTTGAAAAATATAGGGACAATTTCAACAAAATCACAAAACATTAAAATTCCACTGACTTCTGAATACACCATATCCATAGAAATTAGGATTAAAGGAATCCAACGAAACACCAAAAGCATTCATAGAGTGCAATTTATATGACTCAATTTCCCGAATCAGAGTTTTCAAAATTTAAAAATTAGCTCAAATCTCGAGCTAGTTAGTCCCTTTTAACATACATACGTGTTATCGCGACAACGAACCTTATTGGATCCGGAAACTGATCTTTCAACATAAATGCAACCACTTGCCACAATGGAATATTTAACTCAGAAATATTATCTCAAAAATCAAGGGTATTCGTTTAATAAATCTGAGAAGATATTCTCGTGTGTATATATATATATATAAAGATCTATCAGATCGTATAAGATGTCATTTCAGGATCATGGATAGGGAAGTATCAAAATTGAGAAAAATTAAATTTATCAAAGTAGTAAAAATATCTAGTTGATCATCTACAACAATAATGATCTATAGCGGCGTTTTTCAGCACCGCTAAAAACTTTCCCGGCGTAGGTAAAAACGCCGTGAGGAGCGCTGCTAAAACTAACACCGCAAAAGTTAGCGGCGTTTGTGAATAGAAAACGCTGCAAAAGGTCTAGATCTATAGTGGCGTTTTTGCCTAAAAACGCCGCTAATTACATTGTCTTTAGTGGCGTTTGTTTCTAAAACGCTGCTACATGTTATGATATTTAGCAGCATTTTTGGTAAATAACGCCGTTATTAACTATGTATATAGTGGATTTTTTTTTACAAACACCGCAAATGTGTGGTCATTATTGGCGTTTCCTTCACAAAATGCTGCAAAAGAACCTGACTTCTGATGACTTTTATTTACAAACGCCGCTATGGTTAACTGATTTCGCATATATCATTTTCTACTTTATATTACGCAAATTTAATATTCTATAGCATTACCTTATAACAATAAACTTAAAATTTAATTACGACAAAAATTATGTAGAAAAATAAATCAAAATTTATAAAATTAAATTTAAATGAAACATAGTTCGACATTGTTATACAAAACGTACTCATGAACATGATCGTCCAGTGCTTGATATACGAAATTGAAATCTTTGACCCCATTAGTTCTAAGTCTAGAGACACTAACCATAGGATCGTTCACAAGTGCTAATTGCACCAGTAGTGCGAATCTAATTCGCAAGGCTACTTCTTTAAAACAACAGCATTCAGTTCCTTGATGTTAGCCAAAAATGCACTGAAATGTTCATACGAAAGCTGACACCTACATTACACATATTTTAATCAACTTGTGAAGAGCCAGGAACTTTCAAGGATCATAATTTGAGAAAAAAGAATAAAATAGTACATGGCTTGACGAAAGAATTCATTCCCATCGATTCGAGGACTCCGTGCTGAAATTATTTCAAAAATACAAGAAAACTGGATCAGAACTGATCATAGACAAACAAAATGAGTTGGACTCTCAAGATACCTGGTAGTGAATGCCGACGAGAAGGAGTGCTAGCCGCGGATGACTGCTGGCTTGACGAGTACCACGAGGGTGAAGTCCCACCATGCTGGGGCTTTGTTGGAGAATCTACACCAGTTCTCTGGGGAGACCCAGCAGCAGAATAACCCCTAGAGGAACCACTTATGGATATAATTTTTGGAGCTTCAGGAGTCAGCCGTGGCGAGATATATGTTGTTATAGCAAATCTTTCTCCACCATGTCCAGAGGCTGTTGGAAAAATATCAGGCTTAAAGTCCTTACCAATAAGGCATTTCAATGAAGTTTAACATTTTTATGTCAAGATAACACTGACAGTGGAGATAAAGTAATTAACACAGTTCCAAAAAAGATGTTCCATTTACCACTAAAATGCATAAGGTGATAACACTGAATGCACCATTACCAACTTGACAAATCTTGAGACAACAAGCAGGAGGATAGAAGAAAGACCCAAAAAAGAGAGAAAATTGTGCTTTAGTTTCAAAATGGAGATACATAGATGTGGTAAGAGAATAGTTAGCATCCTTAATACAAAATTAAGAGAATAGTAACCATTACTCACCCCTGCTTTCTAGAGTAGTAGGAAAGGAAAAGTTCTTGCTTTCTTATATTTGGATATTTACCAAAAAATTGAAACAAGTTTTCATTTTTTACCATTTATGGGAAAAGAATAAAAAGGTTGAGAAGAAAACGAGCATTATCATGCTCCTTTTAACATATATACATATATATATATGTATCATCTATACCATAGTATAATTTGGACAAAAGTATCCACAAAATTGTCAAATAACTTAAGCATCCACATATTTTGTCAAATTATATATGTATTTTTAAAATACAAATTTATTCATATTTCTTTAAATTTAAAGGTTTTAAATTTCTCACAGGCCAAGGTTTGGAGACAGGCCTAGAGACATTGATGGTGACTACTTGATAAAATATACCACATATGTTAGTAACTAATATTGTTATTTGCAAATGAACTTTTCATGCAACACTCCCTAACTTCAGTTCATTGTTGACTTCTAGCTGCAGAACTTTTTCATAAATGATTTTTTTTCTTGTTTAGAAATTCTAGAAGTAAGCCTGAATATTTAAACTAGGGTTTTCAAGTTTTCTCTGAAGAGAAGTTAATCCAAAGAAATATTTTAAACATCAAAGGACAAAAATGAAAAGGCACAATAGTGATTTACAAAAAATATCTAATCATTGTTCTTTAGAAAATATGCCAATTTATATGCTGTTCAATTTCCGATTTTATAACAAGATGTTAATCCATTTCCTACATTGATGCTGGTTCTTTAACCTCGACCATATGTAGGCATAAACATACTGCAAAAAATTAATTAACCTGTCCAATTACCTTCATCAATTGCGCTTCCCATGTCCATCGAACCATTAGAAGAACGAAGTGATGTGTAGTCATTTATCCCATCTATGTGGCAGGAGATATTAACATTGATCAGAATATTGCCAACAAATTAGGAGTTAGTTATGAAAAGAGGGGGGAGATAGGCTATTGTTAAATTTCTGAAGAGATAAATTATGAATGATTCAAGAGAAGAAAACAGAAGAAAATAGAAGCAATAAACAAAAAAACCAATATCAGCCGGTTCAGCTGCCTGTTATAAAGAATTGAGAACAATGTTAAAAGAAATTGGTTTCTTCTTCTTCTCAAACATCTCAACAAATAGAACCAAACAGAGAAAATCAAGTGCAGATAAAGTCGACCAAAATTTAATTATGAATAACAGAAAAAAAATTGAAACATAAAAGGCATAAACGACATGAATGGCTAAATATGCAGGCCTTACGGATGCGTGGTCATCGGTTAGAGATTGCATCAATTGTCGCTTAAAAGCCTCCAAATGTCAAAAATTAGAATGTGTTATTCTCTATGCTTCAAATTTCAAAATAAAATATATATGAATACAATATGTTGCTGGTCCAGTAATTACTGGAAAAAAAAAGGAGAAACAGACAAGATGGAACTCGACGGAGCAGAACTCACACTGCCCGTCACTGTCGCAAGTGTCGCAGTGATGGGAGAATTGTATCGAAATGGCTCATTCGTTGGTGAGTGGAATGAGGCCGAGCCGATGGGCAATCAACTCGTCGTTGAGGACGGATGAGTTGCCTTCGATTTCGACGAGATCGATTGTGATGGTGGGGACCTCGGTGATACGTGGCGGAGGGCGTTGGCTAAGGAGGCGTCGGTGTCTCGAAGCTCGAACTTTGCGTAGTCATCATTAAGTTCACGAATTTTGATCTTTGGCAATCGCTCCTACGATCCTCCTTCCATTCAAAAACCCTAAAATGGAAGAGACAAAGAGAAATCTTTGACAATAGTGTGTGAGTTCTTAAAAACCGAGTTGGGAGGGTTTCTATTTGCTATGCATTTATAACGGTGTTTTTTACACAAACACCACTATATATCAGGTTATTGTGGCGTTTTTTATATAAACGCTACTAAACTACGCGTGTTTAGTGGTGTTTTCTTGAAAAAAGGCCACTAAAGATGAACCCTATTGTAACGTTTGTATAAAAACACCGCTAAAGTACTACTTTGTTGCGGCGTTTGTTGAAAAAATGCCACTATAGATGAACCCTATTACGCAATTTTTATACAAACACCGCTAGAGTACTACTCTGTCATGGCGTTTGTTAAGAAATGCGACTATGGATGAACCTATTGCGGTGTTTCTATTAAAACACCACTAAAGCACTACTCTGTTGCGGCGTTTATTGAAAAAATGCCACTATCAATGAACCATATTGCGGCATTTTTATACAAACGCCGCTAAAGTACTAATATGTCGTGCCATTTTTTATTATAAAAACGTCACTAAAGTTACCATTTTGGGGCGTTTGAAATGTAAACACCGCTATATGTTTAAAGTTAGTGGCGTCTACTCTCAAAACGCCGCTAAAAACGCCGTTGTAGAACAATTTTACTGTAGTGATCATTCTAGATTTAGAGTACACACAAAAACATTATTGATGAAGTCAACCATCAAAATGAAAAGATTACATCTGAGTTTTAGTTTTTCAAAGTTCACAGTGAAGTCTATCAAAATAATAATCCACGAGAGAATTATCAAAACTTTTAATTTATCAAAATCAGGATAAGAAATTGATTCTTGATAGTGAGGATTTCTTATCAAACTTGCTTTCATAGATCAATAATTTTAGAAATAAACACTCACTTCTCTTCTACAAAGATACAATTGACTAATTATAGTTCACATTTGAAATATTAGGAATTGACAGTTATCTTTCTAAATCCATTTAAAACTTGTATCATGCTCGAATAACCAATTCGTACCAAAAATTATATCAAACTCTCAGTACAACAACTCATTCGAACCTTTTCGAATTAGCTAGCCTTGACTTTACCATAGGTGTTACAATAGAATTCAACTATCTATACTTTAGAATTTCACGTACCGAACCTTCAAATTTTCAAATTGAGGTCATCTACGAAAAAAAAAATTCATCTATGAGGTATTATATATTGGTCAATGACGAAACCACGCACTGGATTTTTTAAGACTATTATTAAACATCCTCCATGAGTTTTTAGAATCTCCATCCCCTATGGCTAGTGAACGGGAACACTTATTAGTATCTTAAATCTCTTTTTTATTTCTTGAACATCAAATTCTCTGATCTTTAGATCATGGTTATCCTCACCAATACTAGGGTAAGAGGTGAGACCTTCAACTATCTTAATCATGCTCAAATATAAATTCTATATATATATATATATATATATATATATATATATATATATATATATATATGTAAGGTAGGGTTTTCTATTATAAATAGAGATGTAACCTAAACCTATTATCATTGAATAAAAATTTTCTAGCGCCGCCTAGGCACCGAGGACGTAAGCACATTGCCGAACCTCGTTAAAATTCTTGTGTTCTTTCGTTTACTTTGCCCGATTTATCAACAATATATATCACATAAAAGACAATACATCATCAGATTTCCAGTCCTAGAAGTGTACGCTCTTAAATCTATGAGCATGTATTCATTGACAACTTAGGTGGTACTAAAATCGATTAAATCTAAGCTCTGGAAACACTACATGTAACATTATAATCTTGAATATAAAATACTCAAATATCAAGATGCTACATCCGGATAACCAGAGCAGCCCAACAAAATTTTCAAATATTTTAAAACATTAAAATATTTCATATAAGAAAAAAAATCATAAATAGTCATAATAAAATAGTAATAAAAGTATTTTTACAAAAATATGTGGAACTCCACACACATAAAAATATTTCATATAAGAAAAAAAATCATAAATAGTCATAATAAAATAGTAATAAAAGTTGTTATACAAAAACATGTGGAACTCCACACGCACGCATATATATATGGGTTAACTACATAGTTCATCACTTATCTTTATATTTTGTCCATTTTTACTCGTTCATTTCAAAAATATAATATATGGTCATTTTTGTTTATATTTAATTAAGATATGATTACTTTGGTTTTATTTAATTAACATGATGTCACCACAAATTAACTGTCATTAATAGTTAACTTATTGTCACCTTCAATCGAATGATACCACGTGTCACTAGTGTCACGTATCACCATTCCCTTAGAGGACTAACTTTATTTTAATTTAATATACTAATTTTCCATCAATACTTTCAAAACTAGTCCTCCAACCAAATAGTGACACCTGGCACGACACATGGTACCAGTAGCACGTGATATCATTTGATTGGAGGATTAAATTTATTTTAATTTATTAAAAGTATGACTAAATTGAGAGAATATATAAATAATAGGGACTAAATATGTGATTATATCAAAATATTTAACGACGGTTAACTCATGGTGACCACATCTTAATTACATAAAAACGAAGGTGACCATATATTATGTTTTTTTTTAAATCAATGAGAAAAAGTTGACAAAACACAAACATAAACGATCAATCGTGTAGTTAATCCTATATATATAAACAAGTTACCCAAAAATAATAAACGAGTTACAAACCTCAAAATACATATGAAACCCTATGAATACAATGTCTGTCAATAGATAAGGTATCATACTCAAAATACGAGATACTGTAAAACCTTTGTTGATGATGCTCCTCAGACACATAAAAAAGTCTAAAAATATGAAAATAGAAATAATTCAAAGATTGAGTTTTACGAGCTTAGTGGTCAAAACTAATCTACCATGCTTCAAATAATCCACAAAAAGGAGAATGCAAAGCAAATGTATACATAGAAGCATGACGTGGGTAACGAGCATGACATGGGTAACGAACAACCAAATCACAAGTCACCAAAATTTTATAAACAAATTACTTGCATATAAAACTTCTCAAATTAGTCAAACTTTTCAAATTGTCAAATTGGTCAAACTTGTTCGGATACACATGTGCTCAAATAATCGTATATCCAGATAATCTCGCGCCACTCATGACCTCTAATCAAAAGAATATTGAGTGTCTCGATTGTTTCCCTGAGCGCTAGAGATGGTCACTGGTCAAATAATCACGGGTGTCCAAATTGTTTTAACGAGCACCACACATGACCACCAATCAGGTTCGAGCCCGAAGGCTATGAGTAACCAAAACATTAAATATATATAATCACAATATAAAATAATAACATACATTGATCTCAACTCAAAATAATTAACACACATTAATCTATCGACGACATAATTTCAAAAAATTATGCTTAGTTGAATGCGCGCAAATAAAACATCAAACATGTAATCACAAATATAGAACAACCATTTTCAAAGTCTAATGCTTGTTTCAAACTTACTAGATATATTATACATGAGTATATTTTGATCATTTATGCTTTACAAATTCATAAATTATTACTAAAATATTAATTATTCAAATAAGACAACTTGCACTACCTTTAAAGAAAAGTGTGTAATTAATAATATATAATTCTGAATCATGTTTAGTTTGTTTTATAAGAAACTAGATTCACTAATATTTGTATCCATATCAATTAATATTTAAATTTAAATCATATGATTTATGGTGAATTTTTGAAGTCGTTGTCTTTGAAGTTTTTCAAAACAGCATGCTACCTTCTCTTCTGACCTTTACCCATTGAAGAATTTATAACTCCAAATATATAGTTTGAAATTAAGCATCATTTGTTTTAAACAAAATTAAATTTACTTAATATAAGGTTCACTTCCTAATATTTACTACAAGATTTTTGTTTATTTTTCAAAGTCACAACTAAAACTGTTTAATAAGAATTCTATTGCCCAGATTTTTTGACATTTAATCATTGAAAAATTAGTATATGTTTAAATAAAAGTCGAAATTGATCACCATTTACTGTTTTATAAAACTAGACTGACATACGATTACAACGGTATGTCAATCACTCTCTAAATATATTTTGTAATTTTCTACGATTTTTTAAAGTTGTTAAACATGCAATCAAAATTTCTAGGCAGATTTCACAACTAAGTGTTTGGTTAATTATTCCAACATGTTTTTACCCAAAGAAATATAACATGCGTTCATTATCATCACAAGTATGACGTTTATAAATTTTAAAGAAGCTAGAAGATTTAGAGGGTGTGCAACCTCAATGAAAGAATAGAAAGAAAGTTTTTTGGCATAGCTCTTTAACACCTTCCCCATTCCGTTAGCTTTAAAAGATCCTTGTCTTTTTTTACTAATCAAATAAGTGCAACATAAGGTTAATAATATGTATCAGGACCTACATAAAATAAAATACATATTTTTTAAGGAAAACCTAAGAAAAATATGAATGAGACTTCTTAACCCTCCCAACACCTTAAAACTTTCATTCGTAAAGTTTCAATAACATAGATTTCATGGAGCCTTAATCTTTGGAAGATGAAAGTGGAGAAAGAAAATTCCACACTTCAAGCTCTTTCTATCTTTCACGATTTGAAGAAAAAATGGGTAAAAATGGGTGAAACAATGGGGAGAGATAAAAATAAATACATAGGAAAGTTGAAGGAAGAGATAAAGAATAAAATAAGAGGAAATAGGGAAAAACAAATCACTTTTCTCATATCATTAGCAGCCGGCCAAGTCTTCTTTCACTGAAATGGGAGTTGATTATTACTAAAAATGGGTAAATCACTCTTTAGTCATCGAAATTTCCACCACCTCACACAAGCTTCAAATCATTCTTAATTAATTACAAAAATATCCATAATCATTTCAATTTAAGCCCAATAAAGCTCAAACCTAATTTAATTTATCATTTATTAACCTGAGTCAATGCTCGAACATTGCCTCGAGAAATTGGGTCATTACATCAGGTCTATTGTAAGTTGGGTCGATTCAAGCATCGAATCAATTAATTTTTGGTTCGAATCAATATCGGATCGATCAATTTTTGGGTCGTGTCAATATCATATTAATTGGTTTTTGGATCATGTCAATATTAGATCAATCATTTTTGGTACGGATCAACCTTGAATCTTTGGTCAATTCGTGCTGAGTTGAGTATGAATCTAATCAAATACATACATACATACATGTATGTATATAATTATTGATACATTATCATAAAAATATTTCTTTTTATTTGTCTATTTGATTATTTAGATTCAATTTCATTCTAATTTAATAGTATTTAGGGTCTCATCTTTCTTTGCCAATTATGCCCACACACTCCAGGTTGCAGCGACAACCCTAGAAGCTTTCTCCAGCTCCGTTTGAGCCTCATTGTGGGTATCTTTCGCTTCTTTACTGGCTTCCTCAGCCTATCTTCGAGCCTCCACAACCTGCCCCCAAGCTTTCTTTGCATCTTAAGCCTAAATCCGGGCTACGATCAACTTTCCCCTCATATCCTTCAAGTCTCTCTCCAACATCATAATATTAACATTGGTTTCTTGCAACATAACCTCTTTAACGACAATTTTTTCATTTACTTGTTACCCTCTACCGTAGCCTCAACAAAAGCAACATGAATCTCCTTATCTGTCGTGTTGAGGGATACCACAACTTTCACCATAAGCTGAGTTGCCTCAAAAGCTACTATAGTAGCCTTAGCATAAGTGGTCCCACGGAAGCTTGAGAAAGAATCTAAATCAGAACCTTCACTAGGAATCGTTTCAATTAAAGGAGCTACATCCATAACAACGAATGTTAAATAAGAATACTTCAAGTAACCAAGAAAAATAGATAATAAGACACATATATGCATTTTAGGTAATCAAAGCATGTAGGAATGACATGTGCCAGATTGACCTCCTAATGAACTTGCTGAGGGAGGGTGGTAAAAGGAACCTTGTAAGCAATGACAATAGCTTCCTTACCCATTTTCTCTTTTTCTTTCAGAACATGTTAAGCACCTTCGATGGGAATAAATCAAACTCTATTGGAGCTACACTTCGGTCTTTGTGAGGAGAGATACATCAAGCATTACAAGGAGAGTTTCCTCAACCTTGGTCAGAGGAATCACCTCCATTTCAACCTTCGCGGTTAGATTTTATATTATTTTCAGTCGAAGGATTCACCTCTATTTCAAACTACGAGGGTAGAGTTTCCTTAACATCAACTGGAAAAAGCAACACGTAACTCAATCAAACTTAGTAAGTGAAAAATCACAAGCATAAAAATATCACCAGAAAAGGAATCATTAGAAAATGAATAGTTAGAAGAGAATGTCTCACAAGCGTCATTTTACTGTCAAATAAATTCTTTAATCTCAATAAAAGAAATAAAATAAAGTAGTAATAGTGAGAAGAAGAGTCGATTCACAGGGACTAGGGAAGTTGCTGATGAAGAAGTTCTTGACCTTGATCTGGGCCAAATTCAAGAAAATATATTGGGGGATTTTGTTGAGAAATTATAAAGAAAGTAAAGATTTATTCTAAAGAAAGTAGTTTGAGAAGACATCTATGTTGTAAAAAAAGTCTCAGGCTTTCGCTTTGCCTAAAATTTCTCCTATCATTGAATTAGATTTTTCACTTCGGATTCATGTCGATTACAGTCTACAGGGTCAAACCCCTTTAACTTGTTTTTCACTCTAGTAAATTGACAATCCAAAATCAATCTTTGAATTTCAATCATTTTTGGAAAAATACGACTATCGTCGCTAATGCCAACTCAGTTTAAAATTTTGGAAAAACCCAACTCGAACAATGTTGTCAAAATGAGAATCGAATCCGATCTCAATTTCTCTTAGAGGATCGCCTCTAAGTGTGTTCAGAGGAAGTTAAATGTGCTACAAGTTGATCTTTCCTCCCAACTTTAAAATTGAAACAACAATCAAGACAACAAGCTCTTTTCGGAAAAAAAAAATGTTTTGTTTTAAAATGATTGCCAATTGTCAATCCTTGATTCCAAAAAATTGAGAATGTAACCCAAAGGGTATTAAGTGCTTTTCAATTCTCACAATTGGAATTAAGTTATCGTTCAGCGTTTGAATTATTGAAAAGTTAGTTAAGTATTATAGAAATCATACATAGCATAGTTAAAAGAAAATAAAGAAAACTTAGAAATAAAGAAAATGAAACTAAATAAAAGAAGAATTTTATAAAAAAACAAATAAAAAGAAAAAGCTAATTCGAGATATCGTTTTCAAGCTTACCCTGATGGGGTATTTATAGTCTCCTAAAACCCTAAAAATAACATAGAAAAGATAAAGATAGTTCTTGAAAATTGTTTAAACTAAATCCTAACAACAAAAGATAATTCTAAAAGATAATCCCAATTTAATTTCAAATTGAAGCTGATCCGCTCATCTGCCCTTCCAGAACACTGAATGAACCTTCTAGAAGCTGCTAATTGGATGCCACGTCAGACACGTCATGCCCCAAGTCATGTCCACTAGTCTAGCCTTGACTCCAGAAAATAGAAACTACAGAATTTCGTCTTTCTAGTGTTGTTTTTGGAATCCAACGCCCTGCACAAAAAATTAACAAAAATGTCCAAATCAAGAACATAAACCAATAAACAAGGAGTAATTAAAGATAAAGTAGTAACTAATTAAACTACTCATCAAATCCCTCCTCAGTTCTTCAATGCTTGTCCTCAAGCATTTCTCAATTAACATATCAAAATCACCAGTTGTCATCTTATATTTCACAATATTTCCAAGACATCCAAATGAATCAAGACTATAGTAAATGTTAAAATCAAGGAACAATTAAGCAAAATACATAAATAAATCAAGTGTAAGCAAAGCATGACATTCCAATTATCTGTTAATTTCAAAGAAACAAGACTTAGTACCTCACAATGGTTCACTCATTTCGTTCAAAGTGCTTCGGGTGAAAGAATCACTTAAGCCTAAACTAATCAAAACATTATCATAAGCTTGTAAATAAATCTAATCTCCAATACTAATAATGAACATGATGCAATAATCAAGGGGTCTTTAAAAGGGTTGTAACAAGGTTGAGGTTCAGGAAGGAAAAAACCAAAAAATTGAGTTAAAATTCAAGTCAAAGGAAAGATCATTCCATAGAGTTATTCAAAGGAAAATAAAAGAAAAGGACCAAGAACTCAAACAATCAAAGCTTTATTCATCACTTTTTCTTTTCCCATTTCCCTTTTCCCATTTCCCATTTTCTTTTTTCTTTTTTTTATTGTTCAAATAGTGTATTTCTCATTTTTTTTTCCTGTTTTTTTCGAACTCTTATTCATTTTTTGTTAATTTTTTTGAACAATCTTACCTCTATCCTGAAAAGGTGACAAAAGAAGATTAAAAATGAAAACGATTTGGATTAATAATGTGGTAAACAAAGAAAAAATATATAAGGCTCAAATTGTGTATCTAAGGGGAAAATAAACAAAGGGTAGGCAATTTTTTTGGGAAGAGAAATGGTTAAATCGTAAGTTCCCATATCACACTAAAGCATCATATTCAAGCATGTAGTCTCAACAAGTATTATGCTACAAGTTCTAGAATGTAAAGAACTAGTTCGACAAAACATAAATGAAACAAAAAGCAAGAATGAAATCATATGCTCAATAGGCTCAAAACTCATATGAAAGGTTAAATATGTACTAAGTCATGTAATCAATTGAATTAACAAATGTATGGAATCGACAAAATGTACCTAAATTTGTTTTGATTCAATAGTGAGCAATGGTGTCCGCAGTTAATCAACGAAAGGTAATCATCAGTTTCTTGATTTCTTGTTCGAACCATGGTTTCTTTGAGAGAGAAACGAAGATGGCATTGTTGTCGTACGATTCTTCTTTCTTTAGTGAAGAATTTTTCACTATGTTCGAATCAAAAATTTCTCTCGACTTCATTCAAACTCGATTAGAAATAACAGGGTACCAGAAAAATTAAAATTAAAAATTTAAAAATAAGTAAAACGCTTAAACAAAACAACAAAAATCAAGAATCAAAAATAAATTCAAGAAATTAATCGAAAATGGATTGCCTCCCATAAAGCGCTTTATTTAATGTCATTAGCTCGATGACCTGATTCAGACTACAAATTTTAAGAGAAATACTTCCTCCACTTAATATGTTTTTTCCATCAAATAAATTTATTACGAGAAATTCTACTATCACAAAGTTTCTTCAATTCATCCTTGTAGCTTCAAACAATCTCATAAGCATTTCTTCATATCTTTTCTAGCTTTGGAAGCTTATCCGAAATAGTGGTCGACAATACATCTTTACCAAAAATTGAGTTATTCAAACTTTCCCATGATGGTTTCAACTACATATTTGGTGCCTGCAAAATAAAATATAATAATTTAGTTTATGAGGGAGTTAAGCACAAAACTAAATCAACAAATGAAATATTTTTCAACTCCCTTGTTTCTTTATCTTTCACCTCCAATTCAGTGCACAAATCATAAGAAAATTTTGTTTCCATAAATTTATCGACAACATGTTCAATAACATCAATAAAATTTATAATAGAAACATTGTCAGGATATCTCATTTCTTTGTAAACATCAAATTTAACAATCTTATCATCGAACTCCATGGTAAGAATACCGCTCTGAACATTAATTTTTATATGTGTCGTGCTCAAAAAGGGACGACCAAGAAGAATTTAGGAACCAATGCTGGTACGATCATTTTCTATATCAATATCATACAAATTAGCTGAAAAATTAAGTCATTTACCTTTACCAGAACATTTTCTTGGAGTCCTTCGAGATAGATAACAAATCTGTCACTGAGTTGAATTGTAACTCTTATTTCCTTCAAAGGCTTAGTGGTAATTAAATTGTAGACGGAGAGGGACATTATATTGATAGAGGCGCCTAAATCACTTAGCTCGATTGATTTTAACCTCATCAATTTTACATGGTATTGCGAGCATACCTTGGTCCTTATTCTTCAGTGGAAGTCGTAATTGGGAAATGGCTGAGACGTTCTCACATAAATTCACATTCTTATTTCTGGTAAGTTGATTTTTATCTGTAAATAGATCTTTAAGGTATCCAACATATCTTGGCACTTCTCAAATTACCTCAAGAAGAGGAATTTTTATTTTCACTTTTTGGAACAGATCAAGGATTTCATTCGCTTTAGCTTGTTTATCTTTTTTACTAACCTTTAGGGGAAAGGCGGTGGAACGACATAGGGAGATGACATAGAATCAGACTGTAATTCATCTTTCTTCTTTCTCTAGGATCCTACGCCAACTTCTCTTCCTCTCTAAGAGAGTAAGTCAACTACTTCTTCTTCCCTATTGGATCTATACTCTTCTTTTTTCCTCTTGGATCATGCACCTACACCCTTTGGGGTTGGTTTTCTGACAACCATACAACTCTAGAGGATAATGGCGCATACATTTTCTTGTGTGTTTGCCTCAGATTCGGATGGAAGCTTACCCAACGACTCTAAGCACCCCACAGATTGAGCTAGTTGGCTCATTTGTTTTTTAAGCTATTGAAAGCGAGCTTTAGTTCTATTCTTGAAATTATCTTAGGAAAGAGCCAACCACTCGATGATGGATTCCAATGATGGCTTCGGTGGTTGATACGATTTTTGTGGAGGTGGCCTCGACTGATAGCTTGATTGGGCCTCAGCTTTTGTTCATAACTAAAATTTGGATGATCTCTCCACCTCGAGTCATATGTATTAGCATGAGGATTGTAAGGCCTATAGGGAGGTCTTGGAAAGTTCCCCACTATGTTTACTTGTGTGCCAACTTCTTCTTGAAGCATCAGTCAGTAGTCTGTTGGATGGTCTGACATCGTACATATTTCGCACACTCTCGTTGCTATGATTTTTCCAACAACAAGGGCATTAACTATGTCATTTAATTTATCAATATTACTTCCAAGGGAAATAAAACTTATCTCATGAACCCATCGGATTGGTTCAAATGAGCTCCTCCATTATCAAAATTAATTCTATTGTTGTATTCGGGGTCATGCTGAAGAGAGCTCCTCCATTGGAAGCGTTGGCCATCTTTATTTCTAAGGGAAGCAAACCTTTGTAGAAATACTAGAGAAGCGTTTTCGATTAATCTATGTTGTGAACAACTTGGACAAAGTTTTTTAAATCACTCACAATACTCGCAAAGCAATATCTTTTTTTCTAATTCCCAGGATGCTTCTTCTCAATTCGCTTGCCTTTGCTTTTAGGAAGAACCTGTCAAGAAAATTTTGAGTTAAGTCATCCCACGTGTTGACAGAGTTTGGTGGTAAGTAAAATAAACACTCTTTATCTAAACTAGATAAAGAAAAAAAGGAAAGCTCGTAATTTAATTTGTTATTCGGATACTCCATGTGGTTTCATGCTTGAACAAACCAAATGAAATTCTATATGATGTCTGTGTGAATTATCACTAGGAAGTCCATAGAAGGTATGAAGAAGATGAATAAGTCCTGTTTTATGTTGAAATTGAGTTTCACCTTGAAGAAAAGCCTTGCAGAGAGGTTTTTGAATGGAAGGTGTTGGGACCAACTACCGAATAGGTGTTTGAAGTAGTTTCGGGTATCGGTTCTTCATTGGTATTTCCGTTGAATGATGTTTTGAGATCTGGATTTGATTGTTGTTGTTATCACCTTCTTTTCTCTCGAAGGTTTTGTCTGTGAATTCATCTAACTAGTGCTTCGATTTTTGATCAAATTCTTCTAGTGTGCCTGGGTTCTACCTGGTCATAAATCAAAAACAAACTAATTAGTAACTTTTTCTGAAGTCCTTGGAAATGGTGCCAATTGACAAGCATCATTTTACTGTTAAATAAATTCCTTAATCTTAATAAAAAGAAATAAAATAAATCAGTAATTGTGAGAAAAAAGGTCGATCCACATGGACTAAGAAAGCTGCTGATAAAAAAGTTCTTGAACTTGATCAGCCCAAAATTCAAGAAAATAAATGGGAGGGTTTTATTGATAAATTATAAAGAAAGTAAAGAAAATTGTTGTGATGAAATCTATTTTGTAAAAATAGCCTGCCGCTTACGCTTTGCCTCAAATTCCATCAATCATTGAATAAGATTTTTCACTTCAGATTCATGTCGTTTACAGTCTACAAGACCCAACCCATGTAACTTTTTCTCTCTGGTAAATAGACAATCCAAAATCAATCTTTGAATTTCAGTCATTTTTTGGACTAAATACGACTATCGTCGCCAATTCCAAATTACTTTAAAGATTTGGAAAACCCCAACTCGGACTATGTTACCTCAATAAGAATCAAACCCTATCTTTATTTCCCTCAACGAACCACCACTAAGTCTGTTCACTAAAAGTTGAATGTGCTACAAGCTGATCCTTCCTCCTAACTTTAAATTGAAACAACAATCAAGACAACAAGCTCTTTTTGAAATGAAAGCGTTTTGATTTTAAAAGGATGGTTGTTGCCAATCCTTGATTTCAAAAAATTATGATTGTAAACCGAAGGGTATCAAGTGCTTTTCAATTCTCACAATTGGAATTGAGTCAAAAAGTTAGGATTTTGCTTATTGAAAAATTAGCTAAGTATGATAGAAATCATACTTAGCGTAGTTTAAAATAAAATAAAGAAAACGAAATTAAAGAATAATTTTATAAAAACAAAGAAAGAAGAGAACAAGCTAATTAGAGATATATTTTCAAGATTACACCGATGGGGTATTTATATTCTCCTAAAACCCTAAAAATGACATAGAAAAGATGTAGATAGTTCTTGAAATTGTTTAAACTAAATCCTAAGAGACAAAAGGTAATTCCTAAATGATAATCACAATTCAAATTTGAATTGAAGTTGATCCTATTGTCTTCCATTTACGAACATTGACTAGACTTTTTAGAAGCTACTGAATGGATGCCACGTCAAACGCGTCATGCCCCAAGTCATGTGCACTAGTCCAACATTGACTCTAGAAAATAAAAACTGTAGAATTTTGCCTTTTAAGTACTATTTTGGAATCCAACGTCCTGCATATATAAAATGAACAAAAATGCCCAAATCAGCAAGATAAACCAATCAACAATGAGTAATTAAAGATAAAATAGTAACTAATTAAACCACTAATCAATTCCATTGAAGAAAAGAACCGCTTTACATAGAGTTTGTTAAAATTTGCTTATCTCACCCAATACTCTACTTTGCAACCTTAAGTGGTTATCCAAAGGAACAACATTAAAAGAGACAGTCCCCATTTGCCTCACTACCTCCTTGGTCTCCTTCTCCGACAAAGGCATTGATGACTCATAAAAAACTAATAGATATTAAAACCAATGGTAATTGTACATCTCATCTCCATTATAACAGTCTTAGTAATGGTTTTTGGGTGCTATAGTACATAAGATGAAAACATATGACGTTCACTGCTCCTGCATTCTTATCCTTCTATCACACCTCCTCTTCCACTAAAAGCAACCACATCTTGCTCGATTACATTACACAGATCCTTACTAAGTGAGTCCTTAGACTTTAAGCTAGTTTCACCTTATAGAGCTACTACTGGTTGCAACTCTTCCTCTAGAACTCCTCCCTCTATTGGCATAAAGACCCTTGCAACATCTTTGGAACTTCAGGCGAGGAAAACTAAACAATACAATCAAAGGATCTTCCTTATCTTTCTAGACCCCCATTAACATCTTTTTCAATTTATCATCTCCCCTATAAGACAACGACTCATTGTATCCTAGTAGCTCTAGAGGCATAACATTCTCGCTCATAAAGTCCTAAATCTTAAACCCATTGGGGCTATACCACTGGAGGTAGTACTTGAACATGGTGCATATAATTATCTCCTTTGGATCATTGAGTGAATTCTCTTTCTTCACCTTTGTGAACTATTTCACCTCCTCACCATCTAACTTTATGGCAACAGTCCTTGTGTTTTGATTGAGCATTCTTCATGACAGAGGAAAGTCAAAGCCATTGGGTAACTTTCACGTTAACTTTATGTACTTTGAGTAGTTTAACCCCAATTTTGCATACTGATTTAGCCTACAATGAGCCCTCTATCTCAACCCTCTTGGCATGCCTTCACGTGAAGCTTAGAAGACCCAAGTAAGTTTTCCTAACCACCCTATACAATGTGAAAAGGCTTTGTACGTAGCATACTTACTAATAGGAGGTGATGGAACCCATTTTCAAACAAAAACAAAGGTAGTGACTCAATGGTGGAAGGTAGAAGAGACTAGTGGGGGTCATGGCCCCCTAAAATATTAAAAGTAATTGAGTTAATTGCATCATATTTCCTCAAACTAGTACCCTCATTTTGATTGGTCCTTAAACTTTTGAACATATTAATTGTATCCCTAAACCATGATCTTCTTTCTAATTAGTCTTTAAAGTTTAGAATATTCCAATTTCCTCCCCAAATTCATCCAAATATATAATTAGTTTCAACCATATTTTAACCAAAATTTATTTTTTACAAACATATAACAATATAACTTGACCTAATGATTTTATCAACAAGGGATGTGATTAACATATACGTACATTTTGGAATGAAATTACAATGTTTAAAAAGTTTGGCGACTAATTTAAAATGAAGATCATAGTTTGAGCATGAAATTGAAATGTTCAAAAGTCTGAGGACTAATTTAGAATGATAGTCATAGTTTATGAATGAAATTAGAACAATTCAAAGTTTAGAGATTAATTTAGAATAGGGTAAACTGCACAAATGATAACTAATGTTTTAATAAGCTTTTGTTTTTCCACTAAAGTTTCAAAAGTAACAAATTGGTCACTAACGTTATCAATTTATAACAAAACGATCAATTGACGCTAACCACTGTTACTCTGGGCGACAAAAAGTTTATGCTACATGTTAAATGTTGAATTGGCACCATTTTACCACCATTTGAATGATATTTCTCCTCCATTTATACTTTTGCATCTCCACATTTTCTATAAAGAAAAGGCATTGCTAGAAATATAAAGAAGGGTTTTCCTTTATTCTATGTTGTGGGAAAGCATATATGAAAAGGAAATCATTGTTCTAAGCTTTCCTCGCTTCTATTTTTTGCTCTAGCAATCGCTATGGTACCTTAAGATTGGGAATAATTGATGGATATGAGATAAAAAAACGTATCTTTCTAGCAATGGCAACAAACTTCTATAACAACTTCATCATTTGATTTATCATATCTCTTATATTCTAGAAAATCACCCAAATAACTTAATTAATACTTTTTGCTTGTAAAATTTTCAAAAAGTTCAAATTAAAGCTCAAGGAGGAAAGAGCATACACGGTCAAACTAGTTATGGATAGCAGCATATCTACTTTTTTTATTTGAAACTTTATATTTCCAGTTTTCTTCTTGTCCTCCATTCACTCCCTCTTTAACATAACCATAATAAGAATGACAAAAAATGTATATCCATATAGTTTCAGGATGTAATAATGATATGGGGCGGCAACGTGGTGATGAGCGTTGCTCGTTGATGAAAAATCAAGCATAGAATGATCCAGATTCAATCAAAGAACGAGAGGAGTTGAGAGAATGGGTGGAGATAGTGTAAGGTTGTAAGGGAATTAGGATTGCTATAAAATCAATGAGAAAAGAAAACATTAAGAAAATAAGAATTTTATAAAGTTAATAGGATAAAGATAAATAAATAATAGCATAGGAATAACTTACCCAAAATTAGGATTTTAGTAGTGATGGGTGATAATAATGATTTGATGATAATAATGAAGATGGCGATGATGATATTGGTGATTGATAAATAGTTTTCCTATAAAACATCCTAGTCACAATTAGCTATGAAAACTAGATAATTAGCTCTAACCAGCCCTCCTAATTACAATGAGAAGGCAACCAGGAGTGTGAAGATCTCCTTCACGAAAAACTTGAATAACTTAATGATGAAAATGCATAAATAAACTCTCGTTATATTATTAATAAAAGAAAACATGCTTCATAATGGTGAATGGATCCTTGTTTATATAGGGTAAGGAGTTCCATTAATTTGACTTACTATTAAATAAAAAAGAAACTAAAGACAATGTTGTGTATATATCCTAATTATTAATAAAATAATGATAAACTAAAGATAATGTTCTTAACTCTATCTTAATTCCTAATAAAGTAATAAATCTAATATTAAAAGATAATACATCTTACTATATTAAGTTATATTACAAATAATCAATAAAAATATTAAAAATTCATAATATTTACAAAATCTTATATTAAACTTGTATAGGAATTTATGCATGCGTTGTAGACTATTACTCAAATTCAGTAGCATATTTACTGAACCTAAAGTCCTACTTGCTAGTAGAAGTCATGATCACTCAATAATCTTGAAACCATGATCTACTCCAGCGAATCTAAGACCTTACATATTTGCTTATCACCAAAAATCTGAAGTGGAGAATCAGATTGCTACTATGCTTTCTTCATCAATCATTCAGCCTAGTCAGATCCGATTTACATCGCCATGTATACTCATTAAGAAAAAGGATGGGACTTGGAGATTTTGTGTTTATTACAGGCAATTGAATAACATGACCATTAAGAACAAATTCTCTATCCCTGTAGTAAAATACATTTTGGATGAACAACATGGAGCTGTGTACTTCTAAAAAATTGATTTGCATTGAGATATTGGCAAATTAGAATCAAACTATAAGACATCTATAAGACTGCATTCATGACTCATCAAGGCCATTTTGAAATCAAGGTAATGCCTTTTGGCCTTACCAGTGCTCCTGTTACATTTCAATCACTTATGAATGGTTTATTTCAGTCTTATATGAGAAAATTTGTCCTAGTATTTTTTGATGATATTCTAGTATATAGTCCTACAATGCAAGAATACGTAGAACATTTATAGTTGGTCTTGGAGATTTGTACAAACACCAATTTTTTTCTAAGTTTTCCAAATGCTTCTTTGGATAAAAACAAGTAGAATATATTGGCTTTATCATTTATACTGCAGGAGTTTATACTGATCCAACCAAGGTGACTGCTAAGAGGGAATGGCCTATACCTAAGAGTCTCAAATCTTTAAGAGGCTTTCTGGGATTAACTTGTTACTATAGAATATTGATGAAAAAACTATGGCACTATTAGCAAATCCTTAACAAACATGCTTAAAAATGATGGATTTAAATGGTCTCCTAAAGTGTTAACAGCTTTTGAAGCACTCAAGCATGCCATGTGTTGTGCTCTAGTTTTGGCCTTACCATGTTCTTCAAGTTATTTTATTTAGGGAAACATGCTAGCTCTAAACGGGTAGGTAATGCTATATCCCAAGGTAGAAGACCAATTGCTTTCTTAAGCAAAGCCCTAAGCCCTAAACATTGTGAACAATCTATTTATGAGAAATAATACCTTGCTATTCTTATGGATATTTCTAAATAGAGACATTACCTGGAAGGGGGACCCTTTGTAATCAAAATTGACCCTGAGCCCTTAAAGTTTCTTCATAGCAAAAACTTACAACAACTATGCAGAAAAAGGGTCTAACCAAACTATCAAGTTTAAACTATACAATTCAGTACAGAAAGGGGAAAACTAATATCGTAGCAGATGCTTTGTCATTATAGTGGGAAGATCAAGGTCAAAGTTTAGCAATAGGGATAACAACTCTGATTCCTAACTGGGTTCATGAGGTGAAGAACAATTCTAAGCATGATGAAATGGAAAAGGAGTGAATTCTAATTTTGAGAGTGAACCTTACTGCTATTGAGAACTAGAAATACAATAAAGAATTCTGAGGTACAAAGGCCGAGTTTACATTGGTAAGGTAGGCAGTCTTTGATTGCAAGTAATGCATACCCTACATGACTCACAAGAAGGGGCACACTCCACATACCATATAATCAAGTCTTACTTTTATTGGCCAAAACTTAAGGCTATGGTAACTACCTTTGTCCAGAAATGTGATATTTGTCAACGAATAAAGGTCGAACATGTAGAAAAACTAGGATTATTACAGCCCCTACCTATTCTAATCCAAGCTTGGGAAGTCATGCTCATAGACATCATAATATGTCTTTCTACATCCCTAAAGAAAAATTGTATCATGGTAGTTGTGGATAAGTTTACAAAATATAGTCATTTCTTGGCCTTATCACATCTATACTCAGTAATGGAGGTTTTAAAAATCTATTTGGACAATATTTACAAACTGCATAGCCATCCAAAAATGGCCATTTCTGACAGGGATAAAACCTTCACAAGCAATTTCTATAAAGAGCTCATAAAGAACCTAGGCAGTATAACATTGTTTAATACTGCTTACCATCCAAAGACTGATGGCCGGATTGAAAGGGGAGTAACCTATCGATTGGACTTACTAGCTTCATCATGAATGTACCCAGTTTTTCATGTAAGTTTGCTGAAGAATTGAATTGGCGTCAATGGTTTCCTCAAATGATCCACTTGTGTTGGAAGAAGATTTTCAGTTCACGATTGAGCCTTAGAAAATTTTGAGAAATCGAATTATAAAATGATAGAACAAGCTAATTATTTATCTCCTAACGCGATGGAATAATCTTGACACCTCGCATGACACTTAGGAAAACTTCACGATCCTCTTATTAGAGTTACCAAACTTCGATCCTTGGAGACAAGGATCGTTTCAATGGGAGTGTATTGTCATGATTGGAGAGGAGGAAAGAAGGTTAGAAGAGAGGAATTTGGGGATTCAGAAGCAAGGTATAGTGATTGAATATGAAGGTTTGGGAAATTTTATCTTGCAAACACGTGAAGAGCATGGGAAGTTAAAATAAAATCACCAAGCCAGTAGAGGATGAAGGAAACAACCCAAGAACGAAAGCCCAAGTCGCCTACAATGGTAAATCAAGTTGGTTAGAAAAGGATAGCTAACTGGCTATTTAATTAGATTATTGGTACTGTGTAAACAAATAAAACTAGTACTTGTTGTAAAGAAGGAATGCAAATTGTGAATGAATTTTTTCTTTTTCTGAAATCCCAATTCTTTCCTCTCTTCTCATGCCCCCAATTATTATCTTTTGATCGAGTATATAACAAAACTACATCTTGATTTCCGACTCATAGTAGGATTATGTGCCTTTCATGCATTCGAATTGTGAAAGGCTTGATTGTGGTACCTTTGGCTCGAACATTCTAAAAATCACAACACTCAACGAAACATCATGTAAGGTGGAAAATAGTCAAAGAAAACAAGAAACCTCACAAGTCACTCAAAGAAAGTAATACACCGAGAGGCAAGTAGGTCGGTCTTGTACTCTTTAAAAAATCTCTTACAAATAAATTCTTTAAATTTTCGTTACGAATTTCAATCGCTACCAAAGATGAGAAGAAATACTTAAAAATCTCTAAGAGGTCAACCAAAGGTTATGACTCAAGTTCAACGAGAATGCAAGGGAGAAAGAGTATGCAAACTCTTTTATTCCTAATAACAAAAGAACAAGAATATGTTAGATGATGTAAATGAATAAAGAAGGGGTAAAACAAAAGAACCTAAAACAATAAGAGTAAAAAACTGGAAAATCAAACCCGAAAAACCTAAAAACATAATATCAATTTGAGAAAAGTTTTTGAGGGGCTGGTAATGTCCAAAATATCTAAAATTTTTTGTGGATGTTTTAATGTTGGTTTAGTTTCAACATATAAATTTTCAGTGCAAAATACCTTAAGTAGTATTTGATATAATACACTGAATGATGAACCCTAAAATTGTTGATTTTTTCTTGATCGCTTTGTCTGAAGGGATCGTTGGTGTCCAAATGACTTGATTTTTTTTACTATTAGTAACCCTTGGTATGAGCAAGAAGCTTGTAAATTTTCAGATCAAAATTACCTCCATGGAAGTTTATGGAAATTTTCAATTAAGAACCCTAAATTTTCCAAACAAAAGCGATTGATTTGAAGGTTTTGTTTATGTCTGATTGACCTAAACTTTATATTATAAATTGATATTGGGGTGAATAAAATACTTGCAAAAAAGCAGCTCTAAATTTCTTCGTTTACGTTTTCATTATTTTTTTGCCTTTTTTTCTTTTCTTTTACGATTATTTTGTATTGTTTTTCTTTTCTTCTTGATAAAAATAGGAAATTAACAATAATTAATTGAACATATGGTGATGCTGATGATGGTGATTGATAGATAGTTGTCATACGAACCCTTCTAGTCAAAATCAACTAGGCAACTCGATAATCGAATCTAATCAGCCCTCCTAATCACAATGTGAAGAACTCCCTTACAAAGAACTTGAAGAACTTAATAATGAAGAATGCTTCGAAGGCACAAGACAATCAACACTTGCAAAAATGAACTACCTTTTGTATTATTAATCAAATAAAATATGATTTACATTGGTGAATGAAACCTCTTTTATATAGGGTGAGGAGTTTCATGAATCTAAGTAACTACTAAATAAAAAAGAATAATAAACTAAATGTTGTGGATCTATCCTAAATCCTAATAAAATAATTATAAACTAAAGATAATGTTTTAACTCTATCTTATTTCCTAATAAAATAATAAATCTACTTCTAAAAGATAATGAATCATCCTATATCAAACTATATTACAGATAATCAATTAAAATATTTAAAATTCGTAATATTTACAAATTTTCATATTAATCCCGTATAGGAATTTTTGAATGTATTATCTTTAGTAAAATGAGCATATCTTTCCTGGCATCGGATTGATGCGATTCAAGAACCGTTAGAAAGATAAGAGTCATTCGATCATATCTCTAAAAGAAATATTGACCAAATAATACTAGGATCCCATTCAAAAAGTTGTCACCAGTTTGTTGTATTCCGATCTTCTTTTCTAAGGCTTGATCGGGTGGATCAATTGCATGCATTAGTCCATCTTTAGCAAAATTGTGATGCATGTATTAAATCATAATTAAATGGAATAAATTTACAAGGGGTTTAATATGAGTGAAAAATTGAGTCGTGATCATCGGCGATGGTAGTGGCCTTGGTACAGGGTTTTATAGAGTTGATGTTTTCCAGGGAACCAAGGGAATGAGAAGTAAAGCTCACTCCCAAATATTTTCTCATATGTTTCAAAAGTAATGTATCATATATCTTTAGCAAACGTGGCACTAGCAGTTGTGCTTTGTTCCTTGTCGCTCTAATCCGATGTTATAGGAACATACCCCGTCGTCACCTGTGTGTATTTCCTGATGATAAGTACATCATCATCGTGTGTTCTAGCCGACACACTACAGGAACCCACCCTATTAGAACATCCCCCAAGTAAGATCCTCCGATTCCTGGTGTAGATTCGATCACATCCATTGTCTGCTGATTCTCCAATAATCTTTTTGAGTTAGGAACCAAAACATTCATCGTAACACGATGCTCATCTAAATAGGGAATTGTCATATCATGCATCTAATGTTAGCATATATATATATATATATATATATATATATATATTGGTTTATATATATGCTTTTAGTGCTAATTCAAACCTAAAGTGATGATGATTATTTATAAAAGCTTAAGGCTAAAGAAGACCAATTACCTTAAGTGTTGGTTGACTAGTGTTAGCTAACATCAAATAACGTAGTTGTAATAAGCGGTCGTGGGTATGTACGTAGATTCATAGAACCCTTAAGTCAGAGTGCAATTGCGAGAGATCTCTGCTCTATGTTGCATGATCTCTATGAGGGCTATATGTAGCTAGTTCACTAAGCAAGTAATCGATTCTTAGTGGTGGATACCTTAGATGCACGATCTAGTGATTAGAGTGTGTGTGAACTGCAAGGGAATCAAGAATTAGTACTCATAATCACCATTTAAAATCCAATAGTTCAAAATAGTAATGAAATATTTTTTTTAAATTGGAGCTCCATGAAACAATTTAAATCAATGAATATAACTCAAAGTTTACAAATCATAGTAAATAAGGGTCCTATGAATACACATTCCCACTATAAGTAACTAAACATTACTCTAGGCGGATTGTTGGAAATCCTGTTGCGGCGGTGCTCCTCGAACAACTCAATATACTAACATGTTAATGGAAATATCTAAACGTTGAACTTACAAAGCCCAGTAGTATAATTGCTAATCCAAATAATTGTATGAATCTCATAAACATAAGCACGCTAGAATATGGAGTAATAAATAGTTGGTATATGCATGATCCTAATCAAGTGCTACCTTCTTAAAGTTCAACAATTCCAACTCTTTACTATAGGTCTCACACTTCCCTTAGTCTTTACTAATGGTCTCACCATGAGTAAATGTATACTAGGTCTCTAACCGCATTATCATCCTACATTGCATCATCATGAAACACACAATAGTACCTAGTGTCACAAAGACACCAAGTACAATCGTACAACAATAATTAAGCATCATGGTGTAGCTCGGGGTCACATAGCATCACGGAACTCACATCCCTATTTTTTTATGGCAAGATTTGGGTCACACAACATCAGCTTATCCTTACTACTCAGGCTAGGTTTGGGTCACACAACATATGCATCTCTCTATTACCTTATACTAGGTTTAGGGAACATAGCATCGACACCATACCATGTTACTCTACTCGTCTATAGTACTTGAAACGTTTCTAGGTCACATAAAATCAGTAAAACATTCAACAAGTGACTAAAGTGCTCTCATACTGACTTGATATCTCTATATATTTCTCAAACAATTGGACGATCTTCACTCACACACGAAACTAACTTGGGTGTCATCTTTTCTTAAGCGGCAAAAAAAGGTATAAGTCTTATGGAATCTTACCTCGTAAGATTCTTATAGTTATCACACATATAATTATTATTATGTGATTATCTTGGCATTATTTCAATTATGACACTGTAGGTGAGATCACTCCCTCAGTTACTACTATTTTGTTATTTTTCTCTCTTAGAACGTTATGTAAGAGCTTAATAGTATTTTAGTGTTTTATTCCCTTAAGGTAATTCATATTCATTGCTACCCACTTGTTATATTATTACCACCCTAATACCTGATTTGGGAATAATTCATTGACAACGACTCCCAAGTCATTCTCATCACACTTCCCATAAGTTCGCCCTTGAATCGGTAGGGTAACATGCAAATCTTTGAATATAGGAGTTCATATAGTAATCACTCTCCTATATTACATTGGTCATGTCGTTCATCATCTCACTCGCTAACACTTATTTTAGAAGAATCCATTATTCATGATTACTCAATACATATTCAATTGAAGATACTTAGAAGTATTTTCATTTAATATGGTTACTTCAGTTGTAAGACACTTCTAAGAGTGTTTCTAGGCAACGTTTTTCCATTTATGTCCCTCACAAACTAAGTCCCACCATTACTGCTCATCCTTAACTTTTACGACCCTTAACAAAGTCCAATCTAACGATTTGAAATGAGTAGTATTGATACTCCTAGTAAAGTATTGATACCCCTATGAGTAAAATGGCTACTGGATTACAAAAATGATTCCTAGTATCGATACCAATGTTACAGTATCGATACTCCCTAGATAAAATGCCCAGAAATCATCCCAGTTCATCCAACATTATTAATTTTTGTCTAATATCGATACCCTAACCCAAAAACCCCATAAATAGTCTCAAGAAACACACAATAATCCTCTCAAACACTCTAGTTTGGTCCTAAATCAACTTCTAAAGTTAAGGGGAGTTATTTAGGGTCCTTTAGCATATAGAAACACTACATTTACAATAAAAGTGTCATCTAAGCATGAATTAAGCCAAACCCCCAAATATGATCAAATACCCAAATCCCCAATAAAAAATCATGTTTAGGAAATTCATAACACAACAAAGGATTAAAAATATACTACATTGGTTAAAAAATCTGAAATAAAGCTCATTTCTTCATCTAAACTTGTTTTCTTTTCTCTATTTGTCTGTGAGCACTCTATACCCACTTTCTCTAGCCAACAAGAAAAAAAGCCTTTAAATTCATAAATAATGTTGATAGAAGACTTAAAAATCAATTTAAAGCTATATGGAAAATGAAAGAAGTTCTTACTACCACCATCTTTGATCTATGAAGCTTGAAGAAGAAAATGGATAAAGAAAATAAATAAGAGAGAAGAAAAGAGAATCAGGAAAGTGTTTCTCTATTTTTTCTTATAAACAACCCACGCTCAAATCTAATTTGAATCCCTATATATCAACCTTATTTTTCGTAATAGTATAACTACACTTTTAGTCCATCATATTTTACCTTATATGCAAAAACCCCATATCAATAACCTTTTAGGCTCAATTTTACACACAATCAAGCCCACACTCGGCCCAACAACTTTAATTACAAACTCTTTGAGCTCCATATACCTCTCTGGTAAACCTATAACTACTAACCTAGAATTTGGGGTGTTACAACTCTCTCCTGCTTGAAAGAAATTGCATCCTCAAAATTTACTTGGATCGAATAACAACTTACTCTTTGTTCAAACACTTAGAAGTATTGACACAACCAGACTATTATCAAAACTAATCCTCGGGGAAGAAGTCCCCACCAAATGACATGCAACTCATAATCTTTCAAAATCGATCTACGATTTTTCAAATGATGTTACCAATGTCAAACCTTAAGCAAAAACCTTCAAAATCGATCTACGATTTTGAAAATGATGTTACCAACTCCTAATTCCCTTGTATTTTACACACACGCCACTAGATCGTGCATCTAAGATATTCACAACTGAGAATCGATTAATTGCATAGTGAATCAGCAATATTTGGCCCTCCTAGAGAGCACACAACATAGAGAAAAAAATCTCTCACAACTATACTCTGACTTAAGGGTTCTATGACTTTATGTATCTACCCACGATCGCTTACTAAAACTATATTATTTGAGGTTAACTTATGCTAATTAGCCAACAGTTAAGTTACTTGGTCTCCTTTATCCTAAAGTACTAAAATCCATCGATTAGTTGGCATCGTATGACAATAAGTGTGTATATAAATTATACTTTTATACCGACACAAAGGCAACAAGGATGAAGCTTGGATTCAAAACTTAAACTCTTATTTAACCACATAAATAGACTTTACAATGCAGTCTAGGGTCACACAGCATCGTAGGATTTACACCCTATAAGTCTACGAATAACGTTACTTTGGATGCGACCTAGAAATGCTCACGCTAGGAATGTCCATCCATCAACCCCGCACAAATAACATCTCACCTCGACTATTAAAAGTTTTGAGTAACCCATCACACACGATTAACGTAACGTACACTAGTCGACATCCTCAATACTTTTATTGGGGATATACACCTCTAAATCCAAACATAGAATTACCTCCAGCTTTATTGAACTGGTCCCATAATCCATAGACTATCGGTGCCAATACACACTCTCATGGTCTTAGTCTTATCCTTGAAGAGCCACTTAGTTACTCCCTTATGAAATAATCTTAGTGAATGGTTTTACTAACAACGTCTCCTTAGAGTTGAACCTCAACTCAACACAGAACAATCAAGGGTTCTCTGTACCTCGAGACTCGTAACACACTATCTTATCCATAGTACCCTCTGTAAATAGGGTGAGATCCAAAAGTGTTGCATCAGAACATATACTCAGTTAACTTACTCCTTGTGAGTACTTGGGGCATCTATGCCTAGTTAGCAACTGAAGTTCCTTGGCGCTAGCAAAGTTATATCCTGATATTTTCTAGCAACAAGATGATCGATATACTAACTAGAGTAACTTAAGTATTCTTATAACTCTCATGGAGATCTCTACCTCCAAGGTTAAACTTGGGGTAACTAAAATCATATGAGAACCCTCAACTAACGATGCAAAGACATCCTCATAGTCTCACATCTGACTTGACATGCCACAATGATGCTCCTCTAAGGAACACACAAGGGTAAAAGATTATATGGTTAAACATTTCTTAGATTTGAACTTCAACTCAATAAGGAAAAATTACCTATTCATATACCTATAACCCAACACCTTGAGGTCAAAGCAACTCTTGAGTTAACAACTTCACTTAGGTCGGCTACCAAGCCTAACCCAAGAACTCGAAGAATGTTTAAGAACCTTGTCTATTCTACTAAGGCTTGTAACCTAGTCATTGGATCCTCATACTATAATCTTCTAAACGAATACTCTTCTTACTTAGTTCACGTGGACACCACGAATGTGTGCATGGACTCACATTTACTAATGGAACATTATCAATTAAAATCTTTTGAAACATACTTGACATCTAAACTGTGACACCAACATCCTCCAAAATCCTACAATGTCCTACCAAAATAAGACATGCGCGACGAAGTTGGCAACACGTCAATCTATTCCACTGCTATCTTGTCTGGCCATAACAGTGACATTTTTTGTGCAACCACACTAGAATAGTGGGATAACTCTTCAATATAGGGTAGTCTCTCACAAATAACTTTAAGTATCCATATTCAAAATACATCCTAGAGAGTCTAAAGCACGTCCTTCGATGCCTCAATCCACAATGCACACATTATATATACGAAAATACTCTTTCGAAATCTCTCGCGCTCACCCTAGGCGGTAGAGTTAGCGATCCCCAATGAGGCCCTACTTTAGGCCTCCAACTTGATTTGTGCGACTAAACATATTTCACCCTTATTTACTCATGAGGATCTCTAGATCTCTAGGCTCCTTGAGTGAGATAGGTCTATCAGACCAAAGTCCTCATATTCAGTGCATCATTGTTGTCTACCAAACTCGTCATCATGTCCTATACCATTTCCATGTTCTTAACCCATCATCAACTCTGAGAAGACTTTAGACAGGTTCACTGCCATTATGCATGAATATCTTTACTAGGCCCCCCTTAAGGTACATTTTGCACCGTAAGGACTTTATTGAAACAACTCTGAAGAATATCGAGTTCAACTAAAGGAAATCTTCCTTCTATTCAAGCATCGTATAATGTCTTTAACATGCTAGAAGGATTGTGACCTCATGACATCCCCATGCGCTTTGCCAATATGTTGTCCCTACACTCACCTAGACACTAATCCCACGTGTAAATCTTAAGTTATAGAGAAATCTCTACAATCTCCTACGAATCAATAGCATTACCCTTAAGTAAAGCAGTTACACACTCTAACTTACCATCGAAGGTAAGGTAAAGTTACCTCACAATCCTCATGGCCTCCATCAACGATTGATCGACCCATAAATAGATCATCATCACCTAATCCATATAATTCAAGTGTCTTATATCTTTGGTCCCTCTACTAGAGACTCTAACGGTGCTATCACATTAAAACAATTGGTTAGTAATTTTATTTAACAAAAAATGTTCATTACCTCTCTAAGTGAAGAGGTCATAACCTCTAAAGAATGTTGTCTTAATAACCCTCACTAACCTTAGGACCTTTTGATTCGATGAACTCATTGCTAAAAGTATTGGGATGAGAGAAATGAATCTTCATCCTACAATCGAGATTGTGCTCAAAACCAAAAACCATCACAATTTCATAAACCATGATCCCAGTCTTATAAGAGAACTTCTAGTACCTCAGTCATTTATTCACTGACACCTTATAGTAACTGACCACTTGATTCTAGGATCGACTTAATCTAACGCTCTGATACCAATAAATAGAACACCTTAACCTAATCTGACCTGATGTTCAGAGGATTTCAATGTCACATGGAACCACCTAAATAGCTAGCCCTTTTTAAAATAAATACTCATAATCACCATTTAAAATCAATAGTTCAAAACAATAATAAAATCCTTTTTTATAAATATGAGCTCCATGAAAGAATTTAAATCAATTAATACAACTCGAAGCTTACAAATCCTAATACATAAGTGTACTATGAATACATATGCCCAGTAAAAGTGACCAAACAATACTCTAAGAGGAATGTTATAAATCCTGTTGGGAAGGTGCTCCTCAAGCAGCTCAATATACTAACTTGCAAACAGAAACATCTAGACGTTAAGCTTACAAAGCTCAGTAGTATAATCGCTAATCTAGAGTATTATATGAATCTCATAAACATAAACATAAACATGATAGAAGATAGGGTAATAAATAGTAGGTACATGCATGATCCTAATCAAGTACTACCTACTTAAAGTTCAACAATTCTACCTCTTTAGTGTAAGTCTCACTCTTCACTTAGTCTTTACTAAGGGCCTGGCCATGAGTAAACTTATACTAGGTCTCTAACCTCAGTATCATCCTATAATGCATCATCATGCAACACATGGTGATAATACCCAGTATCACAAAGACGCCATGTACAATCATAAAACAACAAGTAAGCATCATGGTGTAGCTCGGGGTTAAATAGCATATAGAACTCACACCCCTATTTATTACTACTAGTAACTTAGATGAGATATGGGTCACAGTATCAGTATCTCTCTATTACCTCAGGCTAGGTCCAGGTCACAAAGCATTACACCTTGCAAGGCTATTCTACTTCTCTAGAGTACTTGGAATGTCTCTGGGTCACATAGCATTAGTAAAACTTTCATTAGAAAACTAAAGTGCTCTTGTACTTACTTAGATATATCTGAATATTCTTAAAATATGGACGATCATCACTCACCACACAAATAACTTGAGTGTCCTAATCATTCCCCGAGCAACAACAAAGGTATAAGTCTTATGGAATCTTACCTTATAAGGTTCTTAGGGTTATCACAAACATATCATTATTATCACGTGGTTATCTTGTCATTATCAATTCCGGTAGAATAGGGGAGATCTCCCTTACTACTAATATTTTGTTCGTTATCTCTCCTTGAACGTTATTTAAGAGCTTAAAATATTTTAGTATTTTATGCCCATAAGGCAATTCATATTCATTTCTACCTACTTGGGTATTATAACAAGTCCAATGCTCAATTCGAGGATAATTCATTATTCTAATCACAGTTCTCTTCGGTTCGCCCTTGAATCAATAGGGAAACTTACACATATTTGAATATAGGTATTCATGTAGTTCTCAATTTCCTCTATTAAGCTAGTCACGTCGTTCATCTTCTCACTCACTGACACATCCTTTCGAATCATCATTCGTTCGTGATTACTCATACTGTTCGATTAAAGATACTCAAAAGTATTTCATATAATATGGTTACTTCGATGTCACCCACTCTTAAGAGTGTTTCTAGTCACTTTTTCCATTAAGTCCCTCACGTACTAAGTCCCACCATTACTGGTCATCTTTAACTCTTACGATCTTTAAACAAAGTCGAATTTAACCATTCAAATGAGTAAACTCGATACCCTACATACAATATCGATACCTAGTTCAGGTATTGATATCTCTTTGAGTATTGGTACCAAAAATGGCTATTGGATTACTAAAATGACTCAAAATATCGATATTGTTACCCTCAATATCGATAATGCTCTTTCGAGTATCAATACTCCCTGCATAAAATGCCCCAAATATCATCAAATTCATCCATTATCGATACTATTCATCTAGTATCGATACCCTAACCTATAAAACCAGACATAGGCTTGATAAACAGTCAAGAATCCTCATGAACACTAGTTTGATCACAAATCAACTTTTAAAGTTAAAGAGAGTTGTTTAGGGACCTTTAACACTATAAAAACACTACCTTGAAACAAAAACGTTATCTAATCTTGGTTCAAGCCAAAACCTAAAAATATGCTCAATATCCTAACCACCAACAAAAACGTCATGTTTAGGAAGTTAATAACACGAGAAAGGATTAGAAATACACTAACTTGGTTAAAGAATCTCGAAATAAACCTCTTTTCTTCATCTACACTTGTTTTTTTTCTCCAATGTCTTTCAGCACTTTATACCCACTTTCTCTAGCCAATAAGAAAAATAAGGCTTTAAATGCATAAAGAAGTTGCTAGGAGACTTAAAGACTAATTTAAGCTAGATAAAACATGGAACAAGTCCTTACCACCACCATCTTTGATCTATGAAGCTTGAAAGAAGATGGGAAAAATGGTGAAGAAATTAGAAAAAAAATGAGGAAAGTGCTCCTCCAATTCCCCTAACAAAACATTGCCAAATCTGATTTGAAACACTAGATGTCAACCTCATTTTCAATCATGGTATAACTACAATTTTAGTCCCTCATATTTTATCTTATATGCAAAACCCCATCTTTATAACCTTTTGAGCTCAATTTACATCCGATCAAGCCCACACTTGGCCCAGCAACTTTAATATGAACACCTTGAGGTCCACATACTCTCAAGTAAACCTAAAACTACTAACCCAAAATTTGAGGTGTTACAAAAATCACCACAATCAATATTCTCCCGTCGACTATCATTATGACACCATTTCTACCATCAATTTGCATTGACATGATGAGAATATATTGCTTTCTCCTTATGATGAAAAAAAATTTACAATCCCCAATTAGTGGCATCCTGAATCCTAGTATAGAATTTTGTCTAAAATGAAACCAAATTTAATTAAATTACATAAGATAATTAAATTGCTTAAGAAAAAAATCAAGTTGAATTGAAAATTTAATTAATTACATTGAAAGAGTACCTAATCAAATTGTTTAGGATAATTATTGAGTTGAATTAAAATAGGATTAATTAAAATTTATCTAGGGAACGATTGAATTAAACTTAATTAAGAAGTTTAAACAATTGATTTGATAAAATTAAAGTAACCCAATTTCAATTAAATAAAAACATTAGAATGAATATATTCAAGGACCTAATTGAAAGGAGTGAAAGAGTAATGATCGAATTATGGAGATTAAGTAGGAATTAGATACAAATATTATAATTGCATGCTAAATTTATAGATTCCTATAATTTCCCTTGAATAGTTGATATCTTAAGCATTAAGGGAGGCTATTTAGGACATTTTTATCTTAATTAAAGATGAAGTAATATCACTTTAATCAAATTCATTTGGTAACCGACCAAAGAAAAAAATTGAGAAAATTTGGAGAAGAAATTTTGAGAGAAATCAAATAGGAGCTTTGTCTATACATGTTCAATTGCACGCTTAATTTCAAGCTTGGATTAGCTAGGAAAAAATTAATCTAGTATCCATGTAAGCTTCTTTCTTCTTCTATTCTAAATTTGATAAGGATCAATTTGAATGATTCTCAAATTTTGTTTAGGCTATATTTATCTATTATTAATAGTGTATGGTATTAAACATTAACATAGATCATGATGTAATGAACATGCATGACCAAAATTTGTAGGATTTAAACAAATTGTATATTGATTTGGTAAAGGGTGATAACCGAAAAGCTTAAGGTTACATGTGACTAAATCACAAAGATCCGAATGTTCTAGACTAAATTGGAAAACTTTGTGTAATATAGATTTGCTGGAAATTGAAATTTGATAAAGTGTAAGCTTCTTTTCTTCTTCTATTCTAAATTTGATAAGGATCAATTTGAATGATTCTCAAATTTTGTTTAGGCTATATTTATCTATTATTATAGTGTATGGTATTAAACATTAACATAGATCATGATGTAATGAACATGCATGACCAAAAATTTGTAGGATTTAAACAAATTGTATATTGATTTGGTAAAGGGTGATAACCGAAAAGCTTAAGGTTTACATGTGACTAAATCACAAAGATCCGAATGTTCTAGGAATTGGAAAACTTTGTGTAATATAGATTGCTGGAAATTGAAATTTGATAAAGATTGAAGCTTCAAATAATAGGAAATGCTGTAAATTATGAAAATTAACCTTAGAATTGAAATTGGTAACCATTGTTGCTGGAAAATAAATTAGGGAATGTTTTAAACAAAATGAAGCATTCAGGCTTAATTTTATACAAGAAGGAACACTAGTAATACTAGTTTGAAATAGGACCATAACTGAACTTAATAAATAACATGTTAAGGGTCGATTACACAAAATTAATAGCTTTTAAGTGAATGTATTGGTAAGAATGGTGAAACTGGACAGTTTCAAAAAGTATTTTAATTCAAGGACTTAATTGAATTATGAGGACTAAAGGAATTAAAAATACATAATAAAGATCTATTAAACAAAGGTAAAAAGTACCAAAAGGAATTAGTAATGGTTTTAGGTGAATTAAATCACTAAATTGCATTTAACTACAAAAAGAGACATATTAGTTACTGAAACTGACCAACTTTGATTGCAAATATGTATTTGTAGAAAGAACTAAATTATGAGACATATATGTTGGAAAGATAATCAATTATATTTCCAGTGGTACAAAACAATTTAGAATATAATAATTAGATTAAACGATATGAAAAAAATACTAAAGGGTGTATAATCTGCTAGAACTAGAAACTCTTGTGCAATATCGTTTAATTATGTTTAATTGTTAAGGAATAAAATTTAATGATCTTTTACACATTGTATATAAAATAGTAGAGCAAGGAACTTAAGAAGTGACTGAAGGATCTAAGGGATAACCTACGAAAGCTAAGCTAAAGGGAATAACAATCCGCGACTAGCCGTAGTATAGTGTGTGTAACTCTATTTAGGGTTGGGAATTTTGAGAAGGTTGTTTAAAATCCTACCTACAAATATTTCCAAAAATATCATCTCGATCAATATAGGATTCAACAGAACTTATGCTACTTGTGTGGAGCCTCATACTGCTACATTCGGGATTGTCCGTAAAATCCAAAAAAAAAATTCAAAACATAAATTTTGTTATTGCAAGTTTTAATCCTATAAGTCGAAATAAAGGCTCTAACAGAACTCAATCAAGTCATCATTTAAATGCCCCCACTTACACTAATCAGTAATCTCGAACCCCTACTTGTATTTATTATATTCGGGGAAAAGAAGGTGCAGAAGCTCTCAATCTTACTGCAGGTACCGTCGAGTTAAACTCATTTCCTGTTTATGATTTAACAGACTTGGGATCTACTCATTTACTTGTGTGCTCAAATTTTATAGAAAATTGAGATTAAAGACTGAACTTGCTGAAATTGGTCTTATAATCTATAATCCATTAGGAGGAGTTTTGAACATTAACTTGATTTGTAGAAATTGTCTCTTGACTATTTGAAGTGTGCCCTTCTTTACTGATCTATACGTTCTACCATATTGTGAGTTTGATTTAATAATAGGCTTAGACTGGTTAAACAAACAGGAAGCTTGGTTAGATTTCTAAGAAAAAAGATCGTATCTATAAGGTTTAGGGAAAGAATCTATAGTCCTAATTGATAAGAAGTCGACCTCTCTTTTTAATTCTATGGTCTTACAAGATCAAATTCAATTTGGCTTAATTGATACACCTGTTGTTTCTGAATTTTTTGATGTTTTTCATGAGGAACTTCCTTATCTACGTCCAACTCAAGAAGTAGAGTTTGAGATTGAAGTCCAACCTAGAATGAATCTGGTGTCCATTACACCATATCGAATGGCGCCATTTGTACTGAAAGAGCTATAGAAGCAATCGCAAGAGCTTCAAGAAAAGGGTTTTATTCGGCCTAGTTTTTATCCCTGGGGTGAATCTATCTTGTTCGTAAAGAAAAAGGCTGGTATGATGCATCTTTGTATTGACTATCACCAGCTGAACAAGATCACTATCAAGAACTGATACCCACTCCCAAGAATAGAGGACCTCTGCGATCAACTTAGGGATGCTTAAGTGTTTTCAAAGATCAATCTTCGATCGAGTTATTATCAAGTGAGCGTTAAAGAGGAAGATGTGCCAAAAACAACTTTCAGAACTTGCTACGACTACTATTAATTTCTTGTTACGCCATTTAGATTAACTAATGCCCCTGTCGCGTTCATGGATCTTATGAATCTTGTATTTAAGCCCTTTCTTGACAAGTTCGTGTTTATATTTATCAACGACATTCTTGTCTGTTCCTATAACAAGGAAAAATATACAGAACACCCGTATGTTGCTCTGAACTGGGTGAAAACAAAGTCCTTGGGCCTCAATTTCTCAGGAGACTGAAGAACAAATTTGTATTATTCATGATCTATTAAAGCAAGCCTTTGATAGAAAAAAGTCCTATGCTAATTTGAAGCGTAGGGACATCTGGTACAATGTGGGAGATAAGGTCTTCCTCAAAGTATCACCTTGGAAGAAGGACTTCAGGTTTGGAAAAAAGGGGAAGTTCAACCCTCGATTTATCAGACCGTTCAACATTTTTGAAAGAATTGGTTCAGTGGCTTACCGGCTATCAGTCCCTAGTGAATTCGACAAGATACATAATGTTTTCCATGTCTCAATGCTTCGAAAATATCGATCAAATCCAACTTACATTCTTTAACCCAAAGAAGTTGAATTAAACCTATACTTATCCTATGAAGAGGAACAATTCAAATCCTTTAAAGAGAAGTCAAGAGACTTTGAAACAATAATTCCTTTGGTGAAAGTTATGGAGGAATCAAAAAATGGAAGAAGTGACCTGGAAACCAGAGGATACAATAAAAAAGCAATATCCTCATCTGTTTAATCCATGTAAGAATTCAAGGATGAATTCTCTTTTAAAGGGGGAGAATTGTAACACCCAGAAATCCTAGTCTAGCATAATTAAACTATTTTTTTGTCTAAAATGAAAACCAAATTTAATTTAATTAAGTTTTAAATTAATTGAATTACATAGGGTAAATTAAATTGCTTAGAAAAAGAATCAAGTTTAATTGAAAATTTAATTAATTACATTGAAAGAGGACCTAATCAAATTGTTTAGGATAATTATTGAGTTGAATTAAAACTTGGATTATTGAATTAACCAATTTACCTAGGGATCGAATTGAATTAAAACTTAATTAAGAAGTTTAAACAATTAATTTGATCAAATTAAAGTAACATAATTTCAATTAAATAAAAAACATTTTGAAAGGAGTGAAAGAGTGACCGAATTATGGAGATCAAGAAGGAATTAGATACAAATATTATAATTGCATGATAAATTTCTAGATTCCTATAATTGCCCTTGAATAGTTGATATCTAAGCATTAAGGGAGGTTATTTAGGACATTTATATCTTAATTAAAAATGAAGTAATATCACTTTAATCAAATTCATTTGGTAATCGACCAAAGAAAAAAAATTGAGAAAAATTGGAGAAAGAAAATTTGAGAGAAATCAAATAGGAGCTTCGGAATTGCAATCTTAATTTCAAGCTTGGATTAGCTAGGAAAAAATTAATCTAGTATACATGTAAGCTTATTCTCTTCTTCTATTCTAAATTTGATAAAGATCAATTTGAATAATTCTCAAATTTTGGTTAGGATAGATTTATTTATTATTAATTGTGTATGGTATTAAAATTTAATGTAGATCATGATGGAATAAATATGAACAAAATTTATAGTATTTAAACAAATTATAGATAGATTGGTAAAGGGTGATAACCGAAAAGCTTAAGGTTTGCATGTGACTAAATCAAAATCATCTGAATGTTGTGGACTAAACTAGAAAATTTTGTGTAAGATAATTTGCTGGAAATTGAGATTTGTTGAAGATTTAAAGCTTAAATAATAGGAAATGCAGTAAAATTATGAAAATTGACCTTAGAATTGAAATTAGTCACCGTTGTTGTTGGAAAATAAATTAGGATGATGTTCAGAATCGGTAGTATTGCTTGTTATTATTCGATCTTATAGATTTATTGTTGCTAATTGGTTTGTGTTATGCTTGTTTTTCGTCCAGGATCTTACTTTCCAGACTTAGTGGTAAAACGGGCGCATGCTGCATTTTTTATTATTTGGTCACGGCTGGAGACATGGGCACGACTCGGGGCATGACACGTTCTGACGTGGCAGTTTCTAAAAGGTCCAGTCAATAGCAATTTCTAGAAGATCTAGTCAGTGCTCCTTCTGGAAGATGGACGAGAAGAATTGCATTAGGAGACTTGTTTAAAGTTTAAATTTGGAAAAACATCTTTAGGATTATTTTATTTTAATTTCTTTTTATCTCTAGTTTTTAGAGGCTATAAATACCCTCTGGGGTAAGCCTAAACACACAACTCAGATTACAATCTTCTTCTTCTTTCTAGTTTTATTAAAGCTCTCTCTTTTATTTTATTTTTGAAGTTTTCGATTTTTTCCTTATTTTTAATCTTTGTTTTTTAAATATGCTAAGTATGACTTTTGTCATGCTTAGCTAATTTTCTCATAAGCCAAGCTGAAGCGATAACTCATTCAAACGGAGAATGAAACAAGTCCTTAATAATTTCAGAATATCTCTCAATCTCTGCGCTTATTTTCAAAATAACAGTTTTCAAAATCAAAGATTGACTTTGGTTAAGAAGTTGTTGCGATTAATGTGGGGAAATGATCGCTTATTGAAAGCACATTCGACTTCCTAGGAACACACTTGGTGAGATAATCTTTCCAAGAGGGAATTGAGATCTGAATTAGTGTTATTGAAGCACAATCTGAGTCGATCATCATGAACTTAAATGGTAATGATCTACGCAATTGATGTTGATTAGATCAATTTCCGAAGCCAGAATCTAAGATTTCCTTGGGTATTCGGAAATACAAAATAAAGTCATGGAATTGCCCTTGTAGACAAAGTAACTGACGTGAATCGCAAAGGGAAAATCTAATTCGATGATCTAAAGGAATTGAGTCAAAGCGAGGCTTGAGGTTTTTTATACCACATCCATTTTAACGTTACTTCCTTAATTTCTACTTTAAATTGTCTTTTATTTTATATCTTTTTACACTTAAATCTTTTTACCAAAACCCCCTTTACTATATCACACGCTGGTATAACAATTCAAACAGAATATCAAATTTTTTAAGTTCTTATGAATTGACCCTTTTCTCTTTACTTCATATTTCCTTATTTATTAACTGAGAAGAAGGATTTATATGACATCAAATGACAGTTGTCAATTGGCACCGTTAGTGGAGTACGACCCAGAGATCAAAGCCAGAGCTAGGAGACTTCACGCACAGACGCTTCAGGAAAGAATGAGACAACAATCAAGTCTAGAATCAGAGTCAAATTTAGGTGAATCCATTAATACAGAACCAATTTCGATGGTCGATTCTACTATCAAAGAGTTAGCTGCGGCATTTACTGAACAAGAGCCTTTGAGCATTGATTTTCCCCAAGGTGAAACTTCATGCCATTTAAAAAATGGCCTTATTCATTTTCTCCCTACATTCCACGAATTACCAAACGAGAATCCACATAAACATCTCACGGAATTTCACTTAGAGCATTTTATTTTCCTTAGTCGATTCGGCTAAGGAGTGGTTATTTTATTTACCCCTTAATTCTATTAATACATGGGCTTAAATGACTCGTCTTTTCCTTGACAAGTTCTCCCCTGCGATGAAAGTCAATAAACTATGAAGGAGAATACTTGGAATCAAGAAACTTGATGGAGAGTCACTTTATGACTACTGTGAGTGGTTTAAGAAGTTATGTCTAGTTGTCCACAACATGGGTTAACTGAACAAACACTCATTCAATAATTTTATGAAGGATTAACTCCCCTAGAAATGAAGATGATCGATGCTTCCAGCGGTGGAGCCTTGGTGAATATGACTCCTACTGAGGCTAGGGATTAATTTCCACAATGGCTGCAAATTTCCAACAATTCTGCACAAATAATGAACCTCCTCGAAGGGTTCATGAGATAAGTCCATCTTCTTTAGAAAATAAGATAGATAATTAACTGAAGTATCAACTCTCTTGTTGCAGGAAACACAAGACCAAACGATTATTGGAATATGTGCATTACCTGATCATCCAACATATGGTTATCACTGATCCAATATGACACATTAGCTCAAGTCATGCAGTCAGTAACTTTCCTAGTTCCCAGGAAAATTCAAGATTTGTACTAAAGCCCACTTACAAGAGGTAGACAAGCAATGAGCCAACTGACTCAAACCGTAGGTCACATAGAATCACAAGGTAAACTTTCATCCCAAACTGAGGTAAACCCAAGGGAGAATGTTAGTGCCATCACTCTTCGAGTGGTACAGTAGTGGCACCACCTGTTCAATCAAATGAAGCAGTCCAAAAAGAGAAAAGGTCGTTGATTCAGGATCCCATAAGAAGAGTAACGAGACAAATGGATCAAATGCCATCTCCCTATGACGTGCCACACCTTTTCCATCGAGGTAAGTTAAAAGGGATAAACAAACTCAGAAAAGGAAATACTAGATGTACTTCGGAAGGTTGAAGTTAACCCCTCTCCTTGAGGTTATCCGAAAGATTCCAAGGTATGCCCTATTTTTTAAAGATCATTTTACGACAAGAGAAATCTTAATGGGACGAGAAGGTGAATTTGGAGAACTTGTCTCAGTTGTCTTCCAATAAAAGTTACCACCGAATCTGAAAGACAAAGGTATGTTCGTAATACCCTGTAAAATGGTAAAGCTAGGATAAATGAGCCACGTGTGATCTTGGCACCTATTAATGTATGTCTCTATATGTTTATAAAATGATTACTAACGAGCCTTTGAAAGATAAAAGATCTCAATTCAGCTTACTGACATATCGATAATCTATCTGGAATGACTCTTAGAGAATGTATTGGTAGGTAAACGAATTGATTTTCCCGCTGATTTTTATATAATTAACATGGAGAATGATCGCACAAGCACATCCTCTGATATCATGTTGGGGCATCATTCCTAAGTACTGAACACATGAAGATTGACGTACGAAGCGGAATTTTAACCATGGAATTTGATAGTGAGGTCGTTATGTTTGACGTGATAAGGCAACGAGATATCTTGACAAAGTGTAAAGTATAATTATGTTGATATAATTGATCCTTTGGCTGATGAATTTGGAGGACTAATATTTCCTTTGATCTATACAGGAAGCCTAAAGTTTTACCTTTTGTTTTGTAGACGCCTGAAGTTAGAAAGAAATTATTACCGAATCACTTGAAATACTCCTTTCTCGGTGCAAACAACACTTTGCTACTGATCATATTGAAAGGATTATCTGAGGAGGAAGAAATAGATTTAATAACGGTTTACACACACACAAGGAGGTTATAGGATGGACCATCGCCAACATAAAAAGGTTGAAACCATCCACTTGTGTGTAAAATTAAAACCGAAGAAGACGCAAAACCAATATGTAAGGACAACGCTGGCTAAACCCACCAATGATGGAAGTGATAAAAAATGAGATACAAAAACTTCTTGATGCAGATATTATATATCCAATTTCGGATAGTAAATGGGTAAGTCTGGTATATGTGGTTCCTAAGAAAACAGAAGTTACTGTGATCGAAAATTCTGAGGGAGAATTTGTACCAGCACGAGTTCAGAATGGATGGAGAGTCTGCATCGATTATGGGAACTTGAATTCATTAACCCGAAAAGATCATTTCCTCTTCCATTTATGGATCAAATGATAGAACGATTGGCCGGTAAAACTAAATATATTGTCTTGAGCTCAGTTGAACTTTTCTTTTTATGGTGCATGTCAGCTGACCACCGGGTGAACTTGGGATTTTGGTTTGCTCGAGCTTTTGAGATCGTTAATCGATCCAATTGCCCACTTATCCTTGGCTCTTACATTACTCATTTAGCCTTTTGCATCGCTAATTTTGATGTTACAAGGTTTACTTAGTTTTTTTACAGATGCTTTAGATGACGATTCTTGGATTCGATGGGCTTACTTGTTGGAACCCCAACACCATACTTTGTTCAACCGGGTGTCCTCGCTCTCGACGCGAACAAGTTTTGTTCGCCATAATGTGCCACAACCACCATCTACAGCACCTCTCCCGGATATGCAGTCTCAAATTGATGAAGTCCACAGTCGCCTCTATTCCATCGAGACGAACATTACTTAGATTATATCATATCTCTGTCTCAGTGCCTCCCACCGCGGCTGAGGTGGAGGCCGTGGTCGACATTAAATCTGGAGAGTACTCTATTCCTTCACTTGTGTTTTAATTTTACCTTTTGAGACAAAACGCTTCAAGTGAGGGGGAGTAGAGTGTAGGTTGAATTTCCCTTTGCTTATCTTTATGTTTTGATGCTAGTATGTGTTGGTTGGATTTGCAGAATTTATTTGTCTTGTTGAATATTTTTGGAATGCTATGCTTGTTTTGGAACACATAATTGTTTAGGTTAGGATTTTCTTGATAGCGAATAGCATGAATTGTGATCAAGTTGGTATTTTTGTGGTATTCCATGATTTTTTGGTTGAAATTTTCTTAGCTCAATGCATGAAAACAATTTGGTGAGACGTGAGACTTTACAAGCATATCATTTTACTCTCATTTGTTGGATTGAGTGTGTCGAATTTGACATTGGTATTCTAGATACTACATTTAAATACTGTCGATATTACACATGAACATTATGCTTAAAAATGATTTGGGCACCTTAGGATTAACCATTCCATTTTCCCCAATAAAATTGCCTACCCATGCATTTTCCCTCTAGTTAACCACTCTTGAGCCTATTCTCACTTCTTTGTTTTCACCACATTTATAAATTGAGCCCTTTTTATTTTATCCCTCTTTTCTACCTTTTTTAGGGCAAGTGAATAATTTAACCATTGTATGTTCCATCGAAAAAAAAAAAGAAAAAAAGAACAGCAGTATTTCAAAAGAAAGAAAAAATAGAAGTTATTTGGAAAAAAAGAAAAAGAAAAAAGACATGAAAAATTGGAAAACGAAACAACAACAAAGAGAAAAAAATCAAATTCATTTTGAAAAGGAAATTGTTGTCTAATAGGTTGTCTTTTTATCTTGTTGTGCTTAATGTTTTGATAGATTTGAACTTGTTACTTGTTAGTTCCTTGCCTTGAATTTTAGCCATATTTAGCATTTTCCCAACCTTTACCTAAGCCATGTTACAACCAATAAAAGACCCTTTGATTTATGCATCTTGTTCTTATTAGTAGTGGAGATTTGATTTACTTGTAGACCTATGGTAATATTGTGTCGATTCTGACATTGAGCGTTTCTTTACCCCCAAACATATTGAATGATTTGAGCGTATCCCGGTAAGGTGTTAAGTTATAAGCATTGAGATTGATGAATGAATGGATGTTATAATTGCATTTGACTTGTTTCAATTGGTGATATTCAATTGATTGATGTCTTAACTTGAATAATTATTGTGGTCTCTACCTTGTTTCCTTGGATGTGAAACATGACAAAGAAAGGTAAATGGAATTTTTGACTTATTTGGTTATATCATACTTGAGGACAAGTATGAGATAAGTGAGGGAGAATTTGATGAGTGTTCAGAATCGGTAGTATTTGCTCGTTAATTCTTCAATCTTATGGATTTATTGGTGTTGATTTGGTTGTGTTATGCTTGTTTTCGTGCAAGATCTTACTTTCCAAACTTATTGGTAAAACGGGCGCATTATGCATTTTTTTATTATTTGGTCATGACTGGAGACATGAGCTCGACTCTGGACATGACACGGTCTAACGTGGCAGTTTCTTGAAGGTCCAGTCAGTAGCAGTTTCTAGAAGATCTAGTTAGCGCACCTTCTGGAAGATGGACGAGCATATTTGCATTAGGAGACTTGTTTAAAGTTTGAATTTAGGAAAAACAATTATCTTTAGATTATTTTATTTTAATTTCTTTGTTTATCTCTAGGTTTTTAGAGGCTATTGGGGTAAGCCTAAACACACAACTTAGATTACAATCTTCTTCTTCTTTCTAGTTTATTAAAGCTCTACCTTTTATTTTATTTTTGAAGTTTTCGGTTTTTCCTTTATTTTTAACCTTTGTTTTTAAATATGCTAAGTATGAATTTTTTCATGCTTAGCAAATTTTCTCATAAGCCGAGAGCTAAAGCAATGACTCAATTCTAATGGGAGAATTGAAACAAGCTCTTAATAATTTCGGAATATCTCTCTCAATCTTTGTGCTTATTTTTCAAAAAAAAAATAGTTTTCAAAATCAAAGATTGACTTTGGTTAAGAGGTTGTTGCAATTAAATGTGTGGGAGGAAGGATTGGCTTATTGAAAGCACATTCGACTTCCGAGTAACACACTTGGCGAGATAGTCTTGCCAAGAGGGAATTGAGATCGAAATTAGGGGTTATTGAAGCAACAATCTGAGTCATTCTAAACGAACTTAAACGGTAATTGATCTACGACAATTGATGTTGATTAGATAAGTTTCTGAAGCCGGAATCAAAGATTGCCTTGGGGGGTATTCGATATACTAAATAGAGTCATGGGGATTGCCCTTGTAGACAAAGTAACCGATGTGAATCCTGAATGGAAAATCTAATTCGATGATCTAAAGGAAATTGAGTCAAAGCGAGGCTTGAGGCTATTTTTACCACATTCATTTTCAATGTTACTTTCCTTAATTTCTACTTTAAATTGCCTTTTACATAATCTCTTTTTACTACTTAAATATCTTTTTACCAAAACTCCCTATTTACTATATCACGCCTGGTATAAACAATTCAGACAAAAGTTTAGAATTTCTAAGTCCCTGTGGAATCGACCCTTACTTCTCTTTACTATATATTTCCTTATTTATTAATTGAGTAGAAGTGATTTATATTGACATCAAAAAGATAGTTGTCAATTAGGGATTGTTTTGAATAAATTGAAATATTCGGGGCTTAATTAGACAAGAAGAAATACTGGTAATACTAGTTTGAAATAGGACCAGAACTGAACTTAATAAATAACAACATGTTAAGGGTCAATTAGACAGAATTAACAAGTTTTAAGTAATGTATTGGTAAGAATGGTGAAACTGAATAGTTTAAAAAAAGTATATTAATTGGAGGACTTAATTGAATTATTGAGGACTGAAGTGGACTTAAAATACATAAGAAAGGCCTATTAAAAATGGTAAAAAGTACCAAAAGGAATTAGTAATGATTTTAGGTGAATTAACTCATTAAAGTTCATTTAACTACAAAAAGAGACATGTTAGTTACTCTGACTTTAATTGCAAATCTATATTAATGTAGAAAGAACTAAATTATGATTTATATATAGTTGGAAATATAATCGAATTAGCATTCCATTGGTATAAATCAATTTAAAATATAATAAGTAGATTAAATGTTTTGAACATAATACTAAAGAGTGTATAATCTGCCACAACCAGAAACTGTTTGGTGCAATATCGTTTAATTAAGTTTAAATTGTTAACGAATAAACTTTAATGATCTTTCTACATTGTATATAAACTAGTAGAGAAAGTAACTGAAGAAGTGGACAAAGGATCTAAGGGAGAACCTACCAAAGCTAAGCTAAAGGGAATAGCGATCCGCGACTAGCCGGAGTATAGTAAGTGTAACTCTATTTTGGGTTGTCAATTAGGTCCCATCCATTATTTTCTTATTGCATATCAAATTTTATTTAATTATCATGTTATTAAATGAAACTTATGTATACTGGAAATTTGAGATTAAGGTAAGAAAGGACTAATAAAAAATATAAACTTAATTAATGTGTTCATGCATGCTGCCATGTTTGATTAAACTATGTTCCATGTTGATACTTGAGATAAAGCTTGTTTTTTTCATTGCATTGAATCCATGTTACAATTCTAAGTTATTGGCCTATAGGCGATTCATGGAATGATCTTGATTAGATTATTGTGGAATAGTGTAACATGAAGAGTATCATTCGAATGGCCTTGATGTGAAATGTTGCTTGATAGACAAGTAATTAATATATGACTTGTATGTTAAAATAACATAATCCCTTGCTTAATAGTTGATACTAGATAGAACGACATGCCTTAAAGTCTGAGCTCTTGTGTAATGGGGGACTACAGTCCAACACTACGGTACATATTGGTTACTGACGAAGGGTAGGTTTAGTTGGTCTTTGGTGACAATAGGAGGGTTGACCAGGACTACAGTGCATTATTGTTGGCGAAAATTTGGTTGGAGACTTGATATATAGGCTAAACTTATGACCAAGGCTTACAAAAATGTATTGATTAATCGTATTTGGTTAAAACAACATGGGTTGTGCATGTATTCGAATTGTGAAATTGTCTTCTTATTTGAATGGAATGATTGCATGTGCATGATAATTAAATGTACATGCATGTAATTAGGTTTCTATGGTCATGTGTGAGTTTGAATTACTTGTTTCTTATGTTATATTGTATGACCGAATGATATGTATGTGCATGAGGATTAAGAATGACTAATGGAAAAAGTGGATTAAATGATACCTCACTAAGTAGTATAAGTACTTATTACTCTTGTTCCTTTCTTTCCCAAAACCACATGTTCTAGAGAATTCGAAGCTCCACCTCCTTAGCTAATCAATCCAAGGGTAGGCTTGTTTAGTTATCCTTATACTCCTAGTTGGTGGCTTAGTTTTGAAAATAATGGTTCATATTTCATGCATATGGTGGGTAATTAGGTTGTATATGAAATGTACCTAAGAACCTAATGAAATTATATAGTCCATGTAGTTAAAGGACCCTAATGTATGTATCGATAATGACTCTTTTGGGAATGTATCTAGCTTACTAGCATGTCATTTGGTATAATCCATTAAGGGTCTATTTTGTAATGAAAATATATATAAGTAGATTATGAAATGATGATGTAGTATGTTAAGTTCATTAAATTCCTAGCTATGCATGTGGTTTGATATTATTAATCGGTTTAATGAATTATAGATTTGAAATTAATGGAAAATTTCATAGCTAAATTGGTATTCATGTCTTAATCGAATTAATTGATAAGTAGTGATTAAGAATTGTAATCTTGTATTAAAAAATAGTTCTTCAACTGTATTGTCCGATGCGTATATCTGATTCATCGTTCCATTATCTTGTTCTTGCTTTCGGTCTCGGTAATGCTCTCAATCCATGATTCAAGTGTGGGGGGTATTACACAATTCCCCATCCAGTATCCACGTACATCTTAACTTTTGCATCAATAACAGTTCATCATCATCTAAAGTAGTTTCTAGCTCCATTTGAAGTTCACTGTCAATTCCGATTAAGCATAACGAAAAATCTCAAGAGTTTTCTAAATACAATTTAGACGAGCAACTAGTCACCTCTTCTTCTTACTAATGTTTCCAAAAACTGCTTTATTCCAGTATGTAGCAGCCACAATGAGCAAGCAGATTGTATCTAAGAGTGAGTGTATGATCGAATCGAGTCGAGTCGAGTCGAGCCAATAAATTTTGAGTTATTTGAGTTGAGTCTTATTTTATAACTCAAACTTGATTTGAATTTTTTCAAGTCCAGTTGAGTTTATTAAAGGCTTAATACAAAAATAAGTTCCTAAACTATGCCTTAAAATACAACTTGGTGCCTAAAGAATTTTTCACTAAAAATAGGTGTCTAATGTTTCCAACAGAGCACTTTTAGGTTTCTAAAGAATAAGGATAGTTAAATATTATCGTTATCTAACACGTTTCACGCTTATAAAATTTCAAATATTTTTCTATTTTTAAAAAATATATATATTATTTTTAAAAAACCAACTGTCCCCCCTTCCCCTTCTTCCTTCCCCTTCATCATTCACGAGCCACTGCCACCACTGTCACTGTAGTCCCTTGAAACCCCTTGAGGAGGAGAAGGTTTTTTGTTTTAAAGCAGAAGAAAGAAAACGAAATAAAATCAACCCCTTTTCCCTTATCCATTCCCTTCACCTTCCACAGTTGTCGGACACTCCAGCCACCGTCACTGTCATTAACCATAGTTAAACTCCTTTGATATTGGGAATTTTAGAAAAAAGAAAATTAAATTGGGGATTAGGGTTTTAAAGGATTAGAGATTTAGGGGATTAGGGTGACGGTAAGGATGACGATTGATAATTGGTTGGGCAGTGACGGGTGGGTTACCATTTGACAATGATGATGGTGGCCAAAGATGGGGATTGAAATGAGAGATTTTAGTTTTTTAGAGTTTTTTTTTTATAATTTTAGTAAAAAATTGGGTGTTTATAAATAAATTATTTTTTCTTTTTAAAAAAATATTTTATTAAAAAATTTAAAAAAGATAACGGTAGACACATACAAGTTTAACATTGAAAGCATTAGACACCTATTTTTAGCGAAAATTCTTTAGACACTAAATCATATTTCAAGGTATAGTATAGGCACTTGTTTTTGTATTAAGCTTTTATTAAATTTGATTTGAGTCAAGAGTTATGATACTATTTGATTTAAATTTATACAATTTTCTATGACCATATACAATTTATATATATTTTTTATATTTTTACATATGTGATATATATGTATCATAGAGAGTTGAACTTGATTCAAATTTGAATTTTTTTTTAAATTGAGTCAAATCAAAAAGATCAATTATCAAAACAAATCAAAAAGATTAATTTATCAAGTCAAATCAATTTTTGTTCTCCCCTAGTTATACGATATAAAGAATTAAATGGTTTGGACACCAAAATTTGTCCTCTATGGACTATCATAACACCATTTGCCATCATCAATTGCATGGTTGTAACTATGGATGTTCAAAACTTGATATCCATATTTTTTGGATATACGAAATACCGGGTATTCGGTTCTTTGGGTAGTATATTTGTCGACTCATGACCTGACCCGCAAAGTCTGGGTAGTTAGAAGTCGGATACTCGTAAAATCTGGGTACCATATTTTTAGGTTATGGGTACCCGGTTCATCTATTTTTTTTAATTAATTTTTTTTAAATCACATAGAAAATAAATAAAATTTAAAAATTCATTATACACAATCCATACAAAAAAATTAGTGATTTGAAGTTAGCTTAAAGAATAAATATTTGGCTATAATATATATATATATATATTAAAGTTTTTTATATAATTACCCATTTTTTAATGTTCGGGTCGACAAGTCGACGGATTGGATCAACTGAGTCGAGTATTTTTTAACACTCCTAGTCGTAACGTGATTCTATTTCTTTTTAGTTTTCTCTTTGTGATGAAAAAAATTGTGTTACGACCCCAATCAAGTATCCACTTACACCTTAATTTTTGCATCAACTCCTTGTGATCTAAAATATTTTCAAGCTCCAATTAAAGTTCTCACTCAATTCGGATTAGATTAGCATAAAGAAATATCTTAAGAGTTTTCCGAATACTATTTAGATGAGCATAGTAGCCTCTTCTTTCTGAATAATGTCTTCAAAAACTGCTTTATTCCGAAATTTTATCATTATTTTTCTTTAATTTTAGCAACTAAATTTTCCACATTGGAGTTATGATTCCTCTCAACTTCTTTGTCTAAATTGTAGGCATCATGTTCAATCTCCCTGCCGTCAAAATCTTGCAAAATATCAAAATTTTCCTTTCCTAAATTAGCATCATTTCATGGTTTCCAACTCTTGTTTTCGTAAATTAATACAAGTTTGAAAGACTCTTAAAATTTGATAATAAACGTTCAAACGTCCCAACAAAGTACATACGACATGCTCGAACCTTAGACCTTTAGAGATAACATCATCCCTTAAAACAAATTTATCAACCAATAAAAAGAAAAACAACAACTCAATTTATGAGTAAGCACATTTGACCGGTTAGTCAGACATATCTTCTTTGTTTTCTTATATTTCCTTAACTCATGTATTATACCCATTAGAAACACTCATTCCTTCCTCTATAGTCACCACTTCCCCTTCCTCTCTTGGTATAATTAAAATTAGGATTTGTAAAGAAAAAAAGGGGACTTATATTTTATCTACTTATATTATTCTAAAAAAAACTTTACCTGCCCAGGTGAAGGAAAGATTATAATTTTGAGCCAATTTTACAATTTAAGAAATAAAATTCTTTTAATAAAATAATGTGATTATAAGATAGTATCTAGCTAAAATTTTCTTAACCAACTGACAGCACATAAACATTGTGGACGTAGTTACTTGAATTCAAGATCTCTAGTAAGAATAATATTCTCTTTTTCTGCATAAGTTACTTCATATTTTTTCTTTATAGGTTGTTTCTATTCCCTAATATTTTACATGGGATTCAGCTTTGCGTTTCATCTCTGAAAGGTCCTATGTTTATCATTATTTTTGTGTGAGTATTTCAATGTAATTTAGCAAATAATCTTAAAATTATAAATAAAAAAGCATGAAAATAATTTATAGTTATATAGGGAAATAAAATTTTGTTTCATTATTGAAGGAACTTAGTAGCACTAGAATTCAAAAATCGTACTTTTAGACTCAAAATGTAAGAACAATTGGGTTGGGATGAAAGGGGCTTGAAGGAGAAGGGAGTATCCCAAGCATAGTTGAAGCTCAGATAGGTGTTGGGAGCCACTGGCTGGCCAGCGTTGATCAAACATTCTCCCCCTGATTTCGATATCACCGACGGATCAACGGCTTCCACTGTCTGAAATCCATCGCAGCTGAGTTTCAAATCAGACTGAGTGCAAGGGCAACCGTTGGTGATTGTGGCTTTCCATTCCGCCTTGTTTGCCACTGTTTTCCCAGTTTGCATTTGTCTGATCGTCACGTCGGCTATCGAGCATTGACAGTATCCTTCAAAATATATCAAGGTAAAATATGAGTGTCAATATACTACAAGTTTTAAGATCAATATATATATATATATATATGGGTTGGGAATTACCTTGGGCAACGAGAGAAAGAAAGAGAGCTGAAAGGAAGAAGTGGACGGTGGTAGCCATTGTAGTATGGTTATGTTATCTGTTTATTCTTTTTGTGTTTTATGTTTTATTGCTATTGCTTTGGAGTATATATAAGCTAAAATTGATTGACAGTAGACAATTACATATGGAAAATTTGGATTTTCTTCATAAAATTCAGATACTATAATCCTTATTTCGAGTATTTATAAGCTAAATTTATGCAGATACTATGATTATGCTATTTGTTATTCTCTTTGTGTGTTATGTTTTACTGCAATTGCTTTAGAGTATATATAAGATAAACTTGATTGACATAGACAATTTTATATGAAAATTTTGGATTCTCTTCATTAAATACAGATACTATGATCCTTGTTTTGATTATTTTAGGTTAAATATATAAATTTTCGCTTATCATAATATAATCCTATATCATATTACAATTTAAACCCAAAAATACTTTGTTTGTGTAATTAAAGACTAATTTGATATCCGTTTGAGATGAGAGTTTTCTTGTCATCTATAAGCATGTCGAACTAAAGCACGATGATTTAAGTTTTAATTTTGACTTGATTTTGTATTATGTATGTGAAAAGATATAAATATCCTTAAGCATTACATTTCGTATCTGAGTTGAGTTATCTTGATCGAGTATAGGGTGTCAAAAGCATCATTATTGAAGAATTTACATCATCTTTTCTTATTGAAATATTCAATTCATTTTAGAGGGCATGTGTATTTATAGGAACCTTAATTATATTTTGAGTTGTAACTTTATTATTATTTTGTCTTATTTTAATTTATATTGTAATACTCAATTTTTGTCTGGCCCAATATCTACAAGACCCAAATATTTTTATAAAAGAAGATTTTGAAACTCGATACATCAATTGACTTGTATTTTTATAGGAATGATGTCTTCCTAAGATAGAACCGACTTTCAATTAGCTTTCCAATGTATTTTGAAACATCTCAATACATATCCAATATGGAAACTTTAATTTATTACAAATTTTCAATTATTTTATTGATTATTTGTAATTAAATTCAACTTTATACTTTCTTTTCTTTATTTATGGTGATTTAGGATATTTTATTATGGTAGAATTTATGTTCTTTTAATTAGTGTATTTAGCATTAATGAAAAGAGGCAAGAACACACTCTTATTTGTAATGAGAGGAGGCGTTGCTAACCTAAAAGATTCGAACAATAAAGAAAATTTTTTATCAAAGGAAAGTCTTTTTTTTCATGTTACTTTGTTCAATTTCGTCTTTTCTTTGTTTTATTTTTTTTTTTTTTACTTATCTTAAAAAATTATTAAAGGAGAGAAAACCCAGGAACAAGGAAAAAGACTTTTAAATAAATCTTCATAGATTTAGGTGGAGTTTGGTTCGCTGGAATGTTTCTGAGGGAATTGGAATCTGTCAGGAATTGGAATCTGTCAGGAATTGGAATCTGAATCTGAAACCTGTTTGGTTGGCAGGAAATTGAATTGGAATCCAATTCCATATTTTGTTTTGTTCACAGACATATCAGATGAATTTGATTTCAGTAATGTAAAATGACAGAATTACCCTTCTTATTTTTTTGCTTTATTTTAGTTTGTTTTATAACTTACATGTAGCAATATATTATAAAAAATTTAAAAATATTAAATTTTCATTTTATTGATTGATTATTCATTTCAATAAACTATAAAACTCATGCTAATAAACATCATAAGTTAACATCATCGTAATTAGGGATGGCCATGGGTCGGGTTGGGTCGGGTTTTTGGTCCACCCGACCCTACCCGAGAACAATGGAACCTCCACCCGAGACCCGACCCGACTCGACCAAAATAAAGTTTCACCCGACCCGACACGAAATAATAAAAAAATATTTTTATTCAATAAAAATAGTGATCTAAAAAACCCTAAACCTGACCTAAACCCTAAACTCAAACCAAACCCTAAACCTTAATCTCGACCCGAATATAACACTTAAAAAAACCCGACCCTAACCCAAAAATTAAGAAAAAATCCGACCCGATCCCGATTTTTTTTAAAAAAAAACCCGACCCAAATATCACACTTAAAAAAACCTGACCCGGCCCGACCCGATCCCAAATTTTTTTAAAAAAAATCCGACCCGAATACCAAATGGTTGATAAGGGTAGTATGGTCAAATTTCACATTGCCTCCTCCAAAGGATTTCAATTTCATCATGTTATGGATGGAATTTACTTTCCCTCATTTGATAGAATTGGATTTCAATTACCCCTTTGAAAACTTGAACAAAACATGAGAAAGTGGTAGAATTGGATTCCAATTCCCCCTAATTCCAAATGATTCCAGCGAACCAAGCGCCACCTTAGCCTTCCTTAAGGTTTCTCAGTGAAAATTGGCGATCCTTTTCTTTTATTTTTATATTTATTTTATATCTATTGTTTCGGCCAATTACGACTTTCATTTTTCTTAAAACCCACTTCATTGAACGATAGAAAATTGAGGAACAAGGAAGAAAAACTTTTAGATAAATCTTTATAGATTTAACTTTCCTTGAGATTTTTTTTATGAAAATCGATGGTGGACCTTAAGGGAATTGCTTTTCCCTTTATTTTAGTTATTTATTTTAATCCAATTTTTCAATTAAATGACACGAGGAGTCAATTCCTATCCTTATAGGATTGACGTGTTTTTATACGGGTAGAAGATAATTATAACCATTGTCCTTGATTTCATTTGAAAATTTGTTTTAGTCCTCTTACCCATAATTCAATTTTGATTTCTTTTAAATTCTATTTCCAAATTCGTTTTATCTCTTTTAAAATTTGCTTCAATCCTACCATTTATTTATTATCTTATTTATTTTTCTTTCCCATACTTGTTATAATCTGTTTCAATCCTGAATTCACATTTAATTTTTGCTTTACATTAATTTTTCTCTTTAATTAGATTATCAGTTATTTTCTTGTTTTAATTTCAATTTTCTTTTTCAGTTTTCATTTTTTAATGTTTACTATAATTTCTTTTAGTTGGTTTTTCCTTTAATAGGCTATAGGATGTTTACTTAATTTATTCCCTTTAATTTGTTTTAGTTTGTTTCTATTTAATATATGCACTTTTCGTTAATTTTTGTTTTTTACTTATTTATTTACTTTTTGGGATTTGTATGTATTTATTTCACGTGATGTTTGAATTTTTTTAGTATTAATTTATTTGTATGAATTATATATATATATATACTCGTAACCCTTTTTTCTTATTTTGGTAGGCTAGATCCAAGTTATTCTTATTTTAATCTTCTTAAAACCCTAATTTATTTTTCTAACAGTAACAACTTCATCAAAGTTAAGTAGTTCCGATCGAAATTTTCAGCTAAAATCCAATTTTTACAATTAAGACAACTAGATAATTGTGGTGGTACCGAAAGAGCAATACGAGGGTATTTATCTTTCCTTGAATGTAATCGACTCTCAAATTTGATATTTCTTTAGTAAGATGCAGATCCGATAAAATGGTAAATTTAAGGTGTACGATCTACTTAATTCCAAAACGATAGGTGGATACTCCATCACTCAATCCAAGTCGAGACATGAATCCAAGACTAGCAGAAGGACATTTACGACAGCTTGGTGACTTCATTGGGGATAGTAGAGAGTCAAGCCAAAATTCAATTATCGGTTTTCCTTTTAAGCGAAAATTGTATGTTTAGATTTTTAATTTATGTTCAGCCCTTTTATTTATCGTTGATTATTTTTTTTTCAAATAAATACTTGGACTAACCGTTTTGTTATGATTTCATTTTTTTTAAATAAAAGGACTCGCGCCTTAAGCTCTATACCTGAGCTCTGAACTCATTTAAATGGGGGTGAACGCGACACCTTCGTAAGAAATTATTCTCCATGTAAGGCCTATCAATTAGCCTTGAGGATTCTTATACTTATTTCTTCATCAAGTATAAAGGTGAAAGAGAAAGAATTCCTTGGATCCACATCAAGCAACTGATAAAGAATCATCCCAATGAAAGGTGATATATCTCTTTGCACTAGGGATCTATGGCCTAGTCATCTTCCCAAAGACTTTGCACTAGAGATCTCTTTGCACTAGGGATCAAGCAACAGATACTATAATCCTTGTTTCAAGTATTTATAAGCTAAAATTGATTGACAGTAGACAATTACAATTGGAAAATTTTGATTTTCTTCATAAAATACAGATACTATAATCCTTGTTTCAAGTATTTATAAGCTAAAATTTATACAGATACTATGATTATGCTATTTGTTATTCTCTTTGTGTGTTATGTTTTATTGCAATTGGTTTAGAGTATATATATAAGATAAATTTGATTGACATAGACAATTTTATATGAAAAAAATTAGATTTTCTTCATAAAATACAGATACTATGATCCTTGTTTTGTTATTTTAGGTTAAATATATAAATTTTCGCTTATCTTAATATAATTCTATATCATATTACAATTTAAACCCAAAAATACTTTGTGCAATTAAAGACTAATTTGATATCCGTTTGAGATGAGAATTTTCTTGTCATCTAGGGGGCTACATGCTAGATTCGACCTATACTTTTGTTCGTGTTTGAGGAGCATAATCAACAAAGGATTTTCAGCATCTCGTATTTTGAACACGGTACTTTCTCTGTTAGTGAGTATTGTATTCATAGGTTCTCATTTGTATTTTGAGGTCTGTAACTCGTTTATTATTTTGGGTATTTAACTATTTTGATATATATATACACACTTATGGAGTTCCACATATTTTTGTATAACTAATTTTAGTATAATTTTAGTATAATTATTTATGTTTTTCTCTTATATGAAATGTTTTAAAATATTTGAAAATTTTGTTGGGCCGCTCTGGTGACTTGGATGTAGCATTTTGAATTTTGGGCATTTTATATTCGAGATTATGGTGTTGCACACGAACTGAATCTAAATTTAAAATGAGTACCCGCATTGAATTAAAACTGAATGTAGTCTAAACCTGAAATTACCTTACCTAATAATGAATGACCCAAGTCCGAATTTGCCACCTCTGCTGGATGGTATAGTTTTCTAAATAGAATTTTTTTTTTTTTTTTGCTTAGAGACCTCATTGACTTCGACTTCTATCTATGCTAGTTCTCCTATTAAGAACAACCATATTTCCTCCTAATTTTATGTCCATTATTAGAGGTTATGGGCACATGAAAATAGAACATGGGAATAACTGAATAAGAAAAAGGTGGTTAAAATGGTTAAAGTCTGCTCCTTTTTGTCTCTTTCTTGGATCAAACGAGCTTGTTAATTGGAATCGAGTTGCGGACTAGGTTGCCAAAAAGACTCGACTGAGTTTATGCCCAAATTTTCCACTTTAGAGTTATGATCCCTTGCAACTTCTTTGCCTAAATTGTAGGGTCATGTTCAATATTCTTACAGCCAAAATCTTGCAAAATATCAAATTTTCCCTTTCCCAAATTAGCACCATACCGTCGATTTACCAACTGGATCAGAGTTGTACCTCCAGAATCCTATCAATATAAAAATCCAGTAGAAATCAGTTTTAACTGTAAATCGTAATATCTGGATCGTGATCCAGTAATATCTCATGACCATGATAATGAAATAAACCATATAATTGATCTTCACATGTACACCATATATAGTTCCATGATTAACCCAAGTAAGTGTCTTGGGGCCTGAGAGCCTACCCAAGGGTCACCTTAGGTCCGTAAGGATTTATCAACTTGATCAGAGATGTACCTCCATACTCCAGTTTACCCAGATAATATCCTAATAAAATAGTTTGAGTAATACCAATGAAAACAGGAAACCATAGTTCATATACCAATACATTCCATGATTCCATAAATCAGGAACAATTCATATCTTTTAGTTAAAACAGGTAACCAGAAAACATATATCATGCAGTCATAGTTCATAAGCCAGTAAATCATTAAATCAGTGATCCCGAAAAATCACGTTTTAAAACAAGTAAAACATTTACATGTCACATAAGGAACACACTAGAGGATCCAGATATTCTTCAGAGTAATTTGGTGATCAGGAAGGTTTTCATAATCTTTTTGTATCAGAGTTACTTAATATTTCAAGTATGATATGAGTGATTCCATTACTCAACAATCAGACTTATTCAGGATTATGAATTGAATAATTAGGATTTTAAGCATAATTGAACCAAATGTGGTATTCAGGATCTTTTGCATCTAAGTTACTTATGTTTTTAGATATGATCGAAGTGATTTGTGCTGATAAGGGAAAATGAAGATTCAGGACATTTAAAATATGAGTCGATCTATCGGATTATCGAAATAACTCGAGTTGGGCAACTCTTAAAACTAATTCATGTCGACCGGCCTATTCGCTACCCTTCTAGGGTAATCACTCTTTAATACCAACAATTCTAGTACATATATCACCTTCAGAATCATAGTTAAATATATCTTAAGGACACGAACAGATATTCTAATGGTCTTTATTCCATTTCCTCATTGCAATAACATTAAGAATTGTTGATGTACTTTAATCCATGGTTACTAACCCTTAGAGACGATACACCATGTAAGTTTATTAGCGTTACTAGACTTATCCAAATCACTTCTTAATCATCAGTCATTGAGGTTACATTGTTCATTTAGTAGTCAGGTCTATCCCGATCACTTCAGAGTTTTCCAGAGTAATTCGGACGCTTATGACATTTGGATACATTCAATTTGGTTACATAATAAAGTTATTTTGGTATTTGAGGTTGATTAATTCATTTCAGAATAAAAGGTATTAATTATTATAGGGTTTAAAGGTACTTCATGTTATTTTACACTTTAGGGGTAATTTTATAATTCCAATATAGATCTGAAATTTAAATCGATAATTCCAAGGTTCAATTGAATCAAGATATGAGCTCTCAGGTCGTCCCCCTTATCATAATCATATATATTATTTTTTACTCTTTAAGGGTATTATTGTAATTTCATTCAATTCCGTCAGTGGCATTGCTTCGGGTAACTTAGGCTTGAAAGTATTCCAATTCCATTAAAGTTCAGACTGCTTGCATATTTGCTCACTGGAGGTTAATTTCACCACTATGAAAAGTCTTGGTCCTTTTTCAGTACAAAAGCATTTTCGTAATTTTACCCCTTAGGGCTATTTTAGGTAACATATTATCCAAATATTCCTGATATTTAACCTTAAAAGCAATTAATCAAAATTTACGGATCTTGAAGTCAATTTATTCTTTATTGAATCACTGAGCTTATTATTATTATTTTCGATCGATTTTCCACTTTCATAAGTGAGCCTTATAAGTCTTATCCGGTTACCGACATTTTATAGTATTCGAATCGAGTTTAGGAAATAATCACTACATACATGTATCCAATTATACATATCCATGCAGGAACCAATACTAACATGTTCCATAAAGCATGAAACAGGTAGTAATGTATTACCTCAATTTTTGCACCATTTCGATCGATCATTTAAACTCCATCCGATCACCCTAAAACTTGAATTCAACATCCAATAATTACGTCAGAAACTAAACTCAATTGAGAAACCACATTGCATTTCAAAGGTAAAACAATGAAAAACATCTTATAGGGTGTGAATTTGGCAAAACGGACTTCGGATACAGACTCAGGACGTCGAAAAACATAAATTGGGACCCTTTCGAAAAAGTTAACTTTTGGTCAAAGTTAACAGTCAACGGGTCAAAATCAACAGGTCAAAGTCAATGGGTTGACTCATACGAGTTGACTCAAATGATTTGACTCAGATCGAGTTGACTCGGTGAATGGATCGGGCAGATGGGTCAGGCAAGCGGGTTGACTCTATTTGGTTCAAACCAAGTTGACCAATTCAGGCCAGTTGCACCGTTTCTGGACACTTTTTTGGAGTGTAGACACCCCCCACGTGCACCCAGTGGCGCGTGAGTCGGTGAGAAGATGGCTAGTCGGTGGCCAATTACTCCCTAACTCAATAAACACCAATTGAGATAAAAAAATTTCCCAACATCAACCAATAATCCACCAAAAAATGAGAAATTTGCCAAAATACTTACCCACGCCAGCGACTGGAAGAAACCGGCAATGGTGGCGTGACCCATCTTCGAGTTTTGAGTGAAACTGATCAGGGAACACGATGGAAGGGACGGTGAGACTCACCGATGGCTGGAACGATCGGAATCGATGGGAAAACAAACGGTGGCTGATGGTTTTCGTTGATACTTTGGTCTTACAGCAGGAGGGTGGTCAGGTTTTTCTCACCGTTCGACGATGAGTCTTTTGGTGGCGGTGGCTCGAGCTGGGGTGGTCGGACTGCGACAAATTTGATCGGTAAATATGGTCGATGAGAAAGAGAAAATTAGGGTTATGGATTCAAATATTTTGCGGATTATTGAGTAAACTGATCGGGGAAGGACATTTATTTTTCACTTATAAATAAAAATTGCCAAATTAAGGGTTTGGTCCCCGAATTCATGTAACTTCTTAAAACTGACTTTAATTTTAAAAACTTAAAAATTTGACCCAAAATTGGGTGTTACAATTCTCCCATTCTTAAAAGAATTTCGTCCTCGAAATTCATTCAAGTCAATGAAATGCAGAAATGAGGCTTTCATTTGTTCCTCTAATCTTCAAGTAGTTTTTACAAAAGTACGAGTTCTCTACTAATCCTTAACCAGTTGAGTATACATTCCCGTCAAAACTTTTCCTCATTCCAATAAAAGAATCAGAACAGAATTATACTTATAGAATCAATCCAACCTTGGTTGCAAGGTTAGGTTCATGGAGCATTAACATAACCAAATTTTATTTCTTGAGTCGGGTCAGAATTCCTCGGATGCAAAATTCTCACATTGCTTGAGAGGCACTTTACAGAATTTAGTTAATGTCACTCGTATTCCTTTATGCACAGGTCAATTCCTAATGAATAGAAAACTTAGGTTAGCTCATTACAGAGATGGACTCGACTTTAGAGTTTCAGCTTAGAGAAGTACGGTTGTAGTCTAAGGGCATATACTGTACATACATCTTTTGACATTCGATCGGCCGGTCTATTTAGAAATATTTGACTCAACCTAGGCTCTGATACGACTAAATGTAACCCTATCAAACCGATGCAGGTGACCAGATCCTATCCGGGGTGTCACATTAGAGCCACCAGAGCGACCATCGTAAAAATAGCAGAAAATTAAAATTTTTATTTTAAAACTATTAAAATCGTAAAACAATTTATATATACAAAAGTAAAATTTATCAATATTCAGAAATAAAACATATATCTGACTAATATTTAAAAACAAAATCCTAGCTACATGCCCCCCAATCACATGCACTGTACTCCGCAAACAACGCCGGAGGAACTCCCCTACTGGTGTCGGAAGCTGCATAGGTACAATTCTTTTTACCTGAAATGGTGAGTAACAGAGAGTGAGCTTTGGGAAGCTCAGTAATACATAACTACCTATTGATGCTACAGGACATGCATATGCGGTAAGCCATAACATTTCCTTATTTAATCAGACATATATAGGTTTTTGAGATAAGCTGGGGTTACACTGGTAGTCAACGAGTAAAAGCCATGAAAATCTCAGTGTATGGGAAAGATTCATCATATCAAGTTTTCAGGAGATTGAATAGGATGTCTAGTGTGTTCCAATAAAAACCAGTGAAAATATATAAATCTTTTAAAACCATAGTGGAACCCTCCAACCAATCTCCATTATGTAATTCCCCATAACTACATCTGTAAGGGCCTACCCTAAGCACACAGCAAAGAGAGCCAACCTAAGGGTATGCCTTGGGCCTATGGGCCTACCCAAGGGTATCTTTAGGTCCGTAAGGATTTACCAACTGGATCAAAGTTGTACCTCCGTACTCCATAATCCTATTCATATAAAAATCCAATAGAAATTAGTTTTAGCCGTAAATCATAATATCTAGATCGTGATCCATAATATCTAGATCGTGATCCATTAATATCTCATGACTGTGATAATGAAATAAACTATATAATTGATCTCCACCTGTACACCATACATAGTTCAATGATTAACCCAAGTAAGTACCTTGGGGCCTGAGAGCCTACCCAAGGGTAACCTTAGGTTCGTAAGGATTTACTAGGTTGATCAGAGTTGTACCTCCATACTCCAATTTACCCAGATAATATCCCAATAAAACAGTTCGAGTAATACCAGTGAAACCAGGAAACCATAGTTCATATACCAATACATTTCATGATTCCATAAATCAAGAACAATTCATATCTTTTAGTGAAAATAGGTAACCATAAAACATATATCATGTAGCCATAGTTCATAAGCTAGTAAATCATTAAATCAGTGATCCCGGAAATCACATTTTAAAGCAAGTAAATCATTTACATGTCACATAAAGAACACACTAGAGGATCCAAATATTCTTAAGAGTTACTTGGTGGTCAGGAAGGTATTCATAATCTTTTTGTATCAGAGTTACTTAATATTTTAAGTATCCCATGAGTGATTCCATTACTCAACAATCAGAGTTATTCAGGAATATGAATTGAATTATTAGGATTTAAAGCTCAATTGAACCAAATGGGGTATACAGGATCCTTTACATCTGAGTTACTTGTGTTTTCAGATATGATCGGAGTAATTTGTCCTGATAAGGGAGAAATAAAGGTTCATGACATTTAAAATCTGAGTTAATCTATCGGATTATTGAAATAACTCGAGCTGAGTAACTCCCAGAACTAATGCATGTCGACTGGTCTATTAGCTTCCCTTCCAGGGTAATCATTCTTTAATACCAACAATTCTAGTACATATATCACTTTCAGAATCATAGTTGAATATATCTTAAGGAGACGAATAGATATTCTAATGGTCTTTATTCCATTTCCACATTGTAACAACATTAAGAATTATCGACGTACTTTAATTTATGGTTACTAACTTTTAGGGACAATACATCATGTAAGTTCATCAGCGTTACCAGACTTATCCAAATCACTTACATAATCCTTAGTCATTAAGGTTACGTTCTTCATTTAGTAGACAAGTCTATCTCGGTCACTTCAAAGTTTTACAGAGTAATTTGGATGCTTCTGACATTTGGATACATATGGTACTTCCATTCAATTCAATTTGGTTATATAATAATGTTATTTTGGTATTCGAGGTTGATTAATTCATTTCAAATCTAAGGGTATTAACTATTCTAGGGTTTAAAGGAATTTCATGTCATTTTAAACTTTAGGGGTAATTTTATAATTCCAATATAGATCCAAAATTTAAATCGATGATTCCAAGGTTCAATTGAATCAAGATATGAGCTCTCAGGTCGTCCCATTTATTATAATCGTACATACTATATTTTACTCTTTAAGGGTGTTATCATAATTTCATTCATTTTCGTCAGTGGCATTACTTCGGGTAACTTAGGCATTAAAGTATTCCAATTCCATTAAAGTTCAGAGTACTTGCACATTTGCTCACTGGAGGTTAATTTCACCACTATGAAAAGTCTTGGTCCTTTTTCAGTATAAGGGTATTTTCATAATTTTACCCCTTAGGGCTATTTTAGGTAACATATTATCCAAATATTCCTGGTATTTAACCTTAAAAGCAATTAATCAAAATTTACGGATCTTGAAGTCAATTTATTCTTTATTGAATCACTAAGCTTATTATTATTATTTTCGACTGATTTTCCACTTTCATAAGCGAGCCATATAAGTCTTATCCGGTTACCGACGTTTTACAGTATTCAGATCGAGTTTAGGAAATAATCACTACATATATGTATCCAATTATACATATCCATGCACGAACCAATACTAATATGTTCCATAAAGCATGAAACATGTAGTAATATAATACCTAGATTTTTGTGCCATACCGATCGACTATTTAAACTCCATTCGATCGCCCTCAAACTTGAATTCAACGTCCAATAATTCCTCGAATATAAAGCAACCAAAATTACATTAGAAATTGAACTCAATTGAGAAACCACATTAAATTTCAAAGGTAAAACATCGAAAAACAGCTTACTGGGTGTGAATTTGATAAAATGTACTTCAGATTCAGACTCAAGACGTTGAAAAACATGAAATGGGTCTTTTTCAAAAAATTTAACTTTTTGGTCAAAGTCAATAATCAACGGTCAAAGTTAACATGTCAAAGTCAATGGGTTAACTAAGACCGAGTTGACTCGGTGAATAAATCGGGCATACGGGTCGGGTAAGAGGGTTGACTCGGTTTGGTTCAAACGGGGTTGATCGGTTCAAGCCGGTACAGACTGGCTGGACCGGTTCTGGAGACTTCTTTGGAGTGTGGGTAATCCCCACGCGCACCTGGCGGCGCGTGAGCCAGTGAGAAGATGGTTGGTCGGTGGTCGATTACTCCCTAGCTCATCAAACACCAATTGAGATCAAAAATTCACCCAACGCCAACCAATAATCCATCAAAAAATAAGAAAATTGCAAAAACAATTACTCAGACCAGCGATTGGAAAAAATCGGCAATGGTGGTGCGACCCATCATCGGGTTCTGAACAGAACTGGCCGGAGAACACGATGGAAGGGGCGGTAAGACTCACCGATGGGAAAACAAACGGCGGCCAATGGTTTTCGTTGATACTTTGGTCTTCGATTCACGGCTGATGGCAGTGTTTCACGGTAGGAGGGTGGTGAGTTTTTCTCACCGTTCAACTGTGAATCTTTTGGTGGTGGTGGCTCGAGCTGGGATGGCCAGATGGCGACGAATTTGTTCGGTAAAGGGTTGACGAGAAAGAGAAATTTGGGTTTAAGGATTCAAAAATTTTTGGGATTATTGAGTAAACTGATCGGGGAAGGACATTTATTTTTCACTGATAAATAAAATGGCCAAATTATGGGTTTGGTCCCCGAATTCTTGTAACTTCTCAAAACTGACTACAAATTTTAAAAACTTAAAAATTTGACCCAAAATTGGGGTATCACATAATTACCCTCCAACCATACACCACATACAGTCCCATGATTTACTTAAGGGAGTGCCTTGGGGCCTTAAAGCATACCCAATGTCTCCTTAAGTCCGTAAGGAATTACTAACTTAATCAGAGCTGAACCTCCTTACTCTAAACTAGCCAAATAATGTCCCAATAAAACAGCTTAAGTAGTAATCAGTAGATCCCATGATCCATAAATCAAGAATGATTATATTTCCCAGTGAAAAAAGGTAATTACAGAACACATATCATATAGATATAGTTCATTAACAGTAAATTAACACATCAATAAATCTGTAAATTTTGAAAAAAAACATGTTTTAAAACAGGTAAAACAATTACATGTCACATAGGGAACACACTAGAGGATTAATTTATTCTTCGGAGGTATTTGGTATTTATTAGGTAAGGAACCATGCAACTTTTGTAATTTATTAGGATTTCAGAATCAATATCCCTATAAAAAAAGGGTTTGATAGCTAACGGATTCATCAGTCATTCGGGAAGTGATTTATCTAGACCATATAGTATTCTGATATTTTTTTTATTTCAGAGGCACTAAGTAATCACAAAGATATTTAGAATATTTTGCATTAGAGTTACTAGAGATTTCAGGTATGACAGGAGTGATTCCATTATTCAGGAAATCAGAGGTATTTTGGACATTTGGTTCTTGGAGAATTCTTAGTAATTTAATTTAATAAGAGTGAAACGATGATTCATTGTATTTAAGATTCATGTAGATTTATCATAATATTGAGTCAACTTGAATTGAACAAATCATATCACTATGATACCTGCCAACCAGTCAAACCTATGCATTTTGAGGATGTTCACACTTTAATACTGACATCACTAGTCAAACTGATCATATTCAGAATCATCATTGAATGGATCTCAGGGAGACGAACATGTATTCCTTTCCCAGTATTGATTGTACTAATTGAACGAACCTCCTTTACAATCAACATTGACCAGATCTTCACATGCCGAACAAAAATTTTGGTAGTGTTTAATTTATTCATGAATTGCACCAATATCCATAACGGTCATTTTACTTGGGTCGTGATCCACCTCAAATGGCGAAACAACACTCAGATTTATCGGTGATTCTAAAATCTACCAAAGATATCCACTTATTTTATGTCGTTAGAAAAATAGGCCACTTCAATAGTCAAGGTTAATTCGACTATCTTAAATTTCAATGTATGTTGCTTCCTTTAGAGTTTAGGTTATTTAGGTCATTTGAACATTGGAGGTTTTTTTAGTTATTTTGCAGCTCGATGACATTTCGATAATTCTAATCAATCCAAACATATGTACCTTTTATGGTAATTTGGTCAGATATATCCATTCAGCATTATTTTTCTCTTTTAGGGTTAATCTTGGTCTTTTTTACAGCGTAAGGGCATTTTGGTCAACTTACAATTCAAGGTATTCCAGTCATTTCCTTCCGTCCAGTCTTTCCATTTAATTGATTTTTCCAAAAAAATCCAAACCTGAATAGTACTTCCAATATTTTAGTCTTTTGAAGCTTACTGATAATCAACAATTATAGGTCTTGTACCTTCTTGAATGTTAGGATCCAATTATCAGTCCTATCCCTTTATTCTTTCATTCCTTCCAACATCACAATCTCCTTATAACATAGATCACATCTTTTCTTCAGGCTCTCATACTCTTTTCATATCGTTTATACTTTTCCCTGATTACTGATCTTCATCCCATCTTCATAACTTTGATAATCTGCTTTACTTATACAGAACCGCATTCTTTACCATCTCTTGTACTTGTATTTTCTTCATCAAAGCTCCTTTTTAAACATACCAATACTTATTTCCTTGCCTACATCATATTTATATGATCAAAACCATATCCAAATCCACATCATACTTGATTAACTTAACTTTATATTTTCTTCAAATCTTAGAACTTTATTATCCATACTATCACAATTAATCAGTCACAACTTTTCCAATTTAGGGCATAAGCCCTAATCAGACTAATCATATTTATCTTCTCAGTTGAAATCCAACCAGTGCAATTTACTCACTTATCCAGCCCACACTCTTATCCGTATACAATATTATTCTCTTGTTTCCTCTATTACCTTACATTTTTGTGATCAAAATACATAATCGTATCTCAATTCACACCCTACTTAATTAATTTACCCTGACATCATCTTCTAATCCTTTACCTTTGATACACTTACCATCACATAATTCTGTTAGTCACCACCAATTATTCCAATCTAAAGCATAAACCTTCATCGAACCATTCATATACATTCATTCCAGTCAGAATTATCTCAGCAATAGTTTACTTAACTTATTAAATCCACATTTGTTATGATCCAAATATACAACTGTATCCAGATCCACCTCATCTTTGGTTTTTCTGTTCTGACAATATCTCAAAATCTTATAATTCACATACATTTTCCATCACATAATCTGGTTAGTTAACGCCAACTCTTTTCATCTAGAATGCAAACCCTTATTATAGCCACACTCTTGATTATACACAATATTATCCCTTTGTCTTAAATTCATAAACTCTATCTCCATATCTCTTATACACTTATCACTGATGCATCTATTCTTGAATTCTTATACAAATACTCACCACATCCCTTGATCTTTTTAACAATCTTATAGTGATACTTGTTCATCATATTCTATCTTATCCACATAATAACAAAACTACTCAATATTGTGTTTCCGATTCAAAACAATGAAAACTTTCTATCATTATTCAGATATGATTTCAGCTTTCTTAAATCAACTTTTGATCTTACTAGGCATTTCCTGAGGTGTCCGCTCTTCATCCTGCTTGGCCAGGGCAGGTGAATAGCTATCACAGTCAGGAATATCACCTTTCACTTACTTCGAAATTATCACGATCGGATTTCTACTGTATTAAACTATTCTTATTCTATTAGCAAGACAACATACTCCTTACACTATCAGATCAGAAATTTTTCACTCTATGTTGGCATGTACACATTTTATGACACTTTGGACTTCGATTTATGCCGAGAATCGGCTAAACCTTAGCTCTGATACCATTAAATGTAACACCCCAACCCGTACCCGACCCAGATACGAGTCCGAGGTGTCACATTGACTTTTCAAAACGTTTACTTGTATAAAATAGTGAGTAATTTAAAACTTTTATACATGTAACTTATTCAAAAGATTTCCAGAACTATTCAGAGCTTAAATGTTTTTGCAAAACCAATCAGAGTATATACAATTCAAAACATTAATTACATGCCAACTATTTTCAATATACAAAATACATCTAATTCAAGACAACTTTTCTGATCTGATCTTCGGTAAGAAGTAACTGACCGGTCTTGCTCCTCTTCACTTTTCTTCTAGCTTTTCGAAACCTACGTGTTAAACACTCACACGCTAATTCGATGACTTAGTGAGGCATAAAGAAAACACATCTAATGGAATTCATACCCACTAATCATGCATGATTGTCTTATGCTATCAAATTATACAACTCATTTACATATACATCAACATATATTCATGTATATTATGTAACAGATACCATAACCCTTATCACACATATATCATATCATGCAATTCATATCACACATCATATACATATATCACATACATTGTTCTCATATCACCAACTTGTTTATCCTTACTAATTCCCTTGTCATTACTTCAATTCCGTCATATGAGCATATAATGAATATAAACATATTATATATATTTTAATATGCCACAATACGTTACTAATTTCTATAATCATATAATACATAAACGCATAGCATCTCATATCACCATGACATATATACACTTCTACCATGTCAAGAGAAATACACATATCATTATATCAAATTATGTTCTCTTTTCAAAGCCCATGTACACATGTGAGAACTATAGATATGTGAGTCTATAGAGGTTGTGCACTATGTTGTCACCACAGCTCGTATAATTGCACCGAAGTGCCACGTAGAATTGCACCGGAGTGCCGCATAGAATTGCACCGTAGTGCCATATAATAACGTCCATAAGGACCACATATCATTCCTTAAGAATCATATACATATACTAGGGATCAAGTATGTGTCTCACCAGACTTCACACATATTCCAAAGAATGCATATATGTCCCGAAGGACCACATATCATTCCTTAAGAATCATATACATATGCCAATGATCAAGTATGTGTCTCACCAGACTTCACATATGTTCCAAAGAATACATATATGTTCCGAAGGACCGCGTAGACCCTCGACTCTTGGCATGCCAACTATACCTCTAGCTCTCAAGACACATAACATGGGCATTTTCTTTTATACTTATCATTTCACATAACACATAGTTCAATTACTCAGAACATTTTCATATGAGTCACATTTACATGTCACATAGCTTATATACTTTCTCACGTAGTTACATAGATCCATATCATATAACATATATCCCAAAGTGCATATAATCACATATATCATATCATATAGCTTAGATCATTTCTCAGATATTCATATAAACATACATATCATATCTTGTTCACATATGATCATATATGCTTCATATAACACATAGAAACACCTAGAACACTTTCTCATAGCTTATATCAATTTTCAGAGTCCTTTCATATTACCTGATGATATATATATAGATATAATAATTGATATCATATTATCTACCTTATGCTCCATTTCTTTGTATTCCCTTAGATTATAAATTATGTCGTATTTCTAAACATATATCATTTAATAGTATTTTTATTTAGGTACTAATTTAATCTCTTTACTTAATTCAATTTCATATATTCATTATAATATTTTCATATAGCTCTATTATACTAATTCTCATAATAAATCATACCACTATGTACTTGTCCAACTCATGTTTCCATTATGCATATACTGTTACCCATGTTTACCTAGTTCATATCACTTCTCATAAACTCACTTTCATCATATTTTCCTATTATTACATATTTTATCTCATAACCATGTATTCACATAGTCCTATATTTCATTATCATATTACTTATATTTGTTCTCCTATGACTCTTTATAATCATCTATTTCTATTTCCCTACATCTCTCGACTTATCTTCTATATTCCTATAATTTCATAACTTATTTTATATTCTCTTAATAACACTTAATCGTGTTTTTACATAAACCACATGGCACATACAAAACATATCAATTCAGATAATCAAACATACATACACTCATATTCAACTCATGCCTTTAATCATGAATTCATATGTAACACTTCAGGAAATAGACTCATCGCAAGTCTTATTCCCATCACACACCATATACTATTGAATATGCACTCACCTGGTCTCATTAGTCAATCTCGATCTCTAATCTTTCCCCTGATCGATCTTACTTGCCAAATGTTCCAGAATTGCCTTATGCTCAGAATCTACATAAATGTACATTTTAAGGCAACTTAAACGAACTTATTAAACCCATATTCACAATTTTCCTTTAGGGGGAATCGGTTCCCTCCTGTGGGGGAATCGGTTCCCCTATGAGATTCTGGAATTTCTGGTTCGTTTGAGGGGGGGTATCGATTCCCCATTGAATGGGTACCGATTCCCCATTGAATGGGTATCGATTCCCTTGAATGGGTACCGATTCCCCTTGCCCAGAAATCATATTTTCAGCACAAAATTTACTTCATTTCATCTTAAACACTTCATATTTCAACCTCTTCTATATACTAAACTCAAACACACATACTTAAGCCCATTTATACTCATTTAATCCATCTTAATTCTCAAAATCCTCTCCTCTTAATGAAATTCAAGAATTATACTCAAATTTCAACATGTTCTAAATTCCTTTTTATCACTACAAATCTCTTAATTCAACTATTGACAAGTCAAATTCAACTTATCAACTTTATTTCAAGATTTCATTCAAAAACTCAAAATATTTAATCTCTCCTAATTCCATCATCCTTTGTTTTTAAGATGATTTAAGCTTTCCTTGAGCTTAATTATCATCCAATAATCATAACCAAACCTTTAATTGAACAAATAATCAACTAATGAAGAAACTTACCTTTGCTTATGGCTTCACGGTGGAAAAGAAGAGAATGAATAAGAGAAGTCTGGAACTCTCTCATATTTCCCACGTTTATAATACTCAAAAAGGGAAGATAAAAATCTTTCCCATGAAAAGACCATTTTGCCCCTCTAGTTCATCCATCTTTTCTATTTAATCCAATATTAAAATTCTTTACTTAAATCCCAAGAATTTTAAATTTCATTTCTAAATTGAACACAAAACTTTCAAAATTTGCAATTTAGTCACTGACCATGATTTGGGATGTTACAAAGTATGTTCCTTGAATATGCTTAGCTCGTCACATCGAAATGTGATATAGGTTCGGTCATAGAGCATGTTAGGCATGTGATTCATGTGTGGCAACAATATAACTAGCTAGGTAAGTTGTAACTAGCTAGTGTCACTTCAGCTACCTCCAAATGCCTTTAGTGTTCAGCTCAGCTACTAAGTCCTCAACTACACTCCAACTAGGTTCAGCTCCTTCAGCTAACTTTTAAGCTCCCTTCATCTATGTAAGCTAGCATAACACATTCATGAGCTAACATGAGCTGCCATAGTATGAATTTATGTTCCATGAGCTGCCATAAGTTGCCTTAGCTTCCAATGTACCTTAGTAAAGCATAGAAACAAGTACTTAGATAAATAATGAACTAACAATGAAATGGTAACATAATGTAAGCCTAACTAATGAATGCAAATCATATGCAAGTTTATGTTAATAATGTGAAACATAAAAAATGTATGAATTAAGTTAACTAAAGATGTAATTTAACAAGATATGCATGAATATCATATAATGTAAAATTAAATGACAACATATGAATATTCAAGCATAGTCTAAGGTATCAAAACATATTTATGTCATATGTAATGCATAAATAAGCAAATAAACAATGAAATAAAAAAGAACTCCCTTATAATCAGCTTGGAAGAACTTCAAAGTTGAAAGCATGCTCTGAACGAATTTTATGCTTGGAAAGATCACATAATCCACCTTTTTTTAAGGCAGTTTATCCCCAAATCGATGCTTACTATAAAGGGCAACAACTTTGATTTTCGTCGGGAATGAAATTCTTTCATCTTTCACCATTCTCTATTCTTGACATTCTTCACAAACTCAACTCTTCATTTCTGAATCATTTATCTGAAAATGAATTAAAGTTAGAAGTACATAATTCAAAATCAAATAAATTGAAAAGATCAAACCCATTAATGAATGAATTTTGACTCTTGAGGTTCTCTAGGGTCAAATTCATTGAAACTTCCCTTGCATAAGGTTCATTAAATCTTGGATATGGATGGAATGTACTTTGAATGTCAATGAATACGTCTCTTGGAATTTTAAGTGATTCAACCTTTGGAACTTCAAGTGTCACAACTTTTGGAATTTTAAAGGACATACTTCTTGAATCATCATTTTGCAAAACTACCCTCTTCGAATATCCTGCAAATCAAATGAAATAATAGAAGGAAAAGATTGGTTAATAAAAACTATGATATCTTTCTCCTCACATTCTTTTCACACTAATGTTCTTTTTGAACTCTTTCTTCACTCTTATGTTATTTTTGAATTTTTCCTTCACTCTCACACTCTTGTTTTTTAATATTTTCATTTTAACCTCAACTTATTTTTCATCCACTATTCAACTCTCATTCTTTTCAAATATCACTTTTTCAACTTTGAATGCTTTTATTTCCTCCAAATTTTCTTCTTTCATAAAACTTCTTTCTAGTTGCTCTCGCATGGTTCCAATCCTCCTCTTTAAAAGAATTTGAACTTCTTTCACTTGATTTGGCATTTGAGGCACAAAAGTGATCCTTCTAATTTCATGATTGAATGAATATCGATTCAAGAATCCATCATGAGTGGCTCTTTTGTCAAATTTCTATGGCCTTCAAAGCAACAAATGACTTGTGTGCATTGGGATTACATCACAAAGAACCTTGTCCTTGTACTTGCCAATGGAAAATGGCTCGACCACTTGTTGAGTGATGGTGATCTCATCTTCATTAAGCAATTGTATCTCGTAAGGATCCGGATGATGCATTATATTTAAGCCCAATTTGTGCACCATAAGTGTACTTTCAAGGTTGGTACAACTCCCACTATCAATGATGGCATAACAAATTTTACCATTTACAAAGCATCTAGTGTGAAATGCATTTTCCCTTTGTTGCTCGTACTCCATTGTTTGAGAAGATAAAATATCAAATAACATTGTTAGTAATTAAAGAAATTGAAATGTGAAAATAGGACCTTACCAAATTCACACGCACTACAAGAAAATTGCATTTTCAATGAGAGTAAGAATGGTCACTAAAAGTATCAAATCCAGTCACTGAATATCATAGTGATAATTTGAGTCGTCACTTCCCATCACGAATAACTCTGTCAATATTATATTAGTGACTATCTATTGAATTTTGTCACAATTAATTTTGTTTTTTGTGACCAAATTTTTTGGCACAAAAAGATTAATAACAGTTACAAAATTTTAGACATTAATATTATCTTTATTACGACAAATATTTTATCACAATTATATAATTAAATCGATTAATTAAAATATTTATTATTAAATCAATTATAGCATATATATTCCAATTTTTAGTTGTATTTATCTTCTTTAGGAACTTGCATTACAATCATTATCATCAGTTAGTTATTTGTTAAAGATAAATAATGTGACGTCCTATATTTTTATCTTTTGTGTTACCACTAGTATTCGATTTATTAATAGACTAATTGAAACAAGTACTGCATAGGCGAGGGTGACCCCTAATCCAATTTGACTAAAGGATCTAGTGCCTTGTCCCACTATATTAACTAGTTGTTGATGATTCAACATGTTATTCTTTAATAAATTAATATAATACATGGCTTTCAAGAAGATCTAACCCGAGACCTTCAGATTAAAAGTGTAACGCTTAACCACTGTGCTAAGAAAGAAATATTTATTTTTTACAAAAAATAATATTTAGGTTAAACTATTTTTGGATTAATTTTATTTATTTTATGAAAATATATTAATTATAATATTAATTATCATTATAATAATTAAATTAAATTAAATTTTCTATAATTTATCATATAAAATATGTTTGTGAAAGAAAAATATAAAAATAATAAGGTTGGTTTTAAAATATAAACATATAAATATTAAGATTTAAACCTAAAATAATAACAAGTGTCCTTAAATTATATTTAATAAAATAAAATAATAATATTTGATAATGTATTAACCCTTTGTGGTGGAAGTCCTAAATTAAAAAACAAAGTACTAATAATTACTTGATGTTAGCAAAATTTGTATATATCTCAATAAAGATGATAAATTAAATATAAAAACTAATCAATTTGTTTTTTGAAAAATAATCATAATTGAAGATAAAATGATATCGTCAAAGTTTATATTGACCAAATAGAAATATGACACAATTATTAACTTCAATAATGACAAAATTAGTTGTACTCACAAATCACCAACAAAAACTAGTGACAAAATATTTTCGTCACAATTATAAATAATAATAATGACTATTTAATATATTGTCACTATTACAATTTTGACTATAAAAAATAAGTTGGTATCAAATCGAGGCTATTATTAGTGACTAATTAATAATGGCAACTTGCTTTTGGTCACAATAAAACACTATTATTGACCAGTTAATTGTGATGTACTTTAAAATTGTCACAATTATTACATAAAAATGACCAAATAAAAATAAGTCATAATTACTCATTTTAAAAGTGATAAAAATATTTTTTGACACAAATAACATACTTTCTGTAACGAAATCCTTTAATGTCATAATTAAATTGTCACTAAAGATCTTATTTCTTGTAGTGACAACAAAACCTCACGATCACTCCAAAAAAATTGATTTCACTCCACTCAAACACTAGTGCTTGCACTTGGGAATATGAATAGGCTTTTGTAATTCCCCTTCTGATCTCACTCACCTGTTTTTCCTTTTTCCACTCCTTTCTCTCTTGTAAATTTTTTAAAGGAAATAACTCGAGAATTGTAAAGTGCTTTGGACGGTGGATAAAATGGTGTTAGTGTAGAGGAAGTAGAAAATAATGTAAATGATAGGCTAGAAATATGAAGAAAATAAAAAAGGGTTTACTTACTATGCAAAGATCCTCACCACCTTCTGTAATAGAAACAACCAAAGGCTTGAATGCTTCTTCAAGCTTGTTTGGCACTTTATTTGTACTTTTTTTCTTTTGTTTTCTTTCTTCATTTTTTTCACTTGGAATCCCTTTGATGAATGAGATTTTTCTTGTTGTTCTTCTTTACTTTTCTTTTCCTTTTTAATACTTTCTTTTTTTGGATTTTCTTTTTGTTAAATGGATGTTGCTTTAAGATTGCCTTTTGTTGTTGTGTTCCACCAAAGCTCTAATTACCACATAATATAGGTCGCCCTACCTTTACTTGGATTCTTGATGAAGACAAGGTTGCCCTTGATTGTTTCGATCTATAAAGGAAACAAAGATCCTTGCACAAGTAAGATAGCTCAAATAGAATGGTTAAATTGAAGTAAATAAAATGGAAAGTTAGAGTTGGCTGAGGAAGATATAGATGAAGAAGATGATATGTTCTAAAAGAATAAGGTGAAGTATGATGATGGAAATAAAATGAAGATGATGATAAATTTTGAAGATAGTATTTTAAAGTATCAAGGAATAACCTAAGCTATATTAAAGCATAACCCCGGACCTTATAAGATGACTTTGAAGGGAGGTATTTAAGGACTTGGCCCCTCTAGTTATAAGTGAACTAGGAAACTAAAGTATCATGGTGGAAATATAAGGTTGACGCCACAAGCTAAGCTTGATAAGTCGATAATGTTCACTTAAGAACTAAAAAAGAGATTTAACTCACAAAGATGTTCTATAAAAGTTGAATGAATTTTTTTACAAGCCAAAAACTTCGCTATTTATAAGCCTAAGGATGCCTAAAGTACATTGCACGTATGGTGTGAATATAAAGGATAATGAATGTTCATCCCTTAACGAAGTTGAATGCATGGTCTAATGTTGAATGTATGGAGAATTAGATGAATGAATGTTCATCTTTAATGAGAATGCATCTTTTGGACGAATTCATTCCTCTTGGTGTGAACAAGATGGTTTGGATTTCTTACATGAACTTGGCTCCCTTGTGTGAACATGATTGTTCGGTTTCTTCTTATACCTTGAATCCACATGCTTGGATGAATATACATGCATGATGAATTGTTCTTGAATTAAATGATATCATCCTCATTTATTATTGAATGTAGACTTTATTCATGTTTGGTTCTTGAATGTTAATTCATGAATAATTACATTCATCTCTCTTGGGGCGTGAATAAGACTCTTGGGCTGCCTTGAATGAATGTGCATCTTGTATGGTTTAATATGATGCTTCACCTTGCAATGATATAATACATGATTGAATGGTGAAATATCCCTTGGTTGCTACTGCCTTAATGGGTTCACATTGGAGTAAGTATGTAACACCAATGTCCCGTATACCTTACCGTACACGAGATACAGATGTCACATCTCTTTTTAAACATTTTCCCATTTGAAAACACGAAAAATTTTGTTTCGTTTTATAAACAATTTTTAAATTTAGCAACAATAAAACATTCATTAAACTTACGTAAATAAATAAAAAGTAATATTCAAACATTTCATCATTTTACATCTAGGTAATCAAAATACTTTTCAGAGTGTTTTGACTAAGTCTATTACATGCCAACTAATTACATCAAAAAGTAGACATGTGTCATACTGTTAAATGTCTGATAATCTCCTTACTCCATTGGAAGTAAAATCTACGCGTGAAATTAACACACAGTAAGAAATTTCTTAGTGAGACATAATAATCATAAGCAAAATTCTACATACAAGTATATTATGACAATTCAAATATCCATTACTTTGTTCAATTCATCAAACATTCTATAGTTTACTTCTATAATACTAATACAGCCATTTCTTAACCATTACTCTAATATACGTAGATTTTACACCCACTACCAATATGGAAATTTATACACTTACTATGAATTTCCTAGTTTTGAACATAAAGTGCCCATACATAAATTCATCCACTCAGTATGAATTTCTTAAGTTTTACACATTAGTGCCCATACGGAAATTCATCCACATAGTATGAATTTCTTAAGTTTTACACATTAGTGCCCATACGGAAATTAATCCACTTAGTATGAATTTCTTAAGTTTTACACATATAGTGCCCATACGGAAATTCATCCACTTAGTATGAATTTCTTAAGTTTTACACATATATTGCCCATACGGAAATTCATCGACTTAGTATGAATTTCTTAAGTTTACACATATAGTGCCCATACGGAAATTCATCCACTTAGTATGAATTTCTTAAGTTTTTGCACACTTAGTGTCATTTGGTAATCACCATACATATATCAATAAATCATAAAACTATGACTACCATAACATATACGTACATAATTGAATGCACGCACTTGGCTTGCCTCGCTTTGGTATCCAAAATGTAAAGTTGATTACTCCGGAACTTGGCCTTTTCCTTTTGCTTTACTTGACTCAGGAGCTTGATTTTGATCTATTCCATATCCATTAAATACATGTATAATATCAATTGTAAGTATATTTCCTAACAATTATACTTAAACATTACTCAAAAGTACCTATTATTAACTTTTCTACAACAATATCAGCCTATCTTACAATTATGGCTACTTATAACATCTAACCTCTTCCAAGAACATGTAAATCTAAAAATCACACCCTTTTTCTAACATGTTCTTATTCCCATCCAATGCTTCTAATCTCTTATTTACCACTTTAAGAATTCAATTCTACCAATAAACACTCATATATTAACATATCATTTCAAACCCCATTTTCTATAATCTTCATTATTTCCCTTATCTCATCGTTTTAATCCCATCTAATCCTTTCTTAAGCTTCTATCATATACAAGGCTTCAGTAACCAACCAAAAACGAAAGGATAAACTAGCAATTTAAAAACTCACCTTTGAGCTATGGAGGAGAGCTATCCACGAGGAAGAAGAACAAGAAAAGAGTTGAACTTGCTAATCTCATTTCCCCTTATTTCTTTACTTTAATATATTTTAAAGAATGAATTTTAAATTCATTTTATTCTAAATAACCAAAATGCCCTTTTAATCCTCCATTACTACAATTTAGTCTAAACTACTATTCCCAAATCATTATCATCTTTTATCACTTAATCAAATAGATTCTCAAATTTTAAATCCTTTCAATAAAGTCCTTAATTACATATTTGGGGAATTACAAAGTATGTTCCTTGAATGCTCTTAGTTCCTCACGTCTAAAGATGATGTAGGTTCAGAATTGGAAGCATGTTTGGCATGTGATTCATGCATGGCACCAATATAGCTAGATAGGTGAGTTGTTGCTAGCTAGTGTCACTTCAGCTACCCAGCTAATAGTTTAGCTACATCCAGTTGTCTTTAGTCTTCAACTCAGTTACTAAGTCCTTCAGCTAACTTTTAAGCTCTCTTAAGCTAAGTGATCTAGAATAACACGTTCATGGGCTAACATGAGTTTCCATAGTATGAATTCATGTTCCATGAGATACCATAAGTTACCTTAGCTTCCAATGTATTTAAGTGAAGCATGGAAACAATTACTTAAATAGATAATAAGTTAGGAATACAATGATAACATGTTTTATTCCTAACTAATGAATGCAAATGATATGCAAGTTTCCTTTAATAATGTGAAACGTAACAAATGTATGAATTAAACTAACTAAATATGTAATTTCATAGGATATATATGAATATCATATAGTATACAAGTAAATGAGAACATATGAATATCCAAGCATAGTCTAAAGTGTCAAAGAATGTTTATGTCATATGTAATGCATAAATAAGCAAAGAATCAATGAAAAAAGGAAGAACTCTCATAGAATCAGCTTGGAATAACTTCAAAGTTGTGAGCATGTTCTGAAAGAATTTGGTACTTGGAAGGATCATATCACAATAGTAGCCTTATGCAGGGCCACCTAAGAAATTCAAAAATCAGTGAGGATGTTATTTCCTTATATTTTTTGTTAGGTAAAATTTTAAGGTAAAATTTTCTTAAGGGAAAGAATTATCACACCCCAAGATGTGGGTTAAACTTTAAGCAATTAAAATTCTAGTGTCATTGTGTGAGTGCCCTAAAACTATAGGGACTTTTGTTGTAATTAGGCCAATGATAAAATATTTGTATACCAATTTCAGTTTTGGCTTTCATTTCTCCCCTTATTTTTAAATTTTTAAATTATATCTCTCTCTAGTGGTTCATTATTTTTGTGAAGTTTTCCCGCTCCTGATCACCAAGGTTTTCATTGTCGACACCATGTGGTTTCACTCATCTTGTACTATCGTCTAGTGCTCTTGGTGTCTTTGTCATCGTCATCGTTAATTTTGGGGAAGGAATAAAACTTTCAAGTTTAAGAAAACCCTAGATGGGTCGTCCACCGCCGTGAATCAACTATGTTAAGTGATTCCTCATACTTCAAAATACAAATCTAGAAAATTTCATGAATTTCGACCACTATAAAGGCTTTCACATGCCACATGTGTCATCGCTATGCATGTGGGACTGCTTTAGTAGTTTTATCTGTTGACTAGTCTGGCCCTGAACTGACCATGAATCATTTAATCGATCTAACCAGTTAACCCAACCCATTAAATATTGATCATTAACCGTTAATTTTGACCATTAACTTTGACTTTGACTTGTTTACTTTTTAAAGACCCTTATCTCGATTTTTTTTAATGTCCTAAGTCTATTTTCGTAGTCTATTTTTTCAAATTCTAACTTGAAAGCCCTAATTTGCATCTTTTATTACTTTACAATATTGTTATGTTAAGTAAATTCTGGAATCTATGACCTTACTCTTCAATATTTTGTTCTGAATATGATCACATGTCCCCATACTACTCTCTAGTAGGTCTGAATCACCTCTTTTCATATCAACTTAACACCGTATTTTCGATTAGAATACATGTGAGTGTTATTAATTGAATTACTGGTTAATTTTTTTAATTATGTATGACCTGATTTCTTTTATAGTAATACATTATCATTATGTTTCTGTTACTCATGAACTAGTATTGTTATTTGTGAGAAGTGTAAAGTTTAGTCGGTATAGATTAGCTAGTATAGGTGTGTCCCCTTGACCCGTATGATGCATTTAATAATTTTATACTTTTATTCTATATGTTGTTATTTGTACGCTTGTTCGTATTCTGATTATGTTGGTCTAAGATATGTCTAATTCCTAATTAATGTGGTATCACCTTTTATATGTGTATTGATATATTCTGTTTTTGCAGGGATCCTCTACAGATGGCATAATCTCGTCCTGTTTCTGTATGGGATCCTCTACGGAGGGCATAGTCCCCTTCTTGTTTCTACATGGGATCCTCTATAGAGAGCGAAATCTCTATCATATTTCTATTTGGGATCTTCTTCAGGTGGCTATATCCTCATTCTTATTTATGTTTCTTCTAGGATCCTCTACAAAGTACGATATTCCCATCCTATTTCTGACCAGTATCCTCTATGGAGGACTACATCCCCATCATATTCTATTTTGTGTACCTCTTTAGAGGGTAACATCCCTATCTTGTTATTCGCAACCAAAGGTAATGTTGTGTGAATTTCTTTTATGATAATTTAGTGCATTTTAGTTGGTTTTATGTGGCATGAATTTAAAGTTGCATCTTTATGTCATGTCTAAGTTATTTATGATATGTTATCAACATATGTTGCATTTAAAGGACACATTGAGATTTGTAGTTTACTTTGTTTATGTCTTTCCTTTTCAGATCAGTTTAGTTATTGGAGGTGTAGACTTGATTTTATACTATTTGAGGTTTAATATTTATTTTCATTCTCTTAAAATGTTGCATGTGTTTATTTCTGATATTGTATTTATTAAATTTTTTAAAATGTTTATAAAAAATCCACTCATTGATCATTTATGTGATCAATGTGGTCCCTCTGATTTAGTTGTAACTCATGGGTTGGGTTTAGGGGGTTACATGGGAACTTAAAGGATAAAACATCAATTTGGATGGAACATTGTAACCTTCTACTTGTGCATGAGTTTGAATGAGCATTAATAAATTTGCATGTTTAATAATGCATGGCAGTTCATTATTGCACATAAATAAATTACACATGAAGAAATGTGTATGCTGATTCATTTAAGTAAGGAAATTTGCATGTTTAATAATGCATGGCAGTTCATTATTGAACATAAATAAATTACACATGAATAAATGTGTATGCTGATTCATTTAAGTAAGGTAGTTCACTTAAATATGATAGTTCATTTTAGTGTTAGTTCATTTAGTTTGCATGGCGTTTTCATTTTTCAATTTTATTCAAGTTATTAAGTATAAATGTTTCCTATGTCTAGCAATTTCGGCTAAGGATGAAGCTTGGATTTTGTGATTGCTCGAATTTTTCAAGGGATAATAACCATTAAATAAATTCATAATCATCTATTTAATAGAAACTATTCAAATTCATAATCAAAGCTTTTGAAGTCCAAAATTTTCTCCAATGTGGAGGCATAAATGTCTACAATCATTCTAAATATATCTACATTCATCCTTTATTTATCATAGAGAATCAAGCTTTCGAAGTTTAAAGGTCTCTTCCATGCTGAGAAATGGGTGTCTACATTCACCCTAGAGATGTCTACAGTCATCATATAGCTCCACTAAGTCCATTCAGTTACCAAGGGAATTTAAAGTTCACAAACTATTATGTGTGCCTTCATTAGCATTAAAATGAAGACTTTACTCTCTTGTTTGTCTTTTCAATTCTTTACTAGAAACACTACAAATAGGCTTTCATTTTATCTTTGTAAACAAAACTTTTGATTTTTATAAACATACCTGAGAGTGTTCTTTAAATATTCTTGTGGTATATTTCTATCTATTTTTTATATCGTTGGTTCCTAGTTCCTTATAACTAGTGGGTCACGACCATCCTCTTCTACATTAGGTTCAAGAACTTATAAGGTCCGGGTCAACATTCAACATAGTGTTGGTTCTTCCTTGTTCCCACGCCATCCTCAAGCCAATCGATCCTTTCTCATAGCTACTGTTTTCATCACCTTTTATATACTTCCTATTCACAGTCAACCCATCATAAACACCATCACATCTTTCCAAACATTATTATACCTTTCGCCATTCAAACTCTACAAAGTTCATCTTTTTCAACTTAAAGTTATTTCCCAAGTTCTTACTAGAATCTAACTCAACCAAATTCATATATAATTCGGCAAACATCACAACCGAATTCATACCATTTGGTATCAAAGCCTTGATGATTCAATATGTTGTTTTTTTCTCTCTTGGTTTCAAGAAAAAATGAAAAAAGAAAAAAAAGAATGACCACCTAACTTACTATTGCAATTTATGATCCGAGGGATGACCAAGTTGTTATAGCTAATCCCAGAGTGGATGAGTCAGATTGAAGACACTCAAACTCAAATGAGACAAAGGAAAAAAATAAAGAGATGAAGCATATAACGAGGAGCTCGGAGAAGATATGGAAGAAAAACAAGTGTATGACCAAGTTTCCCAATAAGGCTTGGAAAATGAAGGTGCGAGACACCAAAGAGTTCGTCCAAAAATAGAAGATAATCTCTGCAACATAAAGATTTCCATTCCACCCTTACAAGGAAAGATGGATCTTGAAGTTTACCCTGCTTGGGAAAAGAAAGTTGAGCACATCTTTGAGTGCTACAACTACTCCAAGATTAAGAAGGTAAAACTAGATGCCATTGAGTTTATGGATTATGCACTAGTATGGTGGGATCAACTGACCTCTAACAGAAGATGAAATGGTGAAAGACCTATTTCAACTTGGAATGAGATGAAGGTGGTAATGCATAGAGATTCATCCTGACCCACTACCATTGAGAGTTGTTCAATAGACTTTAAAATCTTACGCAAAGAAAACAAAGCGTTGAATATTATTATAAAGAAATAGGGGTGTCCTTGATTCATACTAACATAGACGAAGATCGAGAAGTTACAATGGCATTTTAGGACACATTGTAGCGAATGAAAATATATGAGTCAGTTTTTAAAGGATTTGAGTAGCACTAGAACTTAATCAAGGAATACTTCTGAAGGGTGCATTCTTGTTGCCATTGTGAAGTAGGTAAATGATTTTGGATGTATTCTGGAATTTGATCTCCAGTGATTTAAGTTCTAAAGATGTCATGGTTGTCGTGAACTGACATGAAGCATAAGTGTTGCGAGCCACTGAAGAGTTTTGGATTGAAGTGTCATTTTTGAATCCAGATAAAGTGCTTGAAATGATTAATGTCTATGAAATTGAAGATTTGTTTCAGATTAAGAATTAATGTTTCATTGTGTGAGATAATGAAGTATGAAAATTCTAGAAAGATTTCAAGTTGAACATGATTTAGATCTGGAAGTCTGAAAGAGCAAAGTACCATGTTTAAAGCTCAAATAAAGTGATTTTTACCCTATGTTTTGTATCAATGAACCAAACTGGACAATTTCTAGAATCATTCTCATTCCAATTTTATAAATTTAAAATTCGATGAGTGTTGAGCCTCATAACTTAGTGTGATGACGAATATGATATTAAAGGAAAGTGTTCATGTATGTGGTGAATGTGTAAATCTGAAGGTGATTCAATTATATCTGAAAGAAACAATTATGTTTTTATGTTGCACTGAAGCTAAGTAAGTGTATTTTCCCAAAAATCGACTATGTTGGATTCTTAATTTTTGAGAATAACGAGGAATCTTAGTATGCAGATCATGTGAAATTCATTTTGATACTCATGAATGGAAGCTTTGCATGTAAAGGGATATGTATAAGACATGGTCTGTAAAGGTAATTATGTGTGGAAGAGTAGGTCATTCCTTGCTATCCAATGAATTAAGATTTATCTATAATTTTAAAAGTTAATTTTTTTCAAACAAGAGTTTTATGTAAACCTGAAGAAGTATGGCATCTATGTTTAGTGGTGAAGAATAGATATTATCCAAGTATCTTCGTGAAAGAAAGTATTCAGATTGGACATAAAGGGAAAACTGAGTCATAGATTCTCTAAAACATATTTGATACTTAAGAAGATAAGATCATTGGTTTACCAAACTAAGTAGACTCGTAAACTTGAATGTCTTTTGGATTCTTTTTATGTGTCTACATTGAGATAATACCGTTTTGACCTCATTAATGTTATTTTGATTAAGGATATTAAACTGAGATGTAATTTATTCAATGTAGAGGATTCTGATCAGATTTTGGATTATGATAAAAGGGTTTTATGAAGTAAATGACTTCTGATGGATAGGATTCAGTGAAGGAAGTGTAGTCATGCATAAGCTACCAAGAGACTGAAGAATTTATGAATGCTCAATTTCTACGTATCTTTGACTCGGGTAAATTTTGAGGAAGAAATTTATTTTTTAGGGGGAGATTTAAAACACCCTAAATTTTTTCAAAGGATTAAATTATGAAATATTGAAGTTGGAATTCAAACTTAAAGAAAATAGTGGAAAATTAAGGACCAAGTTGAATGTAGGGAAAAGGTTAAAGTCTAAAAGGAGAACTCTATAAAAATTAGTGACTTTGGGTGTACTTTATCCTTTTTAAATTGATAGCCATGAAATAAGAAAAAGAAAAGTTTTGAGGGATGTGGGGGATCAAAAACTACGACCCCATACATCTTAAACCCCATGTTTTATCATTTGTGCTAAAGTATTGTTGTGATGAATAGTAATAATAATATTATATGGCTTAAAGTACCCCCAAAACATTTATGCCTCCAGTTTTGATCTATAGGTTTCTGAAAACCCATTTCCCTTTTTCCACATTTCATTATTTAAGCTTCAGTCGTCGATCTCCGTGATTCGTCAGTGTGGCCATAACTGCCAACGCCATCGGGACCACCTCATACTCACGACCAAAACCTATCCATCCACTCTCTGTTAAACTACACCAATCACCATTGAGGTCGCCCCAAAGGGATGTTAGAATTCAAGGCTCCCTCTCTATTTTTCCATGATTCATTACTGACCAGCCACCGATGAGTCTCACCCCCGCACCAATATTCTCTTCTCACTTTTTCTCTTCGTTTAGAACCTACAGTGTTTTCACTGTTGTCGTGGAGGAGCGTGGTGGTTACGAAGTTTAGTCGTTCATAAAATGGCCTTTTCGTCGCAAACCGAACATGGTATGTGATTTGAAATCACCTGATTTTTAAAAATTTTGGTGTCGCTCCGACCATCAAGGAAGAAGTACGCGCCACCCCCTACGCGTGAACTTTTTTTTTTGCTTGAAATATTCTAGAATTTAGGCTAAACTAGTTTGGACCAGTCAGAACCTTCTAATTTGACTAAATTGAATCATTTAAGACCAAGCCTAGCCGTTTTGCATTGACTCGGTCGAGTCATCGTTGATCGGTCGTTGACTAGTGATGATTGATCATTGACTAGACATTAATTTTTTCGACATTTTGAGTTTATTTTTAAGGTCCGGTTAACCAAGTTTAAACCTAGTAAGTTATTTTTAAGCAGTAAACCTACCAATTTGATTGATTTTCATGTTTAAGCTTCAATTATTATGTAATTTCTTTTGTCATGTATCCGAGATACTTTGAGACGTCAAATTCAAGTTCTAGAGTGTTCGAAAGGAGTCTAAAGGTTGGCTGAATTATCTCAAATATGATGTAATATTTTACTACATTTTTTGTATATTTTACAGTACATAATAATAATTGGTTAAGGTATGAATGAATACGATTGATCTTGTGATTATCGTTGATTGTTTTAAACTCGAATTGAATACAAAAATTGGATAGTAAATTGAATAACACTCAAATGACTAGCGTAAGAAATTATGACAAATAGGAATTTCAATCTTGATGGTTAATTAAATAAAATAGATTATTATTGTGAAAATATTTAATGTCTAAAATATTTGGATGAAAAGTGACAAAACACCATTATGATATAAAAAGGATATGGATTAACCCTGGAAATAGAAATAACCCTAAAAAATCATATTTGATCCGAAATAATTACGGATTCACCTGTTAAATACTTGACCAATTTAGAAAAATCCTAATAATCGATTTTGACCTTAAAGATGGAAAAATACTTAGAATTTTTATTTATGAAAAGACACGTGAAGACTAGTTCACTGAAAGTATTTCATATGTATGAATTGTTTAAAATGACCAAAAATACCCTAATAATTGAAATGAACTAAATATCCTCTTGACTTGGATTGAGTGAATGTCTTTGGATAATTTTTGAAATACTAATAAAACTTAAGTGTTGTGACCTCAAAAAGTTATCTCAGATATTTCTGATAAGGCATTTGGTACTAAGAATGAATATTCAAGAAGTATCTTTGTCCGAATACTTAGTAAATATCGCATTACTAAGATCCGTTTAGTTGGATTGGATTTTAAAGACTAGGAAAACATTAAGATTCTTGAATAATATAAATATCCATTATACACTCATTAAATTAATTTATCAAAATTCTTCTGGAATTATAATGACTAAAATGCCTCCGTAGGCCTAATTGATGGGATCTTATTTCTGAAATAAATTTAAAGTTGACAGAAGTTTTGTGTTTTCATTCCGAATAATTGCCTAGTGTCTCTAAGAAATAATTTGGCCCTATAGTGTGTTCCTTGTGAAAATGAATATTTTCTATGATTTTAAAAGTATGACTCTATTACCTGAAATAAAAAAATAATCTTTGATTTTTGTTTTCTGATATAAAAGTATATTTGATTCATGATTTCTAATATTTCTATTTTTTTCAATTCTTTCGACATATCTTGCGGAGTACGATACATGTATAATTAGGAGCATATAGGTCACATTATTTTTTATATTAGATTTTAAAACTTGTTTTGATATTGTCTATTATTGAATTCTATTTTTAACGTATGAATGATTTCTGAACTTATGTTTTCATTTATAATTTTTTTTTGTAACACCCCATACTACGTCACGAAGAATAACCCATATATCTAAGCATACATTAGATTCTGAACTTATCAGACAAATCAAAAACACTAAACATGTATACTATGTAGTAGAATTTTAATTTAAACATGCATCATCCAATATATGGCAGTGGATAACAAATAACAATTTATGCATCATTCAAAACTCAATGCATTGCAATATATACACAATTAACTATACAGTGGTAAATTAGACACTTCACATCATCAAATAACTCAACTATAAATGCTAATTAAAGTTTACTAATAATCATTATTAATCATTAATTAGTGACATACAAATTTTCAAATTAATCGGATATCAGACAGGGACCTAATTAAACATGCCTTTATATGGACTAAAATGTGAACAATTTGAAAGCCATATAAGATATAATATTAATTAGTGATTCATTTCTAGATCATTTTAAACTTATATAAACTTCCTAGGGTCAAACTAAGACTTAGGGATACTTTGGATCTTCAATGAATGCAATTTTACCATTTTTCATCGAGCAAACAGCGAATGGATCGATCTTTTGTAAAACAGTAGGTTTGGGATCAATCCTTAATACAAGGGATCGATCTTTTTTGGGAAGGGATAGATCCTTTCCCATAAGGGATGAATACGTTTTCTGAAAAAGTGCATATGTCACACCCTAATTTAGGGTCTAAATTTTAGAAATTATAAAGTATTGAATTAAAGGTATTTTGGAAGAAATTGAGGATTAAAGTGTAAAATCGCAAAGTTGGCATACCATTTTAGAAAATGAGAGAAATTTAGGGACATAGCCCTGAATTTTCCCATTTTGTGTCAGCAGAGAATATGTTGAAATGCTTAAAGTTTGGTTTCTGGCTACAAACCAGAAACAAAGCCCCCAAATTCCCAACCCCATCGGTCTATCTTTGTCGCCCCGATTCTCCACCGCCCAGCCACTGTTTGTCGATCTGAAACCACCAATAGACTCACTATTGAACGTATAACAAAATCCAACCTTTATCTCATCGTGAATCAGCGTCGTTTGTCGTAAAACTTAACTGGAAGCTTCGTCGGTTTTAACTCGATCAATGTTGGTTTTCCGTCGATTTCGGTTTATCCGGCTACCCGCTCATCACACATCCTACACCATCAGACTCACCGTCACCGTGCGCTCAAAACCCGACCAAAATCGTTGTGTCGTTGTTGCTATGTCCTCCTCACTCACCGATCACCTTCAGATAAGTTAGTACGTTTTAAAATTCTATAATCCGTTATGTTTTGGTAAAAAATAACACTTGCACGAGACTCCATAGGTGTCGATCAACAAATCTGGAAAATATCATGACGAACCGACGACCATAGTCGCAGTACGCGTCGCCCTCTACGCGTGGGTGTCGTCCGCCAGTAGTTGCCCGGCTGGACCGATCTGAGCCGAGCCACTGAGCCGCCTAGCCGTTGACCGTTGACTGGCCGTTGACGTACCGTTAACTTTTTTCGGGTACATCTATCCTTACTTTTATTCGATGTCATGGGTCCATTTTTTAGGTCTGTTTTGCCAAATTTCAACCCAGTAAGATGTTTTTCACTGATTAATTACCCGATTAGATCCATTTTTTTCAATTAAGCTCCGTTTTGATGAAATTTCTATTGATTTGTATCTGATGAATTATTGGATGTTGAATTCAAGTTCGAGGGAAATTAAATGGTGTTTAAATGGTCGATCACTATGGAACAAAAATTGAGCTAATACTCTACTACCTTTTGTATGCTTTTCGGAACTCATGGATAGATGGTAATTGCTCAATTGAAATAATTGGTTCATTAGAGTAGTTAAGTATCTTTGGACTCATATAGAAATTAGATTAAGGACTTAACATTGTATAAGACTATTACGACTCGAAAAGGAAATTAGTATACTGATCGGAAACAAATATTGGATCAATGAATAAATCAGTGAATCAATCAATCTCAAAACACGTAATTTCTAATTAATCTTGTTAAGCATTAAATGTAGGAAATATTTGGATATGAAATTACCGAAAAGAGAACCATGGATAAATTACAAAAATGCCCTTGTACTGAAAAAAGATCAAGACTTCTCCTAGTGGGAAATTAACCTCCAGTGAGCAAATGAGCAAAGTACTCTGAACTTTAATGGAACTAGAATACTTTCAAGCTAAATTTTCCCGAAGCAATGCCACTGTTCGGAATTGAATAAAATTATGATAATACCCTTAAAGAGTAAAATGAAATATGGATGACTATGATAATAGAGACGACCTGAGAACTCATACCTTGATTCACTGGAACATTGGGATCATCAAATTAAATTTCATATCTATATTGGAATTATAGAAATATCTCTAATTTGTAAAATGTCCAAAATGTCCCTAAAGTGTAAAATGACCTAAAGTACCTCTAAACTCTGGAATTTCTAATACCACAGTTCTGAAATGAACTGAGTGGAAGTATTGTACGTATCTGAATCGTTGAAATGACGAATTAATCTGGAAACTTTGAAGTGATCGGGATAGACTTGACTAATAAATGAACTTAGCAACCTCAATGATTGAGGATTAAGTAAATGATTTGGATAAGTCTGGAAACTTTGATGAACTTACATGATGTATAATTAATATGGGTTATGAACCACAAATCAAGTAAGTCAGCATTTCCTGATACCGTTGAAATGTGGAAGTGAAATAAAGACCTATGAAATATATGGTCATCTCCTTAGGATATATTCAGCAATGATTATGAAGATGATCTATGGATAAGAATTATTGGTATTAAAGAGTGAATACCCTTGAAGGACAATGAATTGACCATTTGACAGGCATCAATTCTGGGAGTTGTTCAGCTCGAGTTATTCGATAATCCGATAGATCAACACAAATTATAAGTACCTTAAATCTTCGTTTCTCCCTTATCAGCTCAAATTACTCCAGTTATATATGAAAACACAAATAACTCATATGCAAAGGATTTTGAATACCCCATTTGGTTCAATTGGACTAAAATCCCGTTAATTCAATGCATACTTCTGAATACCCATGATTGTTTGGGTAATGGAATCACTCCGTAAATCTGAATCTAGAATTATTCTGTATAAAGGTTCTTGAACACCTTACTAAGGCACCTGAATCATAGCAGGATTCTAAAGTATCAACTCGAAATGTCTGATTAGATCTATTAGTAATCCGATCCAATTACTTCAGTTTCATGTTTTCCATTTCTGATAAACCACCAAGTGCTTTTGAAAAATACTTGGATCCTCTAGTGTGTTCCATATGTACTACATGATGGTTTTATATGTTTTGAAATGCGTTTTAATGAAAATATTGATTTACTAGTTTATGAACCATGGCAACATGGTATGTGATATCTGATTACGATTTTCATCGAAAACTATGAATTGTTCTTGATTTATGGAATCATGTAATTTACTGGTTTATGAATTATGGTTACCTGAAATGTGTTATCAGGTTTCCTATTTTCATTGGAAAATATGATGGTTATTGATTTATAGACCATGAAATATATTGGTTACTACTGGAACTATTTTATTAGGATATTATATGAGTACACTAGAGTATAAAGGTACGGCTCTAATCAAGCTGGTAAATCCTTACGGACCTAAGGTGATCCTTGGGTAGGCCCCAAGGTATTCCCATAGGTTAATAATGGGACTGCTTATGGTGTACAAGTGGAGATCAGTTATACGGGTTATTTCATTATCACGGTTATGACATATTACTGGATCACGGTCCAGATATTACAATTTACAACTAAAACTGATTTATATTGGATATTTGTATGGATAAGATTCTAGAGTATGGAGGCACAACCCTGATCTAGCTGGTAAGTCCTTACAGACCTAAGGATACCCTTGGGTAGGCCCATAGGCCCCAAGGTATATCTTAGGTTGGCTCCCTTTACTGTTTGCTTAAGGTAAGCCCCATGGACACAGTTCTGGGGAACTGCATAATGGAGTTTGGTTGGAGGGTTCCGCTATTGTTTTAAAAGATTGTTGAGTTAATCGATCTATGGAATTGGCCAAGAGGGGGTGAATTGGCAATTAAAATTTTGGTGAAAGCTTTTGTAGAAAATTGAAAAGATTTGCACATCAATTTAGAGTGGTTTGACTTTCTCAACCAAAGTCTATGTCCACTACCTTAGCTATTCACACTAAGGATTTTCTAACAAATTCACTAATTTGTTCTTTATTTTGAGGCCAAAGAGATAACCTTACAACTCCCTCAAGAATATACCCCAATTCTTGAGAACACTCTTTCTCAAAGATAATATTACAAATTTGCAAACTTACAAGGAAATCCTCACAAGGTAGATTGTTTGCACAATTCTAGAACAAAGAAAAGAACACTCAAAAATGAATACAATTGAGTACAAGTAGTGTTCTTGAAAGCAAAATGAATATTGAATGAAAAATAGGCTTGAAATGCGCAAACTTGAGGTTTGATGCTTTCTCTTTGATTCTCTCTTGATTCTTGTTTCTTGTGTTTTCTTGTTGTTGATCAATGGCTTCTAAGCTTGTTTAAATACACCTTCAAATGATTTTGAATGTTGGGGATGATTAGTGGAGTCAATAGAGCCGTTTTAGTGTGAAATCAATTAATAAAACAGCTTGGAGCATGGGGGAATCGATACCCCTCATAGGGAATGGGTTCCCTAAGTGTAAAATTCAAATATTTCAACCGTTGATCAGGGGGGAATCGGTACACCCTTGGGGGGAATCGGTTCCCTCCAAGCATTCTATTTTTCTCGGAGCCAAACCATTCAGGGGGAATCGATATCCCCTTGGGGGGAATCGGTTCCCTCTGGACAATCTGGAATTTTTGGCTTGAAACGGTTCGAAATACTTTGTAAAATTGTTTTGAAATTATTTTAAGATTAAAACTTAATTTTACACTTGAGTAAGGATTAAAAATGACATTTGAAAGATTTGGAGTAATATTTTGATATTCGAATAATTATATCGAATATACTCGAAAAATCTTTTGGAAAATCTTAAAATTCATTTAACTTAATTTGTTATATCGAAATATCAAAATGTTTTCAATAATCTCCCCCTTTTTGATATAACAAAACATTTCAGTAATTTTAAGATTTTGAAATCAAGTTTTGAAATTACTCCCCCTTACTCTAATATTTCTCCCCTTTAAAAACACTTTAACATTTTCTCCCCATTTTTGTTAAATCAAAAAGACCTTTAAAAGATTTTAAACAAGGTTTTGAAATCATTTAGCCAATTGATTATAAATATATATATAGCTTAAGCTGCTAAGATCATAATCAAGAGAAACGTTAGCCATTAGTTTCATAATCAATATTCATAAACAATGTGATATGGAGAAATTGGTCATATATCTAACATGATATAAATGATGCAAGAATGAATAAATTTAACCAAACCAAATATATATAGAAATATAAGTTCAAACATCCATAATCCATCAAACAAATTCAAACATCCAACAATCAAAGTTAAAACAATCCAAAGTCATTCAAAATGTTGAAGCAATAAACTCCATGTTCTATTTCAAAGTACTAAAGCAAGACAAAGAATCAAGCATCCGCAGGAGGATCGGGACGAGGAAAATGAGCTCGCATAGCGGCCATCTCAAGTGAAAGTGCATCAATGCATTCATTCATAGAAGAGTTGTTCGCGTGCATCTCTCGGAGAATCTCCAATTGTTGAGCTCCCATTGTGGATAACTGAGACTCTATGGAAGTGAAGCGAGAATCCATGGATGCATACCGAAAATCAAATGTCTCCATAAAGGATTGAAAGTATGGGGGCATTTGATCCTCTGGTCGTGCTTGTTCCTCTGGTGGAACTTGTTCCTCGTGTTGTTATTGCTCATCGTTGGAGTTGTCGGCTTCCGGAGGTTGTTAATGAGAATGAACCCAAAGAGCAGTCTCTTCATTGAACTTCCATCCCGATTTAGTTAAAGAAGCATAATTTCTTATTGGGAACAAGATTTACGGTTTCCACAAGTTCAAAAAAGATAATCTGTGGAAGGTTGATTTTAAGATTATTTTGGACACAATGTAGCCAAAATAAATCCATCGCTCGGAGAGTAGAGTAACGGCCTCCGAATGGTCGAAACCACCAAGAGATCATGAGATGAAGAAAACAGTCATGAAGATCTAATACACTCGCACTATCCCTTCGTTTATATTGAGATCCTACCGTCAGTTTTTCATTGTCCAACCCGTCATTATCTAATCCTAATGCTTTGGCTATGTATTCCGGGTCAAGATGAAATAATCGTCCTAGAAGATAGGATTAAATTCTTGTGGTAAATGTTTTCTCCCGAATTTGAATGCAAATGGCATTAGAGTATAAGATACGAACGAGTTGATGGTAGACTATTGGTTCAAGCTCAAAAAGTTTGTCAAATTTCCACTCTTGAAGAGTAGGAAGATGTCGAAAATTGATGTCTAACATGGCTTGAAGAGATGGGATGCGTTCTTCCCGGATTTTGTAGGACTCAAAGTATTGACAAAACCTAAAATAGAGATTTTGTCTACGACCGGGTTCATTGAAGCAAGAATTGTGAATGGTCATGTTTAGATCATCGGGATTAGGAATAGGAATATTTTGGATAGGTGGAGGATTTGAGGTGAGTTTGGAGGTTGGCTAGAACGACTAGAAGAAGGTCTAGAATTTGTGAGACATGATTTAAGGTAATCAGAATGGAAAGAATAACCTGCAATTTTAAAACACATGTATGCAATGTAATCAATCCCAAAACTCAATTGAGTCCTCAATATCTCAAGGTTCTCTAAACCAATCCTAATGGGAAAAGTTTTTGAAAAATATTGAAAAATAAAGTTTTGAAAATCAATATACGTATAGTTTTCATACTAACAACATAATTAAATCAAAACACAACATTTTGAAATTAATTAAAAATTTTCATTTTTTTTATTTCAAAAATTCAAGAATTAATTGAAAATTATGAGATTTTTATGAAATTAGTTGTAAAATCTAGTTTCTAAACACTAAACAATCAATGTCCGATCACTATTTCAATATAGAACTAATTAAAACTAGTTTTATGTTCAAAAATTGATAAAATAGAAGTTTTAGAAAAATACCTTGAAGAATTTCGGATTTGAGTGATATTGAATGAAGTTTCCACAATTTTGATGATTCCAATAGGTTTAGGAGTTGATATTTGAAGTAATTTCGATTAAAAAAGTTGTTTTTGATTAAATATGGAGAAATGGATAGAGTAGAGAGGAGAACGGCGGCAAAAAGAAAGAAGAGAGGTTTTGAGTGAGAGAGGGTTTTCTGGGCGTGATATAACCAGAACCCTCAGGGGGTATCGATTCCCCTACATGGGGAATCGATTCCCCTTCAAAGGGGAAATTGGTTCCCCTTCAAGGGGGTATCGATTCCCTCTGCACTAAAATTGCTAAAATTTGATTTTAAACACTCAAAATGCTAAATTAATTTGCTCTAGTGGTTTGGAAACTCATATTATGAAAATTAACTATGTTCAATCAATCAAATCTATCATTAAGAATGCAATCAATATTAATTATAAGCATTTTTCATTTATTCTTAAAAGTGCTAAAATTATTTTAAACACTAAGTGAACATAGGTCAGTTAAACCTAACTCTCTCCTAAGTGTCCAAAATCTTTCCTTGTCTAAAGGCTTTGTAAAGATATCCGCTAATTGATGCAAAGTATCAACAAATTCTAGAACTATATCTTCCTTAGCGACATGGTCTCTAATGAAGTGATGTCTTATTTCAATGTGCTTAGTTCTAGAGTGTTATATGGGATTTTTAGTGAGACAAATAGCACTAGTATTGTCACACTTGATAGGAATGGTAACTACTTCAATTCCATAATCAAAAAGTTGTTGTTTCATCCATAAAACTTGTGCACAACAACTACCAGCTGAAATGTATTATGCTTCAGTGGTAGATAATGCAACACAATTTTATTTCTTTGAAAACCAAGAAATCAGCATATTTATTTCCAAGGAATTGGCAAGTACCAGAGGTTCTTTTCCTATCTAATTTGCATCCTCCATAATCCGTATCAGAGAAGGCATGCAAGCTAAAGCTACAGTCTCTAGGATACCAAAGTCCTAATCTAGGAGTGTCCTTAAGGTATCTAAAGATTCTCTTAACAGCTAGTAAATGTGATTTCTTAGGGCATGATTGAAATCTAGCACATAAGCAAACACTAAACATAATGTCCGGTCTACTTGCAGTTAGATAGAGCAAAGAGCCAATCATTGACCTATATAATTTAACATCCACACATTTACCTCCTTCATCCAAGTCAAGCTTTGTAGAAGAGCTAATTAGAGTGTCATGAGGTTTCTCATTTTCCAGTCTAAACTTCTTGAGCTTATCTTTGACGTATTTAGCTTGATTGATGAAGATGCCATCTTTTCTTTGCTTGATTTGGAGTCCCAAGAAAAATGAGAGCTCCCCCATCATGCTCATCTCGAATTCACTTTGCATTAGCTTAGAAAATTCTTGGCAAAGAACATCATTAGTAGAACCAAATATTATATCATCAACATAAATTTGAACTACTAATAAATCTTTACCTTTATGCCTTAAATACATTGTAGCGTCAACCTTCCCTTTTGAAAATCCTTTTTCAATTAAAAAGTTTGACAATCTTTCATACCAAGCTCTATGAGCTTATTTTAAACCATAAAGTGTTTTTTTCAATTTAAGAACATGATCTGGAAATTTTGAATCTTCAAAACCTGGAGGTTGTTCCACATACACTTATTCTTTTATAAAACCATTTAAAAATGCAGTTTTAACATCCATTTGATATAATTTAAATTCATGAAAACATGCAAATGCTAATAACATTCTAATTGCTTCCATCCTAGCTACGGGAGCGTATGTTTCATCATAGTCTATGCCTTCTTCTTGAGTATAGCCTTGAGCAAAAAGTCTAGCCTTGTTTCTCACTATATTACCACTTTCATCAAGCCTATTCCTAAAACCCATCTAGTACCTATAGTAGATTTATTACTAGGCCTTTCAACTAATGTCCATACTATACTTCTCTCAAATTGATTTAACGCTTCTTACATAGCCATAATCCAATGTTCATCATTTAACGCTTCTATAATATTCTTAGGCTCTATGCATGAGATAAATGCAACATAATTACAAATATTTCTAAGAGAAGATCGAGTTGTTACCCCTTGGATGGATCACCTATAATCTCACCATCCTTGACATAGTTTTACTCTCTTGGATAAGATACTTCCATTTCTTCAATGGTTGGATTCTCGAGAGGATCATGAGTTTCCTCATCTTTCGTTTCTTTCTTTGATGATGGTTCTCCAACGTCATGTCTAACGTCATTTGTATTTATAATGCCTACATCATCATTCACACAAGAATCCTTCCTCGGAAGGAGATTATCATCGAAAACAACATGTATAGACTCTTCTACAACTAAAGTTCTTTTATTAAATACCTTATAAGCTTTAGAATTTAAGGAATAACCCAGAAAAATTCCTTCATCACTTTTAGCATCAAATTTGCCAAGATTGTCTTTACCTTTGTTAAAAAAAACATGTACATCCAAAAGGATGAAAATAGCTAATGTTAGGCTTTTTATTTTTAAAAAGGTCATATGGAGTTTTCTTCAAAATAGGCCTAATCATTACTTGATTAATAACATAACAAGCGGTATTTGTGGCTTCCGCCCAAAAATATTTTGGCAAATTGTTTTCACAAAGCATGGTTCTAGCCATTTCTTCTAAAGTTCGATTTTTTCCTCTCAACAACTCCATTTTGTTGAGGGGTTCTAGTGCTGAAAATTATGGCTAATACCATTAGAATTACAAAATTTAGTAAATCCAAGATTTTCAAATTCAGTTCCATGATCACTCCTAACACTAGTTATAGAGTAACTTTTTTCGTTTTGGATTAATTTTGAAAACGTGATGAATTTTTCTAATGCTTCATCTTTAGTACTTAAGAATAGAACCCAAGTAAATCTAGAATAGTCATCTACCAATACAAATGCATATTGTTTTCCACCCAAGCTAGTTGTTCTAGATGGCCCAAAAAGATCTAAATGAATCAATTGTAATACTCTACTAGTGGATACATCATTAATGAATTTAAAAGAAATTCGCTTTTGTTTTCCTTTAGAACAAGTATCAAAAATTTTATCATTATCAAATTTTAGTTTAGGCAGCCCTCGAACCAAATCTCCTTGAACTAACCATTGCAAAACACTCATATTAGCATGTCCTAGTCTCCTATGCCATAACCAACTATCATGCTCATCCTTAGCAACTAGGCATAAATTAGTCATATCTATAGAGTCTAAATGCACCATGTATATGTTTCTTATTCTATGACCAAAAAGCATAATTCAATTAATGCAATGTCAATAACTTTACAACCATTAGTTTCAAACATGACATTGTATCCTTTATCACAAAATTGACTAATGCACAAAAGATTATGCTTTAATCCATTCACATATAAAACATTTCTAATTTGTATGGAAGAGGTATTACATATTGTACCTAAACCTTCGATGTAACCATTTGAATTATCACCAAAAGTCACTTCTCCTCCATTTTTGGCGTTAAGCTCTATGAACCGGCTTTTGTCTCTGGTCATGTTTCTTGAGCATCCACTATCAAGGTACCATGAGTTTGAATTTGTTTCCCGTGCCTTGTAGCAATGCTCCTTTTCCTACAAACATAGATTAATTTCTAATTTTTGGTACCCAAATTCTTTTGGGTCCATATTCATTAGTTTCCAAAATCCTAGTCCCCTTAGGTATCCATTTGTGTAGGATATCCTTATCTTTAGTAGTAACGAGTCCTTTAGGAACCCATATACTTTTAACGATTTTTCCATTAGAGGTTCTTCGGGGACTCTATAATTGTAGTTTTTAAAACTTTTTCTAACAAAGTTAGATTTTGAATTTTCTCCATTTTCAAAACGTTTTGTTCCAACTTTATCAAAAGAAGCTTTAAGATCATCAATTTTCTTTTGATGATCATCATTGACCTTTGAAAGTAAATTTTGCAAATCCAAATTTTTCTTTTCAAACTCTTCTAGTTTGATTTGCAAATCACTAATTTTATTTTCAAAATTATTGTTGGTTTTGGATATAAGCTTAATTTAATTTTTCAATTTTAAAACATCATTTTTACATTTTAAAAACAATTTCTCATAATCCAAAGCAAATCCATTATATTCCTCTAATAACCATCATAAGATAAATCATCTAATTCAAATGAGTTAGAGGTTACCTTAGAATCTTCCCCGAATGCCATCAAGCACAAGTTTGCTATTTCTTGTCCCTCTTCATCAGAACCTTCTTCATTGCACCATGTAGCCACATGAGCCTTGTGCTTATTCTTTGATTGACCCTTTCTCTTCAATTGTGGGCAATCATATTTGACATGCCCCGGCTTTTTGCCTTCATAGCAAATGATAGGGTCCTTCTCTTTTGGTTCATTTTTTAGGCCTTCATTTCATTTGAATTTTCTTCCTTGGTAAGGTCTCATTATTTTTCTAAATCGTTTGGCAAACAATGCCATTTCCTCATCGTCATCATCTTTATCTGAATCACTCTCATCTTTTGTGGATTTGAGAGCAACTCCAATGTTTTTCTTGTTCTCCTTCTCTTTTGGTGTCTCATCAATCTTATTGAGGTCCACCTCATCTTAAAGCATCATTTCATGAGTGAGGAGGGAACCGATTAGCTCTTCAAGAGTTAAGGACTTTAGGTTCTTAGCATCGATGATTGTCGTCCTCTTGGATTGCCATGATTTTGGAAGTGAGTAAACTAAATTCCTCACAAGCTTTTTGTTTGGAATGATCCCTCCATATGATTTGAGACCATTTACAATCGTTGAGAATTGTTGAGTTAATCGATTGATGGAAATGGCCAAGAGGGGGGTGAATTGGAAATTAAAAGTTTGGTGGAAGCTTTTGCAGAAAATTGAAAATATTTGCACAACGATTTAGAGTGGTTCGACTTTCTCAACCAAAGTCTACGTCCACTACCTTAGCTATCCACACTAAGGATTTTCCAACAAATTCACTAATTTGTTCTTTCTTTTGAGGACAAAGATTAACCTTACAACTCCCTCAAGAATTATACCTCAAATTCTTGAGCACACTCTTTTTCAAAGAGAAATACACAAATTTGCAAACTTACAAGGAAAACCTCACAAGGTAAGATGTTTACACAATTCTAGAACAAGAAAAGAACACTCACAAATAAGTACAAATGAGCACAAATGGTGTTCTTTGAAATCAAAATGAATATTGAAAGGAAAATTGGCTTGATTTGCACAAACTTGGTGTTTGATGCTTTCTCTCTTGTTTCTCTATAATTTCTTGTTGATCAAAGGCTTAAGAACTTGTTTAAATACTCCCTCAATTGATTCTGAACGTTGGGGATGATTAGTGGAGTCAATGGAGTCGTTTAAGTGTGAAAACCATTAATACAACAGCTTGGAGCGTGGGGGGAATCGGTACCCCTCATGGGGAATCGATTCCCTAAGTGTAAAATTCAAATATTTTGACCGTTGAACAGGGGGAATCGGTACCCCCTGGGGGGGAATCGGTTCCCCCTAGGGGGGAATCGGTTCCCTCCGAGCATACTGGAATTCTCGGAGCCAAACCTTTCAGGGGGAATCGGTACCCCTTGGGGGTGGAATCGGTTCCCTCTGGACAATCTGGAATTTTTGTCTTTAAAACGGTTTGAAATACTTGGTAAAATAGTTTTGAAATTATATTAAGATTAAAACTTAATTTTACACTTGAGTAAGTATTAAAAATGACATTTGAAAGATTTGGAGTAATATTTTGATATTCGAATAATTATATCGAATATACTTAGAAAATCTTTTTGGAAAATCTTAAAATTCATTTATCTTAATTTGTTATATCGAAATATCAAAATGTTTTCAACAATCTCCCCGTGTTTGATATAACAAAACATTTTAGTAATTTTAAGATTTTGAAATCAAGTTTTGAAATTACTCCCCCTTACACTAACACTTCTCCCCTTTAAAAATCACTTTAATATTTCTCCCCCTTTTTGTTAAATCAAAAAGACCTTTAAAAATTTTAAACAAGTTTTTGAAAAACAATTAGCCAATTGATAACTAAATATAGCGTAAGCTACTAAGATCATAATCAAGAGAAAGATTAGCCATTAGTTCCATAATTCAATATTCATAAACAATGTGAAATGGAAAAAATTGGTCATAATGCAACTAATATATAAATGATGCAAAAATAAACATTAAGCTCAAAATGAAAGTTAAAACCAAACCAAATATATAAGCATGTAAGTTCAAATATCCAATTATCCATCAAATTCAAACATCCAAAATAAAATAATCCATGGACATCAAAATGTTTCACAATTCAAAGTTTTGAGTTCGGGATGATAAATCCATTGGCCTGTTTCCTTATCCTTTTTCCATCTTGCTTTATTCAAGGAAGTAAGATTGATTTGATTTTGAAGAGGGATAAGAATATCATAAGAGAACCTAAGACCGAGTTTGATAAACAAATTACTAAGGAGACAACCATAAACCAAGGTTTATATATTCTTGGAATGAATAGTTTTTATGAAAACTCACTAAATATGAGCTATGGCAGGTTAATCTTCTTTTTATGTTGGATACAATATATCCACCATATATCTATGTTCCTAAAGGAGGAGTACCTACCTCCGGATGGTCTAAACGACCAAGACATCAAATAATGAAGGAATCTATCACGATGAGTTCTTAGGGTACTCTCACTATCCTTAGACTTATAGGGTGAATCCACAGTCTCTTTTTCATTAAACCTGAGTTATCTAGTCCAAATGGGTAGCGATTGTGCCGGAGTCAATAAAAATGAATTGTCCTAAAAGATAGGATCGAATTCCTGTAGTTTCATATCGACGCTCGTTTTGGACACATACCACATTGGAATAGAAAAATGCGGACTAATTGATGATAAACCAAAGGTTTGAGTTTAAAGAGTTTATCAAACTTCTAAGATTTAAGAGTAGGAAGATATTGGAAGTTCATATCTTCTATAGCTTGGATCGAAGGGATACGTTCTTCCTAGATTTTGTATGACTCAAAACAAGTATGGTACATACAGTATAGATCTTGTCCACAACCAGGTACGTTGAAACAAGAGTTCATAATGGTCATATTTGGGTTATTTGGATTGGGAGGAGGAATAAGAGGTCGATTTTGACTTGAGCTACTAGACAATGTCCTAGGTCATTTAGGATTTGACATGGTTTAAGAATCAGAATAGAATATGTAACCTGTAAATTTAAACACATGTATGCAATATAATCAAACCCAAAACTCAAATAAGTCCTCAATATTTCAAGGTTCTCTAAATCGAATCCTAAAGGGCAATATTTTGAAAAACTATTTGGAAAATAATGTTTGAAAATCATAATACGTATAGTTTTTATGAAAACATAATTGAATCAAAAACATCAATCAAAACAACAATTTTCGATTTTTTTATTTCGAAATTTAAAGATAGTTTTAAAAAATTGAGTGTTTTTGACGAAATTGGTTGTAAAATCATCATATAACCAATGGCCGATGTAATGTTCATCTTAGAACTAATCAAAACTAGTCCTAAGTTCAAAAATCAATGAAATAGAGGATTTTGAAATATTACCTTGAAAATTTGGATTTTATGAGATTGTGATGTTGTTTGCAAGGATTAGAAGTTAAAGAACAATATAATTATGACTTGTATTTGATGATTTTGGAAAAAATGGAGATTTAGAGAGAAAGAGAGGATGAACGACGTTTAAGAAAGAAGAGAGGTTTTGAGAGAATTGGTTTTCTGGTAGTGATATCTCTAGAACCCGTGGGGGTATCGATTCCCTCAAGGAGGGAATTGGTTCCCATTCAAAGGGGGAATCGGTTCCCATTCAAAGGGGGAATCGGTTCCCTTATGGGGGTATCGATTCCCTCTGCCAAATATTTAAAAAATCTGTATTTTAAACTTCCAATAGTGCTAAAATAATTAATCTCAGTGGTATTGGCAACTCATATTTCGAAAATTAACTATATTCAAACAATCAAATTTGTCATTAAACATCATTTGAACAAACAATTAATTTTCACTAATAATCATAAACTCCCCCTAACTAATAACAAGAATGCAATCAAAAATATTATTTTAAGCATTTTTCATTTATTCTTAAAAGTGCTAAAAATTATTTTTAAACACTAAGTGAAGATAGGTCAGTTAAACCTAATTCTCTCCTAAGTGTCCAAAATTTTCCTTATCTAAAGGTTTTGTAAAGATATCCGCTAATTGATGCAAAGTATCAACAAATTCTAGAACTACATCTTCCTTAGTGACATGGTCTCTAATTAAGTGATGTCTTATTTCAATGTGCTTAGTTCTAGAGTGTTGGATGGGATTTTTAGTCAGACAAATAGAACTAGTATTGTCACACTTGATAGGAATGGTACCTACTTCAATTCCATCATCAAAAAGTTACTGTTTCATCCATAAAACTTGTGCACAACAACTACCAACTGAAATGTATTCCGCTTCAGTGGTAGATAATGCAACACAATTTTGTTTTTTTTTTCAAAACCAAGAAATCAATATATTTCCAAGGAATTGGCAAGTACCAATGGTGCTTTTCCTATCTAATTTGCATCCTCCATAATCCGCATCAAAAAAGGCATCTAATCATTAAGTGTCCTTAAGGTATCTAAAGATTCTCTTAACAGCTAGTAAATGTGATTCCTTAGGGCATGATTGAAATCAAGCACATAAGCAAACACTAAACATAATGTCCGGTCTACTTGCAGTTAGATAAAGTAAAGATCCAATCATTGACCTATATAATTTAACATCTACACATTTACCTCCTTCATCTAAGTCAAGCTTTGTTGAAGAGCTCATTGGAGTGTCATGAGCCTTGCCATTTTCCAGTCCAAATTTCTTGAGCATATCTTTGACATACTTAGCTTGATTGATGAAGATGCCATCTTTTCTTTGCTTGATTTGGAGTCCCAAGAAAAATGAGAGCTCCCCCATCATGCTCATTTCGAATTCGCTTTGCATTAGCTTAGAAAATTCTTGGCAAAGAACATCATTAGTAGAACCAAATATTATATCATCAACATAAATTTGAACTACTAACAAATCTTTATTTTTATGCTTTAAAAACAATGTAGTGACAACCTTCCCTTTTGAAAAACCTTTTTCAATTAGAAAAATTTGACAATCTTTCATACCAAGCTCTATGAGCTTATTTTAAACCATAAAGTGTTTTTTTCAATTTAAGAACATGATCTGGAAATTTTGAATCTTCAAAACCTGGAGGTTTTCCACATACACTTCTTCTTTTATACAACCATTTAAAAATTCACTTTTAACATCCATTTGATATAATTTAAATTCATGAAAACATGTAAATGCTAATAACATTCTAATTGTTTCCATCCTAGCTACGGGAGCGTATGTTCCATCATAGTCTATGCCCTCTTCTTGAGTATACCCGTGAGCAACAAGTCTAGCCTTGTTTCTCACTATATTACCACTCTCATCAAGATTATTCCTAAATACCCATCTAGTACCTACAGTAGATTATTACTAGGCCTTTCAACTAATGTCCATACTTTACTTCTCTCAAATTGATTTAACTCTTCTTGCATAGCCATAATCCAATGTTCATCATTTAATGCTTCTTTAATATTCTTAGGCTTATGCATGAGTAAATGCAACATAATTACAAATATTTCTAAGTGAAGATCGAGTTGTTACCCCTTTGGATGGATCACCTATAATCTCACCATCCTTGACATGGTTGTACTCTCTTGGATAAGATACTTCCATTTCTTCAATGGTTGGATTCTCGAGAGGATCATGAGTTTCCTCATCTTTCATTTCTTCCTTTGATGATGATTCTCCAACGTCATGTCTAACGTCATTTGTATTTATAATACCTACATCATCATTCAAACAAGAATCCTTCCTGGGATGAGATTATCATCGAAAACAACATGTATAGATTTTTCTACAACCAAAGTTCTTTTATTAAATACTCGATAAGCTTTAGAATTTAAGGAATAACCCAGAAAAATTCCTTCATCACTTTTAGCATCAAATTTGCCAAGATTGTCTTTACGTTGTTTAAAACAAAACACTTACATCCAAAAGGATGAAAATAACTAATGTTAGGCTTTTTATTTTTGAAAAGCTCATATGGAATTTATTTTAAAATAGGCCTAATCATTACTCGATTAATAACATAACAAGTGGTATTTGTGGCTTCCGCCCAAAAATACTTTGGCAAATTGTTTTCACAAAGCATGGTTCTAGCCATTTCTTCTAAAATTTCATTTTTCCTCTCAACAACTCCATTTTGTTGAGGAGTTCTAGGTGCTGAAAAATTATGACTAGTACCATTAGAATTACAAAACTCAGTAAATCCAAGATTTTCAAACTCAGTTCCATGATCACTCCTAACACTAGTTATAGAGTAACCTTTTTCGTTTTGTATTACTTTTGAAAACGTGATGAATTTTTCTAATGCTTCATCTTTAGTACTTAAGAATAGAACCCAAGTATATCTAGAATAGTCATCTACCAAGACAAATGCACATTATTTTCCACCCAAGCTAGTAGTCCTAGTTGGCCCAAAAAGATCTATATGGATCAATTATAATACTCTACTAGTTGATACGTCATTAATGGATTTAAAAGAAACTCGCTTTTGTTTTACTTTAGCACAAGCATCACAGATTTTATCATTATTAAATTTCAGTTTAGGCAGCCCTCTTACTAAGTCTCCTTGAATTAACCATTGCAAAACACTCAACTAGCATGTCCTAGTCTCCTATGCCATAACCAACTATCATGCTAATCCTTAGCAACTAGGCACAAAATATTCATATCAATAAAATCTAAATGCATTATGTATATATCCCTATTTTATGACCAACAAGCATAATCAAAATAGATGCAATGTCAATCAATTTTGCAATCATTTAAAATAAAACATTGGATCTTTTATCAAATTTATTTTTCAAAAGATTATGCTTTTAACCCATTCACATATTAAACATTATGCAATGTCGATTATAGAGATTAAGAGCACATGCATAAAGTTTTTGAAAATTTTATGCATTAAAACTTTATAATATTTAAACAAAAATCTATGCATAAACATTAAGAAAAATTTCAGGTCAAAATTTTGCAAAACCAAAGTTCTTGAAAAATCGATATCAATTGTTAAAGAGATATCAATTACATTTAAAAAAATTGACCAAAAAAATAATATGTTGAACTAGAGTTTATAAAACATTACCAAAAATTACCATGTTCATCATACAATATTTTTTTTAACATACATGAGATAAAACATAATTCAACATTTTAAAACCTCATGCATGCATAAACTAAATGAGCAACCAAATAATAAAAACATTAAGTTTAGAGGTTATACATTCCCTTTTTATGTGTGGCTAAAGCATCTTGAATATCATCATCTTTATCGCCATTGCTCTCACACACCTACAAGAGACATTTAAGTAGATTTTGGTATCCAAATTGCTTTGGATCCTTGAACATTAGTTTCAATGCCTCTTGTTCCTTTTGGAACCCATACTTGTTTAATTTTAAATCGTTTTCCTTTCTTTAAAGGACAAGTATGTTCCTTATGACCATGATAATGATAATGTGAACATATTGTCATTATTGAACTAGATGAATTATTTAGAATGATCTCTTTTTCTCTTGTCAAACATTCAAGCTTATCTTTCAAATTGAAATTTTCTTTTTCGATACTTTCAAATTTCATTTTTGAGAGTTCTAAATCCTTCTTCATGATTTCATTTTGATTTTCAAAATTCATTTTCATTTCTAGAAGAATGTTTAATTTGAAAATTTTCTTTTTCAAAGTTTTCAGATTTTATTTTTGAAAGCTCTAACTCCTTTCTCAACATTTCATTTTGATTTTCCAAGTCTGTTTTAGCTTTCAAAAGAAGATCATTTTTAGCAATAAATTTAGAAATTAATTTATTGTATTTGGAGTTCATGGTCTCAAACTCCGAAAATAATTTATCATAAGGATCTTGTAACTCATTAAAAGATTTTGAATTTGATATATTTGAGTTAGAAGATACCTTTGGCTCTGTGAGAGCAAATAGAGACATCACTTTTATTGGTTCTTCTTCTTCCTTGTCTATATAGATCTCCTTAAGCTTATCCCACATTTCCTTGTCACTTGAACAAGAAGAAACTCCTTTATATACATTAGGATCAATTCACAACACAACATGTGCATAGCCTTTGAGTTTTTTTGAGCTTCCTTCCGTTCTTGAACACTCCACTTCTTTGCCTTCTTAGTAGGAGAGGAATATCCTTTCTTGATTATCATCCAAGCTTCCATATCAAATAATTTGATGAATATCATCATACACCTCTTCCAATGACGATAATTTTTTCCATTGAAGTGTGGAGGCACGTCAATAGGTATGGATTCTTCCATGGAGAATGAACCGGAAGTATACGCCATCTTTATCGATTTAACTCTTCCCGGATCGACTCAAGAGACGATTAAACCTTCAAATGAGTGAGGCTCTGATGCCAATTGTTGAGTTAATCGATTGATGGAAATGGCCAAGAGGGGGGTGAATTGGCAATTAAAATTTTGGTGGAAGCTTTTGCAGAAAATTGAAAATATTTGCACAACGATTTAGAGTGGTTCGACTTTCTCAACCAAAGTATACGTCCACTACCTTAGCTATCCACACTAAGGATTTTTTAACAAATTCACTAATTTGTTCTTTCTTTTGAGGACAAAGAGTAACCTTACAACTCCCTCAAGAATTATACCCCAAATTCTTGAGCACACTCTTTTTCAAAGAGAAATACACAAATTTGCAAACTTACAGGAAAACCTCACAAGGTAAGATGTTTGCACAATTCTAGAACAAGAAAAGAACACTCACAAATAATTACAAATGAGCACAAATGGTGTTCTTTGAAAGCAAAATGAATTGAAAGGAAAATTGGCTTGATTTGCACAAACTTGGTGTTTGATGCTTTCTCTCTTGTTTCTCTATAATTTCTTGTTGATCAAAGGCTTCAGAACTTGTTTAAATACTCCCTCAATTGATTCTGAACATTGGGGATGATTAGTGGAGTCAATGTAGCCATTTAAGTGTGAAAACCATTAATACAACAGCTTGGAGCGTGGGGGGAATCGGTACCCCTCATAGGGAATCAGTTCCCTAAGTGTAAAATTCAAATATTTCGATTGAACAGGGGGAATCGGTACCCCCTGGGGGGGAATCGGTTCCCTCCGAGCATACTGGAATTCTCGGAGCCAAACCATTCAGGGGGAATCGGTACCCCTTGGGGGGGAATCGGTTCCCTCTGGACAATCTGGAATTTTTGGCTTTGAAACGGTTTGAAATACTTTGTAAAATTGTTTTGAAATTATTTTAAGATTAAAACTAATTTTACACTTGAGTAAGGATTAAAAATGACATTTGAAAGATTTGGAGTAATATTTTGATATTCGAATAATTATATCAAATATACTTAGAAAATCTTTTTGGAAAATCTTAAAATTCATTTATCTTAATTTTTATATCGAAATATAAAAATGTTTTCAACAAGAATCTATCCGTCATAGCTTTGATATCTTCATTTGGTTTCATCCTGAAATTTTCAAGCTATGTGTTAGAAGACTAATTTTATATTTTTTTACCTCGTCGGTGCCTTCATGAGTGACTTGTAGTTTATCCCATATTTCTTTGGTGGTTGTACAAGATGAAACTCTTCCATATTCATCTGGTCCAAGAGCACAAAATATGATATGGATGGCTTTGGAGTTGAGCTGGAAGATTCTTATCTCTCCTTCACTCCACAATCTTGGATGAGTGAGAGGCTTGATATATCCGTCTTCTACAACATTCCATACTCACATGTCACTTGCTTGAATGAAATGCATCATCCTATTCTTCCAATAGGCATAGTTAGCTCCATTGAAGAAAGAAGGCTTGTTGACAGGCATCGAATCGAGACCAGAGTCGACATTTGAAGTAGAGGCCATTGATGACTTGATAATCGATGTAACTCTTCCCGAATCGACTCAAGAGGTGATTAAACCTTTAAATAAGTGAGGCTCTGATACCAATTGTTGAGTTAATTGATCGATGGAATTGGTCAAGGGGTGAATTGGCAATTAAAATTTTGGTGGAAGCTTTTGCAGAAAATTGAAAAGATTTACACAGCGATTTAGAGTGGTTCGACTTTCTCAACCAAAGTCTACGTCCACTACCTTAGTTATCCACACTAAGGATTTTCTAACAAATTCACTAATTTGTTCTTTCTTTTGAGGCCAAAGAGATAACCTTACAACTCCCTCAAGAATATACCCCAATTATTGAGAACACTCTTTCTCAAAGAGAAGATTACAAATTTGCAAACTTACAAGGAAATCCTCACAAGGTAGATTGTTTGAACAATTCTAGAACAAAGAAAAGAACACTCAAAAATGAATACAATTGAGTACAAGTAGTGTTATTGAAAGCAAAATGAATATTGAATGAAAAATAGGCTTGAAATGCTCAAACTTGAGGTTTGATGCTTTCTCTTTGATTCTCTCTTGATTTTTGTTTCTTGTGTTTTCTTGTTGTTGATCAATGGCTTCTAAGCTTGTTTAAATACACCTTCAAATGATTCTAAATGTTGGGGATGATTAGTGGAGTCAATAGAGCCGTTTTAGTGTGAAATCAATTAATAAAATAGCTTGGAGCATAGGGGGAATCGATACCCCCCTCATAGGGAATCGGTTCCCTAAGTGTAAAATTAAAATATTTTGACCGTTGATCAGGGGGAATCGGTACCTCCTTGGGGGTAAATTGGTTCCCTCCGAGCATTCTGTTTTTCTCGGAGCCAAACCATTCAGGGGGAATCGGTTCCCTCTGGACAATCTGGAATTTTTGGCTTGAAATGGTTCGAAATACTTTGTAAAATTTTTTGAAATTATTTTAAGATTAAAACTTAATTTTACACTTGAGTAAGGATTAAAAATGACATTTGAAAGATTTGGAGTAATATTTTGATATTCGAATAATTATATCGAATATACTCGAAAAATCTTTTGGAAAATCTTAAAATTCATTTAACTTAATTGTTATATCGAAATATCAAAATGTTTTCAACAAAGATTTATATCTTTTCACTGGTTTTGATTGGAACACACTAGACACCCTATTCGACCTCCTGAAAACGTGATACTATGAATGTTTCCTATGAACTGAGATCTTTATGGCTTTTACTCGATACTACCAGTGGAATCCCATATTATCCTGAAAATTGGTATACGACTGATTCAATAAGGAAATTATAAGGCTTTCCATTTATCTGCATGTCCTGTAGCATCATCTGGTAGTATTGTATTACTGAGCTTCCCAAAGCTCACTCTGTTACTTACCTTTACAAGTTAAAAGAATTGTACCAATGCATCTATTGACATCAGTAAGAGAGTTCTTCTGGCGTTGCTTGCAGAGTATGGTACATGTGATTAGGGGGCATGTAGGTTGTATTAGTTTTATATCTTAGTCTGGAAATCTGTTTTATTTTGGAATACTGATAAATTTTACTTTTGTATTCATAAATCATTTTATGAGTTGACATGTTTTAATAAAAGTTTAAATTTTTTGAGATTTTTACTGTGGGTCGCTCTGGTGGCCCTAATGTGACACTCCGGATCGTATCAAGTCACCCGTATCGGTCTGGGGGTGTTACAGTAGAATTCTCAAGAACATGCCTAAATAAGCCACCAAACTTTCACATAATCGATCCTAGGGACTCGATACATGCTTGGACACCCTCATACAACATTATACAAGTTAGAATACACTTGTAGCATGATTTACAACTCAAGTCAAAACTTCATACAATGATTTAGCCTCAAAAGTCAAACATTGCATAAAAGTTCACTTTTGGCACAAGTCACCTCGTCTAATTATGTGTATTGGGAAATTTCATGCATCCTACGAGTTTAGCATATTTAATACTCTTTGTGTCACTTGTCTAAGAACAAAAAATACTTCTTTAAGGTATAGTTCAACATTTGACCATCTTGATATTTCAACCACGCATTCATATGAATTCAACATCTTCAAACAACTAAATCGATGTAACATCATGCTTCCTTGCAAATCTAAGAATCCAATTAACATGTCTCATTTATTACAAGTTCAACAATTCAAAGATCATCTAAGTCCCCAATGGTTCCCACATTTTCGTTTTATAAAATCAAACCACATACATTTTATTTGATATTACCTTGCTCGATCACATCGGATGCTTGCCTTTTCCCTCTGACTCAGCTACTAATCCTCTGAAAAAGTATTAAACAATAAGTGAGAGATCAAAGCCCAGTGAATAACTGGCATTCTAGGATATTCTCATTTCAAAGATAAAGGAAAGTTCCTATATGCATTCACTCCTCACTTGTTTTACCTCATTAATCATGTCATCTGTCGTAGCTCAATGTTCACATAATACACCATAGATGCACAAAAAATCCATATTATACATATTTTTTTCATCATCATATATCTTGCAGCAAATCACATGCACACATGGATAATTATCTTTTTGGCAAAGTCAAAAAGATTACACACATAGTTTCCATTTAATATCAATGGCCTTTTGTTCAAAACACAACTCACTCATTAGATAATCAAACTCGATACAACTCCCTTTTATTTATGGACTCACATAGGTCCAAAACCATAACTTTCAGAGAAAACTCAATGAACCAACCTTACCCTGTAATCTTCTCGAAGCATTGCTCAACTCACCAACCTTTCCTCGTATAACCCTTTGTTCACACACATATAAAAAATCATAGAGTACTCTTTCCTAGGCATGTATGTCATATCCAAAGGTCCCATTAAGAAAAAATAGTCATTTAATCCAAGAACACAAAAGTTGTTATCAAATGATGTGTATATTATACACATATACACTTTCAAACTACACTTTGAAACACTTATTGAAAATGGTTGTCATGATCAACCTTAAATGGACAGCAAGTTGCTCACTCATCCATGGATAGTGAAGTTGTTACACTCATCCTTAACACATTCATAAATATATACGCTTTCAAAGCTACTATGCATCACTTGTAACACATATTCAATACACATGTTATATTCACATTTCACATCGTATTTCATATCAATTATGTGCATCAATATATGTTCAATTATACTAGATTTCAAGCCAAGTGAATTACTCTAAACTACACATTCTTTTACACTTGAATTTGTTCATCCTCTAAGAATGAAAGTCACTCACCTTTGTTGTCCACTAATCGAAATCGGTTTCAAACATATAGTAAAAGAAAACCAAAACATGATGCACCAATTTTCCTCAATTAGTCTTGGTCAATGTCCTAAAATTGACCTTGAAATTCAAGAAATGCAAAAGATTCCCTATGCATCAGTTGTTGGGAGTTTAATGTATACTCAAATATGTACACGTCTGGATACTGCGTACATTGTTGGGATATTAGGAAGACACCCAAGCAACCCTAGTATAAACCATTGGATAGTAGCCAAGAGGGTTATGAGGTATCTTTGGAGAACAAAAGATTACATGCTCACTTATAGGAGATCCAATTATTTGGAGTTCATCGAATATTTTGATTCTGATTTTACTGGATGCCAAGATAGTATAAAATCCACTTCAGGCTATATTTACATGCTAGCTAGAGGAGCTATATCATATAAAAGTGTCAAACAAACACTTGTAGCTTCCTCCACTATGCAATAGAGTTTATAGCATGTTACGAGGCATCAAACCATGGAATATGGTTGCGAAACTTTTTCACTGAGATGTATATTTTGGAGAATGTTGAAAGACCACTTAAACTATATTATGATAATAAGTCAGTAGTTCTATATTCCAACAATAATAGGAGCTCATCTAAGTCAAAGCATATTGACATAAAGTTCCTAATTGTGAAAGAGAAAGTACAAAATGGACAATATCCATTGAACACACCAGAAAAAACTCCATGATAGCATATCCGCTCACAAAAGGTTTAGCACCTAAGGTCTTTCATGAGAACACTACTCATATGAGTGTTATATTACTTAATGATATCATTGTTTAAATGGGAGTTTTGTTTGCTTATGTTAGTTTTCAAGCATTTATGCATTTGGTTATTTTCTTATCAGAAATAAAGTATTCAATTTGTTCACTCTCTTTTATTGTTTAGAGAATAACCTCAATTATTTTTAAAGAGGACCAATTGGAAATAGACATGTTTGGTTCACATTGCATGTAATTTCCATGCTACACTCCATGATTGATCTATGTTATTTTATTGTGTTTGTATACGTAACCATTGATGGGTTAATCATGATTAATATGGAAAATCCTGCTTTGATCCTATATGGATATAGTTAATTGACGAGATTCTTATAGAATACCTATTATATGGTAACAAATTTTGAGCTCATAAAGTTATACATTTATCAATAAACATATGTTGCCCAAGTGGGAGATTGTTGGATTAAAATCCATAATTATGGGCACATATTTATAATGTATATTGTTATAATAAAATATTAATTAATTTAGTGACCAATTATGTTATAAAGTCATAAGGTATTAGAAGTATCATGGAAATAAAAGTGTAGATACTATTAAAGTTGTATTTATAATTTGATGAGGGACAGAGTTATAAGTACAAACAATAATTGATTCAATCAACTATATAAAAGGGTTATGGTCCCCAAGAAATATATGTCTTGTTGTTGCGTAATTTAAGTACTTCGCAATTGATGCAAGTGCACACGTCGCAAGTTATAGTATAGAATAGATATCGTCTCTACAGGGATTGGTGTAACTCTGTGTTTTAACTTCTTGCACTATAAAAAGGAAGAAATTGGTAATAATATGAGTTTGAATAAGATAGCAGGTCGGGTTATCGGGAAGTGCAGTGTGATGACTGTTTGGATAGTCTGGATAAATTAATGTCGAGGTAACTCAATTGCTATGACAATTGGAAATTATTCCATTTCCTAGAAATTGGGTTTCCTCTTTCAAAGCTCGGCGAAGCATTCTTCAATGTCTTCTTGTTATCCTTAACAAGAAGAACTGGTCAATTGTTAACCATGGGTGAACAACAACTGATCTTGTGCTCCTTTTAGCAGTTGAAATCTGATTCTTACCCTTATTATGGATTAACCTTCACCAACATTTCGTTTGAATGAAGATCATGCTTATTCGTTTCTTGAATCTAACTCTCCGATATTAGATAAATGGATAATTCTTGAGATCCTCTCCCAATTAATTTAAAATCAAATTGAAAACCAAGAATGAACATACTTTGAAATTAAAATGCCATCAAACAACCTAAACAAATCCAAATGTTTTCACAACCACAAAACCAATAACTCAAGTCAATTTTGTTTAGTTCATGGTTGGGTGCAAAAGAAATACAAAATAAAATTTCTCCAACATGAGTCAAGAAGAAACAATGAAGAAGATGTGCGCTCAGCTTTTCTCTCTAGTCAGCCACCCCTTTTTGCAGATTGTGATTTCTTTCTTATTTATAGGAGATGATTAGATTAAATGATTGTTAATGATGATGAGTTTCAATCGGAATAAATTAGCAGTTAATTCTCTTTTATCTTTATCCTCAAACTTACTTGCACTTTAGACTTCTTATCCTCTTTAAATTCTACATGGAAATCCAAACTTTTAGGATTTATCCCTTGTTTTTCGTGTTTATCTTAAGTGAGGTGGATTTATCCAGTCATCATTATCTTGCACAAAATAACACACACTAACAACATTTTTCTACAAAAAGTGATAAAAATGTAAGATAGACTCAATGATGAAGGAAAATTATGAAATCATGCATGAATAACTAATAATGCATATAAAATGAGCTCGAATCTAGCAATAATTATGGGTAAAAGGGTATAAAATATAGTACTTTTGTACACTTAACACATTTTTTCTTATCCTTGTCAGAGAGTTTATATTCAATGGAATTATATCTTCTTAAAAGATCACAACCATAAGGCAATCTTCAATATTTCAACCTTCTAGGAAATCTCCAATAATTGATTCATGTACGCTTCGAAAATCTAGTATTTATTTTATCCTTGATGGTTTGTCATGATTAAATCCTGATTTGATTTCATAATTGTTTATGATTCTATTCTAACACCAAACACTTAGCAAACAACAACCAAAACATGATGCACCAATTTTCCTCAATTATCAACACATTAAACACCTTGAAAAGCAAAACAACACATTAAGAACTTATCCATAACATAGTAGAATTTTATGTTTCCAAAACATAGCGAAAGAACCAAAATTACTGAAACCTTAACCGAAATAACTCTCTAAGCCTCTGATCCAAATGACACTACCTCTTCTCAATAAAAGCTGATCAAGAAAAACTAATATCAACAACCAAACTCAACTAGAAACATCAAAAATGATATCAATCAACACTAATTCTCATAATTTTGAAAAATGTCAAAATCAAGCTTATTTTAATGAATTTCATATCAAAATCAATTACAATTGAAAAACTAATTTAGTATGACAGTAATATCATCATAAACATCTAAATCATCATACGAAAACCTTTAAAAGTGATCAAGAAAAATAGCACATTAAATACCTCCGAAAATCAAGTTTATTTCAGAAACTCTTCTTTAAAAATAATTGATTAATTAAAAATATAAAATTATTGGATCATTAATAATTGAAGCACGAAAAAACCAAGGAAAAGATAATTGCATTACTGGGGAAAAATGAAGAGATAAAGAAGATCAACAATAGCAACACCAAGAAACAAAGGAGAAAACGACAAGAAGAAAGGAGATGAAGCAACCTTGATTGAAGATAAAAGATCAAGATGAAAGAAGTAAAAATTGACAACAAATAAATAGAAATGAGGGAGAAGATTTTAGGCCATGAAAGTGCTTTTGGGAGAATTTCTGAAGAGAAATACAATAGTGTTTGGATGAGATAATGAAAAGAATGGTTAATGAAATTAGGAATGAAAATAGAATGAATTTAGGAGAATGAATTTAGCTAGGAAAATGAAAAAAAGGGAAATGAAAATTACGGTTAGAATTGGAGAGAAAAACCTACAACGCAAGCCTTGGTAAAACTAGCTTCATAGATTTTGATTTGTGATCCTTTTACAATTGAGTCACTAAAATCAACATTTTCAATTTACTCAATTTAGTCACTTAATAAACATTTATTTTATTATTATTAAAAATATTCTTTAATATTTCAAAAATCATTTAAACACTTAATATTAATATTTATAATTTTAAAACCAAAAATATTATTTTTATCATAAATCCTGGAAATCACTCAATTACCAACCCGAACTTTGGGAAGTTACAAGTTTCTTGTCATTATCTTATTGCAGAATGAAGGTTTTAAAGGTTGGGTGTTTTTTGAGAATTTGAAAGTTTTAGGAACTCTAAAGGTTTTAAGATTTGAAAAATTTTGAAGATTGAAAAAATCTTAAAATATCTTAAGGTTTGACGATCTGAAGGTATGAAGGTCACATGTTCGATCTAATCTCACCGCATCAATTGTTGACTGGTAAAGTCAACAACGATCATAAAAGATGGTCAGACAGTAGTTTTAGTAGTGGAACTAGAGATTATGATGGTGTAAATCTAGTTTTGTGGTGAAGAAGAATGTTTCCCCCATTCTCAGTGGTGCATGACTCTTTATAAAGCTTTGGACAGGTGTCGATTGGAAGTTATCTTGAAATTGATATTAATTAGAAGTCTTAAGAGGTGAATGTATATAGTGATTAGTCATCAAATAAAATCGCGAGTGACAACATGTGGTTGCTAATGACCGTTCGCAGATGTGCCCGTATAAGTTGTAGGTGATAGGTGGTGGATGTTCGCGAGGTAACTAAGAGTTCGTATGAGTAATAATTCGCGTATTTGGAAGTTCGCACGAATTAAGGTTCGCATATAGTACCAATATATATTCACTTAATTTAATTTAAATATAAAATTAAACATTTATATAAATGAAATACATAAATTCAAATATTAAATTAATTGCATATAAACTTTTAGTTCCATGATGTAATGTTTTCATTTTATAAATATATCATAAAAGTGAAAAAATATTAATTCATTTATTTTTATTTTTAATTAGGCTTAATACATTTTTTTACTGTCTAAATTATACCTTAAAATATAATTTGTTGTCTAAATAATTTTTTGCTAACAATAATTGTCTAATGTTTTCTATGTTATACTTTTAAGAACCTATCATTAAATTTTTTTTAATTTTTAATAATAAAAATATTATTTTTTAAAAAAAAGAGAAAATTAAAATAAAACTTAATTTATTTATAAAAACCCAAAATTGTACTAAAATTATAAAAAAAAATCTAAAAATTAAAACCTTTCATTCTAACACTAATTACCAACAGTCACCGGTCATCTCCGGCCACTATCATCATCTTCCAACGATCACCCACCCTTCGCCACCCACCCAGTGTTCAATTGTCGCCTTTATCTTTACCTCAATCTCCTAAATCTCTAAAATCCCCTAATATTCAAAACTCTAAATTAAAACTCTAACTCCCAATTTCAGTATCCACGACCATGCATTTTACCAAGGAGCTGCAAGGTGCAAAGATTTGAATTTGCAAAGGATTTAGTATTTAACTTTGCAATGGAGTTGTGATTTACAACGATCGGCTTCAATGATTCGATTTTGTAAGGGCTATAGGGGCTACAAAGCAATTAGAGATTTTATGGTATTACAAATTTAACAGAGAAATAGAGAGAATCGAATTCTTAGATAAGTGGTTGCCATTGTTGTTGTCGACGGCCATCTTCCCATTCTTGTACTCTGTTGTGGAAGGAGAAGGGGAAAAGGAGAAGGGGAATGGTTGAATTTTTTTTTAGAAAAAAGTTTTTTTTTAAATAATATATTTATTTCAAAAAATCAGAAAAATGTTTAAATTTTTTTATATGTGACATGTATTATATAATGATCAAATTTAATAATCGATACAATCCAAACATATAAAATATTACGTTAGACGTCCAAATTTTATAAAACTTCAAATAGGTGTCAATTGAGAGTTATTTTGACAATGATGTTAATTCGACGACAGATGATTGTATATAGTGGTTAGTCATCAATATAATCACGTGTGCAAACACGTGGTTTTACTAGTGACCGTCTTATGTGCAAACACGTGGTTTTACTAGTGACCGTCTATAAGATGTCCCGTAGAGACTGTAGATGATAGACACGTATTTGTTGGTGGACGTTCGCGAGGTACCCTCGCATATGTAGTAATTCGCCTATTCGAGAGTTCGCAAGAATGCAAGTTCATAGATAGTACAAATATATATTCACTTAATTTAATATAAATATAAAACTAAACATATATATAAATGAAATAAATAAATTCAAATATTAAATTAACTGCATATAAACGTTTAATTCGACGATGTAAGGTCTTTATTTTATAAATATATCATAAAAAGTAAGAGAAATATCAATTTGGTTATTTTGATTTTCAATTAAGAACGAATTTAGTTCAGTTATAAAATCGATTTGATTTTTCAATTTTAAAGGTTATTAATATATAAAAAATAAATTGATAAAATAGATAATACCATGTAATCATCCACTACTAATAAAAAAAATTAAACAGATTGAATACACACCGATGAGAAAACGAAAACAAACAGTAATAGTTATACTACAGTAGAAAGCAACAATTAATGAGAGGTTTATCAGAATACAAGCATTCAGCATTTCTACGACAAAAATGCTTAAACTTTGTGGGCATAAATTATCTCCCTTCTTTTAAAACAATATACATAAATTTTGGAACCAAATTTATAACAAACAAAAACCCTCACAATTTCTCTATTCAATAATTTCTGATTACCAATAGAAATATGCAGCTAACAGGCATCACAGCAAATAAGTTTCATTAATTATACCTGGTACTGTTCCTCCTGCCCCAGAACTTTTTCACCTTGTCAAATGCACCTTCTTCGCTTCCAAGTTTATTCAATACCACTTTCGTTTCCCGCAACCTCCCCGCATAATCTTTCTTCCATGTTTCGAACATCTGCTTCAATCTTCGAAGTTCGCGATCCGGATTCAGGCTTGCATCTACCTGCCCTGATTTTACCTCCACCAAGAACTTTGCATCGTCGCCGAAAACTTGACTCCTCTGCTCGAATTCCTCTGCTAACCGGCTTATAACGCTCAAACCTGCACTCATTGGTCTCAACCCGTTGCTCACGGGGACCTTAACGTTACTTCCTGCATCCCAGCAGTAATCTCTGTCATCACTTGTGTTGACCGATGCATCTGAACTTCTCTGCGACTCGTCGACTGCTAGGCTCTTCTTTGCAATGGAGAGACTGGACTGTAGCGACCTCATTTGTTTCTGCCACACTTCTTCCATGGACTTCATTTTTAGCTCATATTCAGACCAACGGCTTTCGTATTGTAGGAGCCTCTGGTGGAGGATGTCATTCTCCTCTTCTTTCTCCCTCAGAGCAGCCTCAGCTTTAAGAACGTGTCGCTGTAGTTCAGCAAGAAATGATGACTTGACCAGCACTTCATCTGATTCACTCGCCTGCATTAGTATTTATAGTGTCTCAACTCTCAAATGCATACAATAAGAGGATGAATGCACATATCTTCTAAGAAAAAGTCGAAATTAATTAAAAACAATTGATCCTAAATAGTAAGGTCTGGACTAGAATAGCAATCAGAACCATACTGAAAATTTAATCTGCAAAACAGTTAAAAGAAAGGAATCAACTTAAAAATAGGATCATAGAACTTATTGACAGATTGGTCTGCAAACGGTTTGGAAGAATTATTTTTCGTGTTCTTTTGAAATAATAGCCAATGTTTTCTGAGAATTGTGACCGAACTGCATAATGAACTAAGAAAAAATCCGAAAAAATGGGAGACAAAAAGATTGGAGGGGCTTGAGATACGATGCCAATTTCGGGAAGTGTTGGCATTTAATGCTCCCAAGAATAAGTAGTAAACTACTGACTACGATCTAAGATGCATATCAAAAGAAAAAGAAAACACTATTTAGCATCGCTCCCCAGAGAATGCTATTTGATAAATGGTAAGAAGGAATTACACAAAAATCAGACCATAAGTAAATTTTATGAGTTAAGCACAATAAGATGATCATTGTACCTTAGGGACCCCAGACTTGAATCCAATATCTCCAGAACATCTTCTGACCAAACAGCCACGAATAGCTTCAGCATAGAGCACATGATTAAATTATGCATGCTATTTCAATGGCATGATTTTTAAATGCCGACTGTACCGAAGAAAATGTCTAACCTAAACCTGCTTTGTATATTTCTACAATATCTTTCTAGTTTTCACAGCCAAAACCAAATTTATCAAATTCACTTATGGACTGCTTTCAGTTTCATACAATGTTTAATGTTTTCCAGCAATCCCTTTTTAACCATCTCATGAATTAGAGAAGGGCACTTTGATGTACAATAATATATACTTAAACAATAAACAAAATCAAAATGCATACCTGATTGTATCACAATCGATGCATCACTAATGTTATTGAATGTTCTCTTAGCATTTCTTCCTTTTATCTGCTTTTGAATAATAACAGCAGCTCTATGTATCCGCAGTAAAACAGCATATTCTTTCCTGGTTTTCTCTCCTCTGACAACTGTAGCAAGAGATATAAGAAAATCAAGTTTTGACAATTTCTTATTTTGCATAAATATAATTTATATCAATAAAAACAGAAAATGGGAATACATGATTGTAGGGTGGTAATTCCTCTTTGAAGCTCCTTAAAGTGGCAGCGAGCTCGGTACCCTCTAAAGCAGCTTTGAACACGTAAAATACCATGAAGAGTATTATTTCTTGTATCCTCAAGAACCCCAATCTGCATGAATAATATTATTTCAATTCATCAAGATAAGAAGAAAAATTTTAAAAAGTTTTTAATGTTTTAACTATCAAAGAGCTACACCAACAAGCATTTATGGCAATGTTTCCAGGCAAAATTCTTTTATTGTACCTGTCCAGTACGGAAAAACAATTTTGTGTAGCCAACTTGATACATCTCAGGCAAAATGTTAAATTGATGAAGAATTGCAACTGAAACACTAAGTGGTTCTTGCGCGGCAGCATTTTCCACTAGAAGGAAACCATACCTGAGGAAAGGTGCATAACAAACCAGCATCACCAATCAAAAACAGCCGAAATCCAAAAGAAAAATATGGAAAAGAATCATATGCTTAACAATCATCATTAAACTCTCAAACCTTGTCTAAAATACTGAAACAAAAGAAAAGTAAATGGTACTGCCTTCGGCAAAAAGAAAATGATTTCCTCTTCTATACCTTCTGGCAAACTTCTGGTGGGACATTCTAGTAGGAAAGCCAGACCGTGATATACGAACAACCTCTAGGACTCCACAACATCTCAATTGCTGCAAACAAGTCCTTGTTCATATGATCCAGGAGACTTAAAGTTGTTGGGCTTTATACAACGGATGAAATGTGGAGTGGTGCTCTCTAGACGTTGCATTAGTTGGAAGAGTTGACCCTGTATTGCGGAAAGTAAAATAAGGAGAGGAATAGAGGCTAAATTAACCATTAACCGCAATATTCAAACAGCAAGAGTTTACAACTATATACACTATAAAATTTTTCTTAGGATGGATATCTAACTTCTTTCACACAGAACAACATTCTACATTCACAAAGGGATTGAACTCTTTTATATGCCAAACATGTAAAAATGCTAAATCAATATTTCATCTGGAATATAGGTTCACTATAAAATAATACAGAAACGGTAATCTAAGAAGGATGGGAACCTACACAATTTTTCATATTAAAAACCTCCCTAATCAGTAGGATCGTCATGCCTCCTGTCCATGGATGAAAGATATAGGAAAAAGAAAAGTACATATGCCAAAAGCAATTAAATTAGTCTTTCTATGACTGAGAAAAATGAGATTTAGGAGATTCATGTGTTATTTGAAAAAGGTTTTAGATGAAACACAATAAAAGGTGGATCTTGAGATTTAAATATAGACCAACAAAACAGATGCAAGAATCACATTTGAGACAATGGATAGCCCATCCCAAATTGATCAAGATTTCATTCCATGCAGCCTAGAAAATTGAGACAAGAAATAAAAGAGGACCAAAGGAACTCATGATAAGATAAACAGTGGACAATTTTGACTTAAGATGTGCATGAGCCTATAGCAAGAAGCAACAACATTCGCAAAAGCATCAAACTGTCATAAAATGTCAAGTATTGGATTGGTATAAACAAGGATAAGGAGATCAAAACTATTTGTTGTACATTTTATAGAAAGAATGAAAAAAATATATACAAATCATTGGCACATATAAAGAATGAAAAAAAAAATATACAAATCATTGGCACATATAGACTAGTGCGTCTAATTCAACAGAAACTTCTTCCACATATTCATGCTCATCATGAAGATTGATCATACTGAAAGAAATGAACACTTGAAATTTGGAAAGAACTTCACCTTAAATTTAGTTGCAACACTCAACTTTTGAGAATCTGCACCTCCAGCCTTATGTAAAGGACCAACTACAGGCTTTTCAGATTGGTTAAGCATATTTGATGCAAATACTTGAGGAAGCCGACCTGAACTCGAAGACAGTAGTTGAATTGAATCCAGGTGCAGTAAGTCTCTGTTCTTCTCTAAAAATCCAGTTGTGTCATACGTAACCTGCATTGGGACCAAGATGAATTGACAAATTAGGCCAACGTTATCATATCAGTTATCATAATTATGATAATCACTATGTTAAAACACATGGAGGAAAATATAGTAAAAGCTATAAGTGACACATCTTTTATTCACCACCAATATGTTGAACAATGAATAACTAGTATGAGACAGAGGCAAGTACCTTCGAAACACAAAAGAGGGGCAATAAAATTGACAACCAACGAAAATAATACCTCTCCAGCAAAATGAGAGACGGTGAAAGCCTTCTCTCGCTCTCCCCTAAAACAAGGATTTGAATTCAGATGCTGCTTGAGCTTGCTGGCAAAGGTATAGTCTGTGCCATTAGGAAAAGTGGACTCCTCATTTAACAAAGACAATAATCCCAAAGGTTTCTGCATCAAATTTAAAACATAAGATTGGAAGAAACGTGTTTTATAAATTGATGCTGCAAAGAATAAATGATATTAGTTCTAGAAGCAAGCATCAATATTTCAGACATGATGATGAACAACAAGATCAGACTAGCACTAAAGTAGGATAACCTCCACAAGACCTTAAGGTTAGACCTTGGTACAAAGTACTTCACTATTTCCTAAGCCATACCCATGCAAGAAAAGCACTAAAATGAACCCCTTACCTTTTCAAAAAGACGAAGACAATCTTGGTTATCATCAAAATCAACTTTTGTCCAATCAATTCCATCTTGAATATATTCCTAAAAGGGAAAAAGTATTAGTCATTGTGAAATTAACAGGTCCTTTATGGATTAAATCGCATTAATACCCTAAATAAACTAAATGTCCAGTGCAAAATCAAAGCAATGTATTATCATCTTTTGTAAAAAGATTAATTCAAGAGTGTTTCTACAGAAATCCAATCTTTCTGCATTCTTCTGCATTAGTTCATGGAGAAAGTTAATGCATGCCCTCAATTTGACTGCATTCTTCAACATCATTAATTATGTAAAAAAGTAGTTTCAACCATCATCGCTGAAGATTCAAAGATTCATTACTAGTTTACAAAACACTTCCATGCAAATGAATGTGCAAAAGAAAACTATAATATTTGTTATTACTTCATACTAATTCATTATCCTTTCTAGTCGTTGTTCCACATTATTAACCAGTACAAAACACTGAACTGAAATGGTTGAAGAAATCTATTAAGCTTCAGTCAGGTTCTAAATGAAAACAATTCAGATCAATCAACTAAACTCATAATCTAATCGTATGAAACATAAAACAGAAGCTACCTCCTGCTCCAACTTGAATAAATGGCGATTAAAATGCTGCTGCAATCTCTCATTTGCATAATTAATGCAGAACTGCTCAAAACTATTCCTCTGTAAAGAAGAAAAATGTTGATTGGGTAACAAAAGAAATTCTCAATTGGATGTACAAGGAGTCATATAGACATACGGAGAGAATAAAAGCATTATTAAATCATACATTAAATGATTCAAAACCATAAATATCAAGAATGCTGATAGATCTGCCTGTTAGCCTCTTGCCAACAGCAAGTGATTTGTTAATTTGCTCTACCAGCCACTCAAACAAACAAGCATAAATTGATTTAGCCAAGGCATCTCTTGTCTCAATCGCCTGAAAATGAAAGAATAATTTTATTATGAATCTCAACGTCTTAATATTAGAATATGAATAAATTCACTTCAACTGTAAAAGGTTAGATTCTAGGACAATCATCAGTCAGAGAGGTCCATAAACAATGGTGGACATAATAAGTTTTGATACTTAATCAAGAAATAGAAACAAGCAGTTTAGAAACTTTGCGAAGCTACTGTGTCATGCATGAGGCACAAAGCTAAACAAATAACAAGAGAATTAAAGAGAGTAAAATCTTGAAATTATAGATGTCATGCTTGGTTTTTAAGGGCAAAAGGTCCCTGGAGCCTAGGCGCAAGGTGCAAGGCGCAGGCACGCACCTTTCGTATGTGAGGCACACCTTTTGTACTATTTGATATAAATCAAACTAATAATTTGACAACACACAAATACTTAGTAGGGCAAACATAACTACACAAACTTAAATTTCTTAGAGAGAATAACAATTTTTTGACTTCTGAAATCACTCAATGGTTTTTTTATAATAAGTGAAGTCCTTGTTAAAAAACCCCTTCATGATTAATGGAGCTCGTAGAGAAGCTCCTTAATCAGCGGAAGGAGGAAAAGAGTGCCTTAGAATTCATGAATAATATAAAGGATACATAAAGTTTAAAAACATCAAGAATAACCCCCTTACAAAACAACCTGAAAACCAAAAAACAAATACCCGTAACATCAACACTCTACTTAGCCTATTCCAGCCTTAGCTAAGCCATCTGCCTCTATATTAGCTGTCCTAGCAACTCATCTAATTACACCCTCCAAATCTTAAAGCCTATCAACAATATCCTTGACAATTATAACATACACATCAGGACATTATTCAACATTCTTAACCCATTCCACTGTCACCTTACTATCACTTTCAATTATCAACCGACCCTTAATACACCCTCGAAAAGAATCAAAGAAAGATAATCCCTTCTGAACAGCCTTTAGCTCCATCAAAGTAGGTGAACCCAGGCCAGAAGCCTCATGGAAAGAACCTATAATAGAACCTGCATCGTCTCTTAAAATACCACCTATTCCACTTCTCTTCCAGTCACCGCTGGTTGCTACATCCACATTCAATTTTATGAATCCCTTAGGAGGAGGGGACCAATCTCCCTGCCAATGAAAGTGTTGATGCCTTCCATCCGACAAGCTTCTTGTAGAAGTTTTGAACAACCGGATCCCAAAGGGCTGAGGAATTTCTGTTTGCACCAAGAGGAAGCCCAAGGTAATCTGAAGGAAAACATCCAATTGAACAACCAATAGCCCTCGCCCACTCCTCGACCTCCTCTTCAATAGTATTAGTGCCAAATAATCTGCTTTTCTTTAGGTTCAGTTGAAGGCCAGACATGACTTCAAAAACTCTTAGAACCCTCTTAACATTTAATATCTGCATCTTCGAGGCACCACAGAAAATGATGAGATCATCTACAAATTGTAGATGAGATAAGTCAAAAGAACCCTCATTCCTACCAATTACCAACCCCTCAGAAACCGCCTTAAGAAGCAATAAGTTGAGAAGTTCCCCAACTAAGTTAGATTTTGGTTCAATAAAAATTATACTTATAGTTTAAGGACTAAATTAGATATTAGTTTTTTATGTTATGCCAGATCATCAATTTAGTTGGGTTAATGGAAGAGTGACTATTTTATAATTTATTGATAATTATAATGATTGTAGTGTAATATTTAAAACGTTCATGACCAAATGAACACCTATTAAACTGGTAGTGACTGTAAGTAGTTTACCCTTAAAAGTCGGTACAAAGAAAGTGATAAATCCTAGCCTGTGATTACTAGCCACCACCAAGATTCAACCTAATTTAAAACAGAGCTCTCTCTTTTCTGTTCTTTAAAGCAGTTGTTTCTCCTTCTATGACTGTTAGCCTAGTCATTCTTTAGTGTTGTTTCCATATTGTTTTCATCTTCTCTATTGTGTTCTTAATTTATTTAATCTTTTTTTGTGTTTTTTTCTCTCTTTTCAATTCTCGTATCTTCCTTTCCTTACCCTCTATCCACCTTTTCTCCCACATAACTTTTGTGGTGACCCCTCCTTCCTCCCCTTCTCCCACCAAACTAGAGAAAGCATATTGGGGATTATGTTTGGTGATTGAATAGTATCGTGAGTGAGCTTTTTTCTAGTTGGGTTTTTTTAATATTAAAATATTATATTTTATTAAAATATTAATATTTAAAAAAAACCGAAAGTCATAGAGGCACAGCGCCTGGCGCCTAAAGCACGTCTCTTATAACTCGCCTCACCCCAGGCATGCGCCATCTTCAGTGCCTGCCTGTGCCTTGCGCCTAGGCATGCCCGAGGTACACCTTTTAAAACCAAGATGTCGTACTAATTTATGTAAAACATATAGAGTACTACTTCAAACCCAAAGATGTTATACATGTAAGTTCAGCCATATTTTGTTCTCTAATTTGATTCTTCAAAGCATGGCAGAGCAGTCATATCCCTATTGATTTCCAAATGGAGAGAGATGTGGATATAAGGTAGAATAGAATGAAGCCAATACTTGAGACCAAACAGGCCAACAAACAGACCATGATGGAGAGAAAAGGATGTCACAGAAATGTTACTGAAAATTTAGACGGGGAATTCTAGATCTGAAGAACTCTTCTCTCACATGCTCTAAGCAAACTGAAATAGAATGCCTACACTTTTTGTGAACTATTAGACAAATTATAGCATAGTACTTGTATAGAAAACAATTCTTAGTTTATTACCTGTGATAGTGTTAGCTTTTGGACGATATTATCATTACCAACTCGCATTTTGCGAGTTGATAAAACCAGACTAAGATCTGCAATGTCACATCCAATCAACTTGGCAACATTGATTAAACCTGAAAAGCAATATTGAGTGATTAGATCAAGACCGATAAAAAGCGATATGAATAAAATAATGAAGACATTTATAAGCAAAAACAAGTGACAGACAAACACAACTGCCTAATACAAATAGAAACAAATAAAAAAGAGAAAATCTAGTATACAGGACATTAAACTTGACCCTGCCACAAATTACTGCCATAAAAAATAAAATAAAGATCTAAAATCACTAAAAAAAGTGCAACCGGGGTGTAAACAAGTCATCTATCTTCGCAATGTACTTGGTTAAGCTCGAAAAACAATAGAACTCGACTCCGTCATTGAAGTGTCAAGCTTGAGGTCAAGTGGCTTGAAATATTAAACAAACCAAATTTGAATATCTTAATGTTTGACATGAGTAGCAGACGAGCCTAATTGAGCTTTCTCATATTTTTTAGTATTGAATGGATTAAGAATCTAGTTTCGTGCCCGGCTTTATACGACACCGTGGATAGGGATATAGTTGATAGAGTTTTGGAGAGGGGAGTTATTCTCCATGTTATTTCTAGGTCTGTTAATGCAGAGGCAGATAGCTTAGCCAAAGCTGGAAATGGTTGATCCCTGGTTATCTATTGTTAGGATGAGGTTTCTGTTGGGGTCTGTTTTGTTCAGACATCAGGGAGGTTCCTATTGTACACAAGCACCTTACTTTTCTATATTTTAATAAAACTTGAGGTACTCTTTTCCTCCTTCAGCTGTTTGCTGCAATACCCTTGGTATCTCGGCAATTATGAAGGGGGGTTTTAATGAGACCTCCAATTCTTATCAGAAAAAAATAAAGTATTGAGAAATCTCAATTCAAACTCGAACTCGAGATCAAACATAAATAATCAAAAGTCAAGCATGTATCAAGCTTTCAATATTACACCAAATTAAACTTGATTCCACTCAAGTTGAACCTCAAATTTCTTTGAGGCACACTCAAGCTCAAGCATATTATAGATTGAGCTTGCCTTTGCTCAATTACACCCCTAGGTTAATAAACAAATTGGACTCAAACTATTGTTCAAGCATCCAACCTAAAACTAATTGGCAATAAAAACTTAAAAATAAGGCCAAAGCAAAGGCAAAACTTTAGTTTGAATTCTCCTGTGCCTCTATTCATTTTTCCCTCTCCAAGTCAATTTTCAGAAAGAAGAGTGAGATAGGTGGTTAAGGTGAAGGCTATATGGTTGAATTTTCAATCATCTATGAAGGGTCATGAGGTATAATATAAAAATAGAATTTAAAAACATGAATCCAGTTCAGGCAATAAGAGTCTTTCAAATTGGTTTACAGAAATTTCTTACTTTCATCCTCCACTGCTTCAACATGGTTTTCATTATCAATCATAGTGAATGACACATTTCCCAGCCACAGTACTACAGCAAGCATTGCAAATACACTCTCTTGGTCTTCTTTGCTAACATGGACAGCATCCAAAGCTTCCTAGAATAGTACACAAAACCGCAAATGCCACTTTCTCAATTATAAAGCATTAATCGTGACAAACATAAATGGATCAAAGAGATAATATTCACGGTAAATAAGCAAGTACCTGAACTATGCGAAATTGTTCAGCATCGTCAACCCCGGTAATAGAATAGCAATTACTCTGCTTCAAATATTTATACTCGTCCACATCCTTCAAATTTATCTTCTCTGTAGGCCAAAATTTTTTTTTTTTGATAGGAATAGGAGGTCTCATTAAAAACCTCCCTCTTAGAGGATCTTACCCATAAGGTAAGACCCAACTAGCGGAAGGAGGAAAAGAGTACCTCAATTTATTAATGAAAGCCAAGTTACATAAGACTTAAAAACACTTTTACAAACAACATAAGACTTCACACACTCCTCTAGCTTCTAAGCTCAGAAACAGACACCAACTGAAACAGACAAAAAAAAAAAAAAAAAAATCACCCGATCCCCTCTTTTGCTAGCTTGTCAGCCTCGCAATTACAAGACCTTGGAATCCACCTGACAATAAAATTTCTAAAAGAAACAATAGATACAATTTCCTTAACAAAATTCGAAAGGGAAATAGGAACCAAAGCTTGATCTTTGATCCAATCCACGACCAGCTTGCAATCACATTCAATAATGAGTCTGCCCTTCAACAACCATTCTGAAGAAAAAGAAATCAATGCCTCTTCTTACAGCTTTCAATTCTGCTAATAGGGATAAGAAGGACCAACATTTTCTGAAAAAGAGATGAGTGTAACCCGATTCCAATCCCTGAGAAGACCCCTATTCCAGCCACTCTCCCAACTCTACTACAAGCCCCATCCACATTGAATTTAAAAAAATCAACTGGAGGAGGAATCCACCCGCACCCTGATCTGTGAAGTTCCTTAGGGGCAGAGATACTATCTGCCAAGGAAGGATCACCAATTAAAGAATCCACCTTAATATAGGAAAGAGGATATTTTGCTAGAAACCATCTTGCTAGCCTTAAGCGAACAGTGAAAAACAGTGAAAGCTTGTCCAGTTTACCATTATCAAAGATAATTTCATTTCTGATTCTCCAAATTGACCATAGCACTACACCCGGAATAAACTTCCAAATAACCGAAGAAGGCCTCAAATCAGACCAAGAACTAAGTAAGGAAGGAGGGTCAAGTGGAAAAGCTAAACAATACCCCAATAACAAATTAATTTATTCCACAGTCCCACGAAACCTGACAGAACAAAAAAAGATGCTGGACAGATTCTTCACATAGATTGCAAAAAGGGCAGAGAGTATCCTCCCCTAAAGTAACCCCCCTTTTCATCAATTCCATTCTAACAGCAACTTTTGATGAGATAGCTGCCAAAGGAAAGTCTCCACTCTAGGAGGGACTAATCCCAGCCAAACACAGTTTCTCCACTGAAATGTATCCTCATAAACAGAGTCTAGAGATTTCCTGCACTCTTTGACAGAAAACAGCCCGTCCCCCAAGCCATCCCACAGCAGGCAATCCTCCAAAGATTCAATCAGTTTAATGTCTTTAAGGCTGTTCAATAATTCAACCAACTGCAACACTTCCCAATCACAAAGATTCCTCCTTGTTTTAATATTCCACTCCCATCCATTCAAATCAAAACTACCAAAAGCAGCCACATTGCCACCTTGTTAGTAGAAAGTGCAAAAATCCTAGGAAAAAGTATTTTTAATGGACAATCCCCAAGCCAAGTATCCTTCCAAAAAGAGACAGATTCTCCATTCCCTATTTGAATTTTTGCATGAGATCTAAGGCACCCTCCAATGAAGTCATTCTTTGAGAAGTTATTGACAATTCCCCTCCAAATCCACGAGTCTTTATGAGATAGGGCCTTAGTGATATCCAAGGAATGACAACTCACATTATGTTTACAACAAAAGAATTTCTTCCATATCGAGTCTTTCTCATTTGCAAACTTCCATACCCACTTCCCCAACAACGCTCGATTGGTAAGATTCAAATCAACAACTCCTAAACCTCCACCACTCAACGGCTTACAAATCTTTTTCCAACTAACCCAATGCATTTCTTTTTCTCACCCCTCCACCCCAAAGAAAATTCGACATCAAAGAATTTAACTGTTGAGAAATAGTAGATGGCATCTTGAAAATAGATAGGTAAAAAATGGGTAAAGATGAAAGTACCGACTTTATAAGCACCAATCTGCCAGCCATGGATAAAGATGAAGCTTTCCACCCCACCAATTTTCTACTAAAGTTCTCTATGACCGGCTCCCACAACTTCTCTGAATTCTTTTTTGCCCCCAAAGGGAGGCCTAAATAAACTGTCGGGAAAGAGCCAATAGAACAGCCAATATCCCTCGCCCATTCTTCAAGTAAGTCATTCTCCATATTAATACCATAAAGTTTACTTTGGCTAAATTGAGATGGAGCCCCGTCATTAGGCCAAAATCCTCAAAACTCTTCTAACATTCTTGATCTGGGTAATAGAGGCTCGACAGAATATAATTAAATCGTCCGCAAACTGAAGGTGTGATAAATTAAAGGAGTTTTGATCATTGCCGAACGAAAACCCTTGAAACAGACCCAAAACCACTGCTTTTGAAAGCATCTTGTGAAGCAATTCCCCAACAACATTGAACAGAATAGGAGAGAGGCTACATCCTTGCCTTAATCCTTTATCAATAAGAAATTCTTCTGTAGGGGACCCATTGACTAGGACCGATATAGAAGCTGTGGAAATACATTGTGTGATCCAAGAACACCACTATCACCAAAACCCATCTCTTTCAATAATCTTATAACAATCTGCCATTCCACTGTGTCATACGCTCTGCTGAAGTCTACTTTAAAGACAACCCCTTTAAGCCTTGTTTCCTCCAACTGTCAATTCCTTCATTGGCCACACAACACATTCCAACAATTGTCTCCCCGGAATAAATGCAAACTGATTAGGACTGATAATATCTTTGACACAAGAAATAAGTCTCTTTGAAAGCACTTTGATAGAATTTTATATAGGCTGCCCACAAGACTAATGGGTCTATAGTCTTCTATACTCTCCGGATTACCTTTCTTTGGGATCAAGGTAATAAAAGCGTGGTTAACCCCGTGTACCCACTCCTTTCCTTCAAAGAAATCTGAAACAAACTCCATAATCTGCTCCTTCAAATGATTCCAGTATTTCTTATAAAAACCCATGGTAAAACCATCCGGACCGGGAGCTTTAGCACTATCAGAAGAAGAAATTGCATTCCACACTTCTTGCTCTGTAAATTCCTCCTCCAGATAAATCCTTTGAACTGCTGATATTTTCATAAAATCAAAATCTAGACCCTCAACCTCAAAAGCCGCTTTGTGTTGTATGCAGTCCTGAAAAACTCATAAACATGTTTTTTATCTTAACTGGATCCGAAATTACCACCCCTTCAATTTTCAGAGAATGAATAGTGTTAACACTATTTCTTTCATAGCAGTAAGGTGAAAAAACCTCGTATTTTTGTCTCCGTTTTTGATCCATCTATTTCTTGAATTCTGCCACCAAATGCTTTCTTCGATCCTTAACAATCTCCACAGCTCATTTTGAATTCAATCAACTGATCCCATTCCCCTTAGATAACATTCCACCTTGTGACTTTAAATCCAATTCATTTATTTTAACTTCAAGCAGCGAAATGGAGTCTGCCAGCCCTAAATGACTGCTGCCAGGCCAATTCTGATCTTCTTCTTCGCGTTTTGTAACAACCTGAAAATCCCCCTCTATTCCTCTTCTTCTCATCAACCACACAACCTTCAACCAAATCATCAAACCCTTTCTCCTCTAACAGAAAATTAAATAGCCTAAAGGGTTTGGGGCCCCAGTTGTGACTAACATCCTCCAGCAAGACCGGATTATGATCTGAAATTGATTTGGTAAAAGGCATTGTGAAATCCTAGGAAAGCTGTTCAAAAATCTGCCACAAATTAGAATCGATCTAGTCTAACCCATGTTGACAACTCTCTATTACTGCACCAGGTGAAAGTTCCTCTGACATAGGCAGATCCATAAGGTTAGCTTGTTGTATAAATGATCTAAGAGTTTCAATAGCATGCCAATTTTGTGATCTCCCTTGCTTTCTTCCGGAACAAGATACACATTGAAATCACCCCCAATACAAACTGGCAAATTCGTCAATTAACATAACTCAGCAGCTCCCCAAAGAATTCCTCCTTATCAGCTTCAATAACAGGTCCATAGACATTAATGAAGACAAACTCCTTTTGGCCATTCAAAAAATTCCCCACTAATGCTATAAACCTACTATGAACATGTTGGATAGTGACATTGAAAACGTTTTCATTCCACATACTAATCAAACCACCCTTAGACCCCTGTGCAGGAGAAACCACCACTCCCTTCAGCAAATTTCCTCCAATCCTCCTTAAGATCGACGCATGACACTGGTCAAGTTTAGATTCTTGAATAAAAATCATAACAGGTTTTAACTTCTTAACTTGCCTTGCCACTGCTAAAGATTTTTCCTTCCTCCCTAAACCTCTAATGTTCCAAGTAAGGATACTAAATTTCTGCTATACTGACTTCAAAACCAAACACCAAAATATACCCTGCAAACCAGCATATCACCCTTCCCTTCCTACCTCCAAACCCTTTTCAAGACTCACAATTTTATCAATAAAAGCCTTCCTCCCTTCCTTAAAAGAAATACCTAACATCTGACACACTTCCCATGTGGCCATTGCTTCCTCTACCAGCTTCGAGAAAAGAGATGAAGAAGCAGTAGAAATATTCACCATTTCCAAAGCTTCACTGATTAGAGCTCTTCTCTTCCTTCTTTTATTAAATCGAGACCCTGAAGCAGTGTAAGGAGCTGCTGCCAGACTCTCTGAATGATTACTGCCAATTAATGGGACATTCGGAGTCTTCGGAACATCTAATGAACAATTGATATCCTCTTCCTGACCAATTCCCCTATATTCTGAAAAATTCTGCTGAAAATATCTGCTTTCATTTGCCTTCTGCCTTGATTCAGATTAACCTCTGAACAAAATAATTCTGTTTCGTTATTTGCATCTAACCAAATTCGTCTATTTCTTGACCTTCTATAGACTCTAGCATATCGACCTTTCTCTTACCACGGGTGCACTTCTAATTGACAGACAAGCATAATTTGAATGTCCTTTTCCAACTTTTAGAGCTCTTCATAAATCTCCATTATTATCCTCCTGCATGAAACTTCCTTCTGCTATCTTACCACGAGCAGAAATTCATCACCCTGGCCTTCCCCATTATCCTCTTCTGGAATATTGCAACTATCATCCTCCATTAAATCATAAAGAGACTGGAACTTATTTTGTTTATCCAGCCCATCCCACTTAATTTTAACAGCAGGCCCAGCAGGAATTATTTTAGAGACTGGAGAAGATGATTCCCCATTAGAATCAGATTGGGCTGGATGTAACTGATCCACTTCCTTTCGCAGCCTAGCCCCGCAAAATCTCTATAGGAATTAGACTCAAATTCAAATTCAAAATTTTCTGACAACCCATTAATGATAGGTTTCGTGTGGGACTTATGTTTCAGAGATTGTTCCCCGCCACCTTTTAACCTCCCACTTTCTTGACCCTGCTGTAACCACGTGTCCACCTTTGACCCTACTTCCTCTGCTGACTTCTCCCACTTGTCTTCCTTCTCTGAGTTGACTCCTTCATCCTCCTTCGAAAAATCATCACTACTCCCATCATCAAAATACTTCTGCAGCTCCTCTCCGATTCCAGCTTGGAAATTGTTGCACTTCTGTCCCGTATTGATTATGACTTTAAAAGATCTTCCATATGACCCTACATAAGTATATTCGGGTATATCAAAAGGACTTGCTACCCTTAACAGTAATCTCGCTGAAGAAAGATCATCTCTATTCTTTGTCTCCTCCATGATACTCACAAGCTCTCCCCACATTCCTGCAAGTTTCTCCAGAAAAGGTGCAGACCAACTAAGAAATGGTAGCCCCACCAACTCTACCAAGCAGTACGCCAGTGGAACTCCTTCTTCGTTTAACAATGGAGATAACCACTTAAACCAGAGGAACAACTTCTCTCTACTGTACGACCAAGCCTTTAAGAAATCTTCATTAGAACTGAATATAACGATACAAGCATTCTTAACATAACCCCAGCTTACTATTTTGACCTCATAACCCTCCTTCGCCAGGGCCTTTTTCACCATATCAGACTGACGGGGATATTTCAAAACCCCTGTTAAAGAATTCTTCACCCAACTTGAATCTTCAGAAGGAATGTGCATATCCCATACGTTCCTTAGCCCATTTGCTTTCAAATTTTGTCCTCCCTTAATTCCCGCTCTATCGTGCTCCGCTCTTACCTCCACATTCACCACCTCCTTATACGTTCTGCCATCCCTCGGGCTGCTCGGCTTTCCCATTACCACCTGCTGCCTACCTTCCTCCCCTCGCACATGCTTGTTGCCTTTCACCTGGAACTTTTTGTCATCAGTTGCTCTTCTCCTTTCCTTCTGATACTTTGCAACCCCCACTGAGACTCTCTTCCCATCTATCAGCGTTCCATTGATGTTCTGAATCGCTCTTCTACAACCTTCCTCCATCGCATATTGCACAAAGGCAAACGTTGATGACTTATAATTTGGTTTCACCATAAAACTTGGAATATAGACCCTTAAAACACGACCATAAATATCGAAGATCTCTCTTAACTCTCTTCTAGTAACTCTCTTACTAAGATTGTCTACGAAAACAGTCCATTCTTTATCGGAAGAAGAACGACCTGTCACCCGCTCTCTACTTCTCTCTCTACCTTTCTCACTCATGTTTTTTCTCTGTAGGCCAAAATTGAATGAACAAAGGCAAAGAACATAACTTAATAAGAAGATAGAACATGATTCTTCAACTATAAGATTATTCCAAAAAACTAACAGCATAAAAAGGAATGCAACAACTAAACTAGTTATCTCATGGATGCTTTTCAAATACCACTGTAGGTTATGCGATAAGGCTTGTTAGTTAGTATTTTAATATAACACAAACTCTTAAAAAATTAGATAGATAAGGATAACTACTAGGTAGTTTATGTCTAATGGAAAACTTACTCCTAACTTTTCCTATAAAGGAAAGATGTATTTTCAACGTTCATAATATAAAATAAAAGAGTTCTTTTTCTTCTCCACTATGTTGTTTACTCTTTATCAACATGGTATCAATTAGGTGACCGATCCTTCTCCCTTAACCCTAACCGATTTTTTTTACCCTAAATCTAGCCATCGATCATGAATTCCGCCTCTTCTTCATCGAAGGTCACTTCAGAAATCCTCGTTAATTCGCCCAATTCGAACCTTTCTGATGTTTCTTCAACCTCTATCACCTGTCACCGATTGAATGGTGATATTTATATCCCTTGGTCCCAATCTGTCCGCCTTTATATAACGGTCGACGCAAACAACAATATTTTGGAGACCACACCAGTTCCTGCTGTGACGGATCCTAAATATTCAACCTGGCTAAGTGAGAATACCATGATTATGTCATGGCTCATCAATTCCATGATTCCTCTATGGGGGGAAACTTTATGCTATACGAAACAACGGCTGAAATTTGTAGTGCGGCAAAGGTGATGTACTCGACAAATGTTCATGCTGTACAAACTTTCTTCTTGAGATTACTCGGTCTCTACTTTTTTCCACAAATGTTCTTAACTATTTTTGGGGGAAGCCCTTTTAACTGTCACTTATTTGATTAATCGTCTCCCTAGTAAACTATTACAATTTAAGTGTCCGAGAGATGTTTTTCTTCAGTTTTTTCCCAATTTTAAACCGATGACTTCATTGTTACCCCTTAGAGTTTTGGTTGTACTGTGTTCGTTCATAACAATATTCCTTTCAGGTCCAAACTAGATCCTCGAGCATTTCGGTGTGTGTTTCTGGGTTATTCATCAACTCAAAAGGGCTTTCAGTGTTATTAAAGAAATTCTTTATTACTATGGACGTTACTTTCTTTGAAAAAACACCTTTTTCCCTTAAAACTGCTATTCAGGGGGAGTCATTTAATGAATATCAGTTTGTTGACTCACAACAATTGTCACTTGATTTGCAGCCAACTCTTTTTGATCAACCAGCACCGTCAAACCAGTTAAACCAGTCAACCCAGTCGAATAAGCCTACAAAATTGCTCTAGCCATACCAAACAACACTATTGAACCCAAAAAATGTATCATTGCCAAACCAGCCCATCGAAAACATATTTACCCCGGCATGATCAACATATCACCTCACCTCAAATACCTCAATCCCAATTGTAGATTTACGACGATAAAAACCAATTTCTAAATCAATCCCTTAACCTAATCCCGAGTCTCCGCAGCATGGACACTGTCATGAACAGGAACCGAACGAGAATCCTTTGGAGAATGAAGAAGGTAAACAGAGTTCTTCCACTGAATTAAATGCTTTAATTGATGATAATGATTTGTCGATTGCTCAAAGGAAAGGAGTAAGAAAATGCAGAAATTATCCAATCGAGAGATTTGTTGCGTATGGAAAGCTAACGCCTTGTTTTAAGAACTTTACAGCAAGTGTAGATAGCATTACTGTTCCAGATACGATGGAAGAAGCATTGAAAGATCCCAAGTGGAAAAAGGCAGTATAAGAGGAGTTAAAAGCACTGGAAAACAACAATACTTGGATTATAGTTGATCTTCCGAAAGATAAAAAACCAGTCGGCTGTAAATGGGTATTCACGGTAAAATAGAAAGCTGATGGTAGCATTGAAAGATATAAGGCGAGATTAGTGGCGAAAGGATTCACTCAATCTTTTGGAGTTGATTATCATGAAACGTTTGCTCCGTAGCAAAACTAAAACACTATGAGAGTGTTACTGTCATTAGCAGTCAATGAGAATTGGGTGCTTAATCGGTTGGACATCAAAAATGCATTTCTAAACAGAAACTTTAAGGAGGAAGTATATATGCGAATTCCACCGGGTGTGAAGAGTAATACAGGAAAAGCATGTAGATTACTAAAGTCCTTGTATGGACTTAAGCAATCTCCAAGAGCCCGGTTTGACAGATTTACAAAGGTGATTATTCAAGATGGTTACACGCAATGTCAGTCGGATCACACTTTATTTGTCAAAACAGCTTCAAAAAACAAAAAAGGCAATTTTGATTGTCTATGTGGATGATATCATTCTAACAGATGATGATTGTATGGAGATAGAAAGATTGAAAAAGCTACTGGCGAAAGAGTTTGAAACCAAAGACTTGGAAACTTTACGGTATTTCTTAGGCATGGAGGCTGCAAGGTCAAAATAAGGAATAGTGATCAATCAAAGGAAATATATTCTTGATCTACTATCAGAAACTGGAATGAAGGGATGTAAGCCGGCAGAAATTCTCATGGAAGTAAATCTTAAGCTAAGGAGAGAAGAATTAGGAAGTCCCGTGAACAAAGAACAGTATCAAAGGCTAGTAGGTAAACTAATTTATTTATCACTTACTAGACCTGATATTGTGTTTCCTAACAGTATAGTGAGTCAATATATGAATGATCCAAGAGAATAACATTTAGAAACTGTGAATAGAATTCTAAGATACTTGAAAATGACACCAGGACATGAGTTACTTTTTAGAAAGTGTGATGATAGAACAGTAAGAATTTTTTCGGATTCAAGTTGGGCAGGTGAATTAATGGATAGAAGATCTACCAACTGGTTATTGTTCATTTGTTTGGGGAAATCTGGTTACTTGGAGAAGTAAAAAACAAGCGGTGGTGTCTCGAAATAGTGCAGAAGCAGAATTTAGAGCAATGGCACTTGGAATTTGCGAAGGAATTTGGCTTCAAAGAATGTTAACTGAGTTGGAGTTATGTGCCAACAAATGGTTTGAACTTCAAAGTGAAAGTAAATCTGCAATAAGTATTGCAAAGAATCTAGTTCATCATGACCGAACGAAGCATGTGGAGATTGACAGACATTTCATCTCTGTAAAGGTGAATGGTGGAACGGTGAAGCTCAATTATGTTTCAACGAAGAATCAGTTAGCAGATATTCTCACCAAAACACTTCCAAGAATTACCTTTGATGAGATTATATCCAAGTTGGGTCTTTTCAACATTTACTCCCCAACTTGAGGGGGAGTGTAGGTTATGCGATAAGGCTTGTTAGTTAGTATTTTAATATAACACTAACTCTTAGAAAGCTAGATAGATAAGGATAACTACTAGGTAGTTTATTTCTAAAAGAAAACTTACTCCTAACTTTTCCTATAAAGGAAAGATGTATTTTCACCGTTCATAGTATATAAAATAAAAGAGTTCTTTTTTCTTCTCCACTATGTTGTTTACTTTTTATCAACAACCACATTTAGGAGAGTTAAAATACACATTTTCAGGTCTTCGTAGTGGAAACCTCTAATTTGCTACTGAATAAAACAGCACACCCTAAGACAATCTCGAAGATGACTATAATCATAAGCAACCGAGCAATAAACTTGAGAATTGAGTCCCTAGTTGTTTCCAAGAGGAAGCATACTAGACTAAAGAAAGATAACGATAGCAACAAACTTGCCTCGGAGAGCACGAGGAGCACCAGCACAAAGCTGATAAAATATATGGTAAGACCTTTCTCCCCCTGCACATTGGACCACTCTGGACTGTTCATATAACAGATTAAATCAGCAACACATATTTCAGAAAAATAATAGATCCAATGGAACCTATTAACAAGGTGGTGTAAAAATTACCTTCTCTAGTAGAACTGCCATGTGAAGAACAAATCCAAACTTGATGTTAGCCCCTCATTTCAGGAAGGAAAAATAATTATGCTTAAACAAATGAATATCATCTCAGAATCTAGTAGCGCCTTACAGGTTTGAATCTTGGCTCCAGATATTTTTCCAGATTCACTAAATGGATTTCAATCAACTTTCCCTGAAAAATATTAACCAAAATATTAGTAGCTGAAATCTAATCAAATTTCAGTAAATTTGATACTATGCAAATTGGTAAACCAAGTTAAACTTCGATAGCCATGAAAGAAAATGGAACTTACAAAGCGGCTTGAGTTGTCATTTCTTAACGTTTTTGCATTCCCAAATGCTTCTAGGATAGGATTGGTCTTCAATATTTCGTACTCTATTCCACTTCCACCACCAAGAACTGCCAAATATTGCATTGCTATCTTTGCTGTCTCAGTTTTACCTGCTCCACTCTCACCACTACAAGTAAATAGCAACACAACCATTACATGCACGTACACGTGATAAAAACCAAACAAAAGCTATAAGAAATACCTAAAATGTGCTCTGTGATAATGATCAGATATTTCATAATACAAATTATTAAAAGTGGAATTTAATCTTATGAAATTTAAGGCTTTACAATTTACATTCCACATAACGTATTTTCCAAACTGAATAAAGTAACACAGAAACCAAAAAGACATGCAAATCAAAGAACAAAATATTACACATGCACAGACAAAAAAAATTGGCTATACAGAGATAAGTTGGATTAATCTATAGTAGGAAAAATGATGAGAATCTCCTTGAAAATTGCAAAAGGGAGAAAAAGAGGAAAGATCCAAAATTTACCTAGCATGGTTAAATGCAACTGTACAAAAGATACTTTAAAAATTCACGCACAAACTTAGACATGCTAAACATAGAAAGAGTCAAAACTCAAAAAGCCGACTTTAATAGGAAACAAAGATAGAGATAATTCTTCAATAACTGTGCTCCATTTTTCAACTTAATTGTATCCTAACTCAATAGAAGTATTTGTTACAAAAAGATTTGCATGCATGTTTCAACAGGTCCTGAAGTCACAGCATCTGAAAAGCAAGGAACTGTTTAAAGTATTTGATCCTTATAACCAAAGAAAGCAGAGATAAATAACAAAGTATATTTATAGCCAAAGGAGAAACTGATTACTTCTATAGGAACACTATTGTATTTTTCATTCCACACTTATCAACAGAATGTGTTACTAGTTTTCCATTATCAAAAATAACAAATAAGGCAGCTGTATAGGATGCGCAAAAATAAAACTGGTGGAATCCATGTAAAATATAATAACAGAGAAAGGAAAAAAGGAGAAACAATACCAACCTTATGATGATAGATTGATTAACTTCATCTGCCAAAAAACAAAGAACCGTATTAAAACCATAAACTCTGATAATAACAAAGTTGATAAAAATAAAAATCAAATCTGACAACTATAAGAAACTGAAAGTACCTCGTGTCATTTCCCGGATGGCTGTGTCTGCAATTGCATAGACATGTGGACTCTCAATGGATTTATTCTTGTATGCTTCAATGTAATCATTGCCATATAACAGAACTTTCTTAAAAGGATTGATGGCAACCAAAACTGGTCCTGCTTTTGTCTAGATTGAGTATGATTATAACAACAGTGTTAGAGGAACACTTACCTTTAGGTGCAGATTAAAATGGATGTAAAACAAGTTGAGCTCTTACATATATCATATCTTGATTGTATCTATATCGGAGATTGAACAACACTGATGGCTCATTTAAGTAACTAAGTTGCATGAGGTCATCCACGCCATCAAGGATATCAGGATTTGCAGGTATCAAACTATCAGAGTTCACCTTTAAAACCTACAAATGGAATACAAGTAAATGCATATCTACTTAATGTAGGAACTCATACTCCATGCTTTCTTAATATAAGCTTACTTTCCCAGCAGGAAGTGAAATAACAGACTCCATTCCTGAAGTCGACATTATTCTCCCCAGCTCCCAATTCCCATTTGGAAGTTGAAACCAAGACTGAACCTTCTGAAACAGCAAGATTAAGTAATTCAACAGTTCAGCATGAGATTTAACATAAACACAGAAAAGAGTAGATCCTGTCAAAGCCAAAAGGGATAACCTAATACTATAAAACCAATAGCCATAAGTTACCTTTTTTGTAGCATAAGAAGTTATGTCACTCCACCTGTGTCCATTGCTAGATTTTGATACTGAAGGAAATGGTGCAGTTGTGGAGTCCAAGTCCTCATCGCCAACAGAAGGACTGTTTTCAGCCAGCTTAACATTCCCACTATATGGTGAATCCTCATTTCCCTGTTCAGTATCAGCAACACCATTTCCAACTCTTTCAACAACCTTGACCCCTGAATCACCATTTTTTCCAGGGGAACTCAAGTTGGTTACACCATCCGTTTCCAAATTTATATCAGCATATCCAACGACATCAGAAGTCGGAGAACCCATGAACCTAAAATCAACAGGCAAAGATTTAGTAAACCGGTGAGAAGGAGGAACCCCGGTTTTCTGAGACATCTTCTCCTAAGTGATTCACAACGCTGAGGTATGAGCTTTAAGAGGAAGAAAAAGGCTTGAGATTAAAAAGGTAAACTTCTTTTCAATTTTCAGCAGAAGTTTTTATCTAGCTTTAATACAAGACCCCACTTGAAGACTTATCCAGGCAATGCAAATGGCGGGGACCATTGTTTAAGATAAAGACCCTAGTGCTCTTCAATCCTAAGTCACCATTAACAAGCTCAAAGCTTATAAGATGGTGAAACCTTCAAGTACCACAGCTGGAATTTATTTTAAACAAACGGTTGGAAACATCGCAAACTCATAAAAGCCTTGCACAGTTGAGTCATATCTAATATCAAAATAAATCCCTTCAAATATTATACCAAATCTTCAAGCTTTATGTAATTTCACCATGCCTTTTCATATCATTTGGTTGCTCAAAAAATATAAAAAAAAAACTTAAATTGTAAGGAAATAGATAATTAATGACCATTTCAAAGCCGTATTAAATAATTGCAGAATTAGAAACATTTCTTCATTTCTCTAAAACGGACAATTAATAAGCCTTAAAAAAGCCAAACGACATGCCAAATCTAACAGGATCCAAGCAAGCAAGAAAATAGAAAATAAACAGCAGAAAAAAATTAAAAGCAGGGATATCAAAGTTTTCTTCCCTTACCTGAAAAGAAACGACAATGTATACTTAAAATTCGAAGTGGCTAATTCAAAGCACCGATCGATCTCAAAACCCTAGAAAACGCTCCACATTCCAAGTAATTAACATTACAAACGAAGAAATAGAAAGTGTTATCTTTTTTTAAAATTAAAGCCTTAAAAAGAAGTTCGGTGTATATACTCTAACAATAGAGTAGAAGGACAGTGTGAGGTATGTTTGGTTTCTGAGAAAATGCAGAGAAAATAAAAATAAAAATAAAAATAAAATATGAAGACAGAGAAGGATGCAGCTTTCCCAGTCGCTTCTGCTTTTTTTCCCCTCTGCTTCACAGTTCACACCTTAATGAGAAAATCCTTTTTTTTATTTTTATTTGTTTAAAAAGATTATGCAACTTCCATTTTTAACTCAGTTTTCCCTCAAAACTTAAATGAAGATTTTTAACGTTTTACGAATTTCACATGAAAATACCATTTTGCCACTTATTTTCAAAATATAGTCGGCGGGGGATTTTTTCTTTTTCTTTTTTCTTTTTTACTAATCTTTATGTTAATTTGAGAAATCTCCGGTAAAATAAACAAGTATGGTCCCGACCTTCACGAAATTTTACATTTTTTTAATACATGTAAATATAAAGTAATATATGTTTAAAAATAATTTTTAATTGTTTAAAATTAAATGTTCATATCTCTAACACTTACTATATTTAAATCTGGAATCTCAAAATAGTATATATATACTATATACTATGATCATTTAACTATTTTATGTACGAACCAAGTATCATCAGTGATAAAAGAATTATTGTTGTTCATTGAGGTCTTAGGTTTGAGTACCAGGAATGTCAAGGGTGTAAGCGTTCAACGTAAAATGGTTTAGAGTTTTTTTTAACAGATATTATCTTATACTTACCACATATTAATAAAAAAAACTACTTTGTCTTTTCTTTTCATTTTGACCATTGATCTTTTAATTTTGTTAATCAAACTATTTAATTATTAATTGATGTCAATCAAGCCACTCGTCATTAATATTTAATGAAAATATTGACGTGACAATTAACAAAAATTTATATAACTATATATTTTGTCCTTAATATTAATACATTTTATCGATTTGATCCTAATTTTAATTTAATTCGATAATTTTAATTCTTCAATCAAATGATGACATGTGTCACCATTTGATGAATGAGTTTTTTATAATTTAAATTTATTTAATTTAATTAATTTTGCTCTCAAATGGTGACATGTATCATCAATTAGTTACAAAAAAGTCAAATTATAAAAAATGACATTATAGGAGGGGTTGGAAGAAATTTGTAGAAAAAGAATTTAAAACATAGGATTATAAAACTGAGCCAAATTATCAACATGAGATATTTGTAAAATATCCTAAACCCAACATGAGATGTCATAGAAGGGGTCGGAAGAACTTTGTAAAATACCCTAAAATACAACATGAGATATCCGACGGGTACAAAAGTATCAATTTTGAATCACTGTAGCAACCTAACAAAAATTAAATTTGTAAAAATAATTTATTTAAAAACATAGGATTATAAAACTGAGATATCATCACTCTTAGTGGATAATCTATAAAATCTTATGTAAATCCCAATTGAATCTTAAGTGTACCCTAACCCTAAATTAAAGGAGTCACCCCGACCTAAAATTTTAGTATAAAAAAACTGAGACAAATTCATAAATGGATAATCATAGTTCAAATCATATTTACAGAATGGAGCTTCACTATTCGAAATAATAATATAAAGATAATACCAAAAATATGATAAATGAGTTGCCGCATCAAAATCATTAAATAAGTATCCTAAAATAATATATGCTCACTTAAAATGATTAGACCATACTTAGAAAGTCACTGAAACTCCTACCGGTGACCAATATAGAAAAAATTAATTGAGTGGGCCAATATAAGTATAAGAAAGAAATATATAATCTTAAAATTAGCTATTAATATTTTAATTTTGAGATAAAAAAAATCCGTCCGTAGCTAGAAATCGTTAATTAACAAACAATTAACGTTACAAAAAAGAGTTCATTTTTACCCTAAAATGAAACATTAAAAGCTTAAATACTCTAAAAAAAATAAAGGTCAAAGTGACTATACAATTAACCGTTAGATTCCTTTTACTCTAAAATAAAACATTGAAAGCTAAAAAACTCAAAAAAATTGAATATATGCCAAAATGAACATTATACCTAAAAATTTATCTAGCATAATTTGTATATATTTTTAATTTAAAAATATAATAACTATATATTCAAAGTGAATCTAGAAAAATATATAAACTAATCAATATAATGTTTTAACAAAATTTATACATATTTTTAATTAAATTATATATATTTAATGAAAATTTATATATATTTGACATTTTGGGCATGGGGTGGGCCATGGCCTAAGTAGGCCCACCCCTAAATATGTCCTTGCCTACAACGAACGTAGATACCTTGACTCTCATACGAAAAAAAAAATCTAACAACATGTGTAATGAAACTAATTTTGAATTTTGTAGTGAGAGGACTCTTAGTATTTATATACTCAAAAGGTGGGGTTGATTCCAAAACAATCATTTGTTCTGTTTCTTGTTTTCTCTTTTAACAGCGGGAAAGGATTTTATCTATCTGCCTAGCTCCGATAGATTTCCCCTAACACAATCCACAGAAATTCCACGAATCTCCTTAGTGGATAAGTCAGACGACTCAACAGCAGTGAGGAATTGAGTTTCTCATCTGGTGGATTCGATCTATAGTTAGGGGGCAATGCATACCAAAAGGTTTGAAGAAAGAACGCGCATACTATCCAACAGAAACTACATGAAAGATGTGTTGAGAAAAAAAGTGAATTTAATTGATGGATTTATTAGTTATTTAAATTTGGATATTAAAAGTTATCTGCTTGGAGTAAAACTCTCTTGAAAATCTCCTATAAATACTGAGTTAACCTACTAGGTTTTTCGTATCTCATAATTCAATAACTTATATTTTATTGAAAAAAATATTTTTCTCCTTCTTAGTTTTTTTATGATAAATGAAGACAATGATAGTTCGTGATCTTGAAAGTTTGTGCTACTTTTTGTTGGTCATTTAGTTGTTGTATTCTAAGAGACAAACAACCAAAGATCTCAAGCACCAAAAGAGTGACCGAAAATCTATCTTAAGGAAACTGTGTAGAGACATGCCTCAACTGTTTTTTATCACAATATCAAAATAAAAAGAGTATTTTTTTCTAGTTATTTTCTTTTATTTTTAAAGAAAAGTAATTTCTTCTATTTCATTTTTCTCATATTCAATTTCGTATCGGATTGTTATTTTGTATAACAATCTTAAGATAGAGTATATCCTTTGATTCGGAAATTGTGAGAAAATCATATAGCAACCAAATTTGTTTTGGGATTTATTTTGTCGTCTTAACAGGTTTGCTAAAATCTCAAAGTGGACAAATTTGTATAATAAATTTTGTCGTGAAAGTGACTTTCATTACTAATTTTGTTTTCAGAATATTGATTATGTTCGATAACAAAATCTAAAATAAATAAGAATTATTTTTTGTTTATTGGAATTATTTCTAATTTTGGTTTTGTTTCTTTTACAAAAAAAATAGAGATAGTAGACTCTACCGATTTACCCAACTTGGAGACTACCATGATGATTCTAGTTCAAAATTCAAATCTAAATATGAGTCAACTGATAATGGTAGTTAACCACAACGAGAAACCAACGAAATTATGTGGAGAGAATTTTAAGATGTGATAATGGAAGATGTTTTTCTATCTAACCACGATGAACCTCTCTAAGTTCTTAAATGAAGATGCTCATATCTTTAAAAAATGAGAAGAAGAAGAAGGGGAGATAGACAATATTATCGCTTATAATATTGTTGATGCTTGGAAACATATTAATTATATATGTTAGAATGTAATATTGAATAATCTACAATATTTTTTGTATATGGTATATGTTGGTTATGAAACAACAAATAAATTATGAGTCATTTGACCACAAATATAAAGCGGAAGATCTTAGAGCTAAAAAGTTTTAGTTGCCAAGTTATTGAATTTTACTATGGTTGACTTTAAACCAATAGTAAAACAACTGGAGGAACTCCAACTACTCATCAATGGAATTATTGCCAAACGAATGGTCATAGACGAGTCCTTTTAGATAGCTTCCATTATTGAGAAATTATCTCATGGATGGAGTGACTTCAAGAATTGTCTAAAATGCAGAAAGAATAAAATGATCGTGAAAGAATTGGTTGTCAAACTTCAAATAAAAAAGGATAATAGAGTTAATGCCAAAAAATTCAACATAGAAACCTTCAATGAGGTTAAGGTAAATTTGATGGAAGTTAGGAAGTTCAAAAAGGAAAAACAACCAAAATATTCGTCAAACCTAAAGGTTGTATTTCCAAGAAAGAGAAATTCCAAGGGAAGTGCTTTAACTGTGGAAAGATGGAGTACATATCATTTGTGAACAGACATTCAAAGAAAGCCAAAGCTCACAAGGTTAGTGCAATGGAGAGAATGACTAAGGATGTGGAGGATATAGAACTATGTGTTGTGATCTTTGAAGTCAACCTGGTAAACTCTAATCCAAAATAATGATGGCTTGATACTATAGACACATGTCATATTTGTTGCGACAAGAACTTTTTTCTGATTTGACACCTTGCAACAATGGGGAAAATTTTACATAGTTAATGTCGCGACTTTCGAAATCAAGTGAAAGGTACTGTAGTTTTAAAGATAACTTCTGGAAAAGAACTCAAGCTAGAAAATGTGTTTTATGTGTCTAAAATACGAAAAAACCTTATTTCTGGAACACTCTTAAGTGTTCACGGCTTTAAAATGGTGTTTGAATCCTAAAAGTTGATATTGTCTAAAGGAGAAATGTTTGTGGGTAGAGGGTATGTATTGAATGATATGTGGAAACTCATTATGTAAAAGCCAAAAGCATGAATAAAAGTAGTGTTTCTTATTCCGATTATATACTTGAGTCATTTAATTTATGGTATTATGGGCTTGGAAATGCTAATTATGATGCTCTGCAGAGATTAATTAACTTAGAAAACATTTATTCGTTTAACATTAATTATAATCATAAATGTGAAACATGTGTTGAGGCAAAATTAACAATGTTGTAACATCCCAAACTACGGGTTAGTGACTAAATCGTAAATTTCAGAATTTGATAATAAAAGTAGAATACATAAATAGTTCAATGATTTATTTGAGGATATTTCCTGAAAGTTGTTAGTAATTATCTAAAGAATTAAAGGGCAAAATGGTAATTTGTCATAAAAGATATTTTTATCCCTTTATTAAGAGATAAAAACATGAGAAGATGAAAGCATTTCATCTTCTTCTTCCTTTCTCTTCTCCTCCCGTAAGAGCAAGGGCAAAGGTAAGTTTCTTCATTAGTTGATTATTTGTTCAATTCAAGGTTGGGTTTTGATTATTAGATGATAATTAAGCTTAAGGAAAGCTTAATTTGTTCTAAAACAACAAGATGAAAGGTATATGAGAGATTAAAGATTTTGAGTTCTTGAATCAAATCTTGAAATAGAATTGATAAGTTGAATTTTAAGTTGAATTTGACTTATCTATGAGATTAAGAAGTTAGAAGTGTTAGAATTAAGTTTGAATAACATGAAAAATTTGATATGATTATTGAATTCTATATGGAGAATAGAATTCTAAGGTTTAAGATGAAATAAATAGATATAAATTAGTTTAAGTATGTATACTTGAGGTAGGAATATGAAAGGGGATGAAATATGAAAAATTGAAGCAAAATAGAGAATTTTCGTGTAATGAACAGTAATTTTCTGGGTTGGAACGAAAATTTCCAGATTATGCAAAGGGAACCGATACCCCCTGGGGGGGAATCGTTTCCCCCTAAATGAAAAATTGAACTTTTGGTTCATTGAACCGGCTTAAGTTATTAACATCAAATTTAAGGTTTAGGTTTATGATAGTCGTTTTGAAATGTTATATTTATGTAGATATTGAGCATAAACAAGTTCTGGAATAATCAAAGGATTAGGATTGAATCAAAGCAAGCAAGGCTAAGGTGAGTGCAATTTAATTGTACTTATGCTATCGGAAAACATTGGCTCGCGATGAGCCAGTGACGGAGTTACTATGGTAAGAAGTGACTCCTAAAATGTTATATGATTGGTATGGTTCTTATGAGTGCATTTTAGTTTATAGGATTATAAGGAATTGGACTTGTGATAAGTCTATTTTCAATAGTTGTTGTGTATGGATTATTGATTATAAGGATGTGAATGACATAAAAGGTATGTATACTTGATTATATGAAATGATATGTGCTTATATGTGCTATGTGATTTATGTGATATGCCATATGGGAAAATAGAGTATGAACTTTAGGAAAGGATTATATGATGTATATTAACATATGTGAACAAAATAAGACATGCATGTTTACATGATACATGAGAAAATATAGGTAATATGATATAAATCTATGTGACTACGTGAGAAAGAATATATGTCTATGAGAAGACATAAGAACAAAGTATGTGTATATGAATATGAATTCATATGAAAAGTGACATGTATTACATGAAAGTAAACTACGTGATTATATGCACATGTGAATGTGAATCACATGGAAATGTTCTACGTGTAAGTGAATTATGTGTTTATGTGAATATATGAAATAATATAAAGAATAATGCCCATGATATGTGTCATGAGATTTAGAGGTATAGTTGGCATGCCAAGAGTAGAGGGTCTACGCGGTCCTTCGGGACAAATTCTACGTGGTCCTTCGGGACGTATATGTATTCTTTGGAGCATGTATGAGGTCTTCTGAGACACATGTTTGATCCTTAGCATATATATATGATTCTTAAGGAGTTTATATGAGGTCCTTAGGGACATATTATATGGCACTACGGTGTAATTCTACGTGGCACTTCGGTGCATTTCTACGCGGTCCTTCGGGACAAAATTCTACGTGGCCTACGGTGCAATTATATGAGCTGTGGTGACAGCATAGTGCACAACCTCACAGTACTCGCATACCTTAAGTTCTCAGTAATGTACATGGGCCTATAAAAGACATTGAAAGTGTTTACAAGATTCATATGTGATATTGTGTGCATTCCTAAGTGAAATGTATTTGTTATATGAGATTGGTAATTATTTATGCAATAGTGAGATTTGAAGTTTATATTATATGTTGATATAGTATATAAAGAAATTAGTGATGAAATGTTATATGGTTTTCTTATATATGTTATATGCCTCACTAAGTCAACGACTTAGCGTGTGATTGTTTCACGCGTAGGTTACGAGAAGATGACATTTGATAAAAGTTACTCAAAACAGGTCAGTTTCTCCTTTCCATAGATCAGATCAGAAAAGAAATGTATAATGTGTATTTTGTAATAACGATGGTGGTTGGCATGCAAATAAATGATCAAATCTGATAAGTTTTAATCGGTTTTGAAAATTCATACGAATGAGTTTTGTAATGTTTTAATGAGTATATGTAATTAATAATATTCAATTTATTTTGTTAAATAAATTTGGAAACATAGATGGGAATTTTTATAAGTTAATATGTAAATTTCGGAAAATACTGTAGCAGTTACTGTAGCATGAACAGTAACCGCGAGTTTGAACAAAATTTTCCAGTATCTTAAAGGGGAATCGATTCCCTGCTACAGGGAATCGATACCCCCACTGTTCATCGCACTATTCACTGTTCACTATCATACCGTATTTTACTGTTCACGAATACGTATTTTTGAACTCAAAATTTTATAACAAGCACAAGTGAACCATATATGGTCGTATTTCTTAATACAATTAAAATGCTCGATTATTTTGAAAAAAAATCGTTTTTAAAAGTCAATGTGACATCTCGGACTCGTATTCGGGTCGGGTACGGGTTGGGGTGTTACATTTAATGGTATCAGAGCTACGGTTTAGCCGATTCTAGGCTAAAAACGAAGTCAAAAGTGCTTTAAAAAGTATACATGCCAACATAAAGTGAAAAATTTTCTGATCTGATAGTGTAAGGAGTATACTGTCTTGTAATAGAGTTAAATTGTTATGTTATATAAGATAAGTGAATACATGATGATGATTTATGAGATATATATGTTTATGTGATAGATGATATGTGAACATATGCAAAACATATGTTAAATTATATGAATTGGATGATCATATGCACATGTATATGTGTAGAAGAAATGATATTAGTACATGAATATACGAGAGCTTCTAAAGTGAAGCACAAGGCAATAGACTGCAGGTAATAGCATTCACCTGCCCTGGCCAGGCAGGGAGAAGAGCGAAAAACTCAGGCGTGCCTGTACAAGATTAGAGATGTTTCATGATATGGAATGATATTATGATATTTTAATTTTATACTTCAATAATTCATAGAATGAATGTATTGAAAAGAGTTGAGAACACCCGAGTTCAAGGGTGAATGTGAGAAATGTTCCATTGTTGCGGAAAATTGATCAAAGGTAGGAAGATAATGTTAGAAGATTGTCATTTCTCCAAAGTGGAGAAGTTAAATTGAGTAGTTTCGTTACTATGTGGTCAAGCTAAAGTATGGTGAACAAATGTCACCATAAGAATGTTAAAAGATCAGTGATGTGGTTATCATTTGTAGAAGAGTTCAAGAATAAGTACATGAATGATCAGTTCATAAAACAAATAAGCTCGAATATATGAGCTTGAAGCAAGGGAATTATACGTGCATGTGTATGAGTATAAGTTTAATAAGTTAAACAGATTTATTGTTGAGTTGATTTGATTAGAAAGGATAAGTAGAACATGTGATTGGTTGTTTAGGGCTTGCGCCTTAAATTAAAAGAGTGTTACTGGTTTCGAATTTTTCTTATTTCAAGAAAATTAATCGCGTTAAAGTTTTATAAAGAGCTCAGAATGAAAGATTGGAGAACAAAAATCTCATATGATTAAGAGAATTAGTGCTTTATATAGTTAAGCACCATTAAAGAAAGATAGAGATTCTGATTTTCAACTTTAAACCCGATATGAATTAGTTGTATTCTCTGTCAGAGAATCAAATCAGATGAGAGTCAGTCAGACTAAAGCAACAAAGTATGATATTGGAAGATTAATCAATGAGTTAATTGATAATAAGTCAGGGTTAAAGACAACCTTTGTGAATTGGGTTAAAAGCACTGTTAGAAGTTATGTAAATCGAAGCAGAAAAAGTATTTGAAATGGATTAGATGAGTATTGAAATCTGGTGATTGTTGAAACAAGTGGAGAAAACATAAGTATAAGAATGATAAAGAATAAGGTTTTGTGCAAGTAAAGTTGACTATCAAAGTCATGAAATGTGATAAGGAGTGATAGTTAAGGATAAATATATGTGATATAAAATAGCATGAGAGTATGAAGGACATGATATGGTTTAGTTATGTATAAGACAAAGGTAAATGGAATGGTTGAATTCGAACCAAAGGAATTATATTATAGACAAATGAGAATTAAGGTTTGATAAGTGAAAGAAATATAGAATGAATTATTTTGATTGAGAAGAATAAATATATGGATAGTTTGATGAAGGTTTATGTTTTGATTGAAAGAAATTAGTTGAATAATAAAGTAGTGTGATAGTGAGCGTATTAAGTTAAAGGATTTGTATGTTTGACGGAAACTAAGGATTGATAGAAAAGTTGAAAAGGATAAAGAAGGAAAAGTATAAATGATATGAAAGGAATGTAAAAGCATAAGGAAAAATGTAATGAAAGATTAAAGTAATGAAGTGAAGTTTATGATAGCACGAAGATTTATGAAGAGATGATATGTAAAAAGGAATAGTAGACGTGTAAATAGTATTGTGTATAAGCAAGAGTGTGGACATGATAAGGGATTTACATTATAGATGGAAAGAGTTAGCAAGGGCTGACCAAATTATGTGATGGAAAAGTATTAGAATTATAAGATATTGTCAGGTTATGATAGCCAAATATGAAATGGATTCGAATACAATGTATATTTTAATTATGTGATGTGATGTAGTGAAGGAGATAAGGATTTGAATGTTCAAGAGATAGAAAGAGTAATAGAAAAGTTTAAGAATGAATGGATTTGACAAGTTAAGTAAACTATTATTGAGATAATTATGGTTGGGAAAAAATATATGATTAATTAATTAGGGCTCGTGCCCTAGATTGAACAGTTGATATTTACTAACTGTGATAGTAAAGGTGATAGAGTTATAAGATTGGAAGAAAAGATAAAGTGAGTTAATCAAGTATGATCTGGATTTGAATATGGTTAGATATTTGGATCATATTGATATGATGAAGACAAAGAGAAGAGTATTTACAAGTTTTAAAGGGAGCTTGAGGAAAAATAATACAAAGTACAAGAGATGGTAAAGAATGAGGTTCTGTATAAGTGAATCTGCTTAACAAAGATATAAAGATGTGATAAAGATCGGTAATTAGAGATGAATATAAGTGAGATGAATAGAGTATGAAAATATTGGTGAAAGATATGATTTATTTATGGATAATGAGATCTTGATTATAGAAAGATGGAGATTAAAGGATCAGATATGATAAAGGTTATATGGAAATGTAAATTATAAGTTTAATGGAGAAGTAAGAAAAATGTGCAAGGTGATGTGAAAAGATGGTTTGATTCCGTAAAGTATATGTTTAATCACAATTGAAGAAGATGTAAGGTTATGTTCTTGGTTAAACGATGATGGAATAAAAGTTTGGTTATTGTTGCAAGGAAATTAAAAAAAATTATAAGGAATTTGATTGATTCGTGATACTAAGTGATGAAAAGGATTGTTCATGTCCTACGTGATGAGTGACATTATATGAATTTTAGAGAGATCAAAGGGAAATGCAGAATCGAAGGAAAGAAAAGACAGAAATGGATGAGGCTACCAGTTACTGTTTATATGATAAAAGATAGTAGATGAATGAAAAAAAAAACTAGTTGAAGAATTAAAGGAAATAACATAAGAACATTAGAAGATATGTTCTTATCAATGTGTGCAATGAAAATTCGAGGACGAATTTTATTAAAAGGAGGGGAGATTTGTAACATCCCAAAACTACGGGTTAGTGACTAAATCGTAAATTTCAGAATTTGATAATAAAAGTAGAATACTTAAATAGTTCAATGATTTATTTGAGGATATTTCCTGAAAGTTGTTAGTAATTATCTAAAGAATTAAAGGGCAAAATGGTAATTTGTCATAAAAGATATTTTATCCCTTTATTAAGAGATAAAAACATGAGAAGATGAAAGCATTTCATCTTCTTCTTCCTTTCTCTTCTCCTCCCGTAAGAGCAAGGGCAAAGGTAAGTTTCTTCATTAGTTGATTATTTGTTCAATTCAAGGTTGGGTTTTGATTATTAGATGATAATTAAGCTTAAGGAAAGCTTAATTTGTTCTAAAACAACAAGATGAAAGGTATATGAGAGATTAAAGATTTTGAGTTCTTGAATCAAATCTTGAAATAGAATTGATAAGTTGAATTTTAAGTTGAATTTGACTATCTATGAGATTAAGAAGTTAGAAGTGTTAGAATTAAGTTTGATAACATGAAAAATTTGATATGATATTGAATTCTATATGGAGAATAGAATTCTAAGGTTTAAGATGAAATAAATAGATATAAATTAGTTTAAGTATGTATACTTGAGGTAGGAATATGAAAGGGGATGAAATATGAAAATTGAAGCAAAAATAGAGAATTTTCGTGTAATGAACAGTAATTTTCTGGGTTGGAACGAAAATTTCCAGATTATGCAAAGGGAACCGATACCTCCTGGGGGGGAATCGATTCCCCCTAAATGAAAAATTGAACTTTTGGTTCATTGAACCGGCTTAAGTTATTAACATCAATTTAAGGTTTAGGTTTATGATAGTCGTTTTGAAATGTTATATTTATGTAGATATTGAGCCTAAACAAGTTCTGGAATAATCAAAGGATTAGGATTGAATCAAAGCAAGCAAGGCTAAGGTGAGTGCAATTTAATGTACTTATGCTATCGGAAAACATTGGCTCGCAATGAGCCAGTGACGGAGTTACTATGGTAAGAAGTGACTCCTAAATGTTATATGATTGGTATGGTTCTTATGAGTGCATTTTAGTTTATAGGATTATAAGGAATTGGACTTGTGATAAGTCTATTTTCAATGTTGTTGTGTATGGATTATTGATTATAAGGATGTGAATGACATAAAAGGTATGTATACTTGATTATATGAATGATATGTGCTTATATGTGCTATGTGATTTATGTGATATGCCATATGGGAAAATAGAGTATGAACTTTAGGAAAGGATTATATGATGTATATATTAACATATGTGAACAAAATAAGACATGCATGTTTACATGAATACATGAGAAATAATATAGGTAATATGATATGAATCTATGTGACTACGTGAGAAAGAATATATGTCTATGAGAAGACATAAGAACAAAGTATAAGCTATGTGATATATGAATATGAATTCATATGAAAAGTGACATGTATTACATGAAAGTAAACTACGTGATTATATGCACATGTGAATGTGAATCACATGGAAATGTTCTACGTGTAAGTGAATTATGTGTTTATGTGAATATGAATAATATAAAGAATAATGCCCATGATATGTGTCATGAGATTTAGAGGTATAGTTGGCATGCCAAGAGTAGAGGGTCTACGCGGTCCTTCGGGACAAATTCTACGTGGTCCTTCGGGACGTATATGTATTCTTTGGAGCATGTATGAGGTCTTCTGAGACACATGTTTGATCCTTAGCATATATATATGATTCTTAAGGAGTTTATATGAGGTCCTTAGGGACATATTATATGGCACTACGGTGTAATTCTACGTGGCACTTCGGTGCATTTCTACGCGGTCCTTCGGGACAAAATTCTACGTGGCACTACGGTGCAAATTTATATGAGCTGTGGTGACAGCATAGTGCACAACCTCACAGTACTCGCATACCTTAAGTTCTCAGTAATGTACATGGGCCTATAAAAGACATTGAAAGTGTTTACAAGATTCATATGTGATATTGTGTGCATTCCTAAGTGAAATGTATTTGTTATATGAGATTGGTAATTATTTATGCAATAGTGAGATTTGAAGTTTATATTATATGTTGATATAGTATATAAAGAAATTAGTGATGAAATGTTATATGGTTTTCTTATATATGTTATATGCCTCACTAAGTCAACGACTTAGCGTGTGATTGTTTCACGCGTAGGTTACGAGAAGATGACATTTGATAAAAGTTACTCAAAACAGGTCAGTTTCTCCTTTCCATAGATCAGATCAGAAAAGAAATGTATAATGTGTATTTTGTAATAACGATGGTGGTTGGCATGCAAATAAATGATCAAATCTGATAAGTTTTAATCGGTTTTGAAAATTCATACGAATGAGTTTTGTAATGTTTTAATGAGTATATGTAATTAATAATATTCAATTTATTTTGTTAAATAAATTTGGAAACATAGATGGGAATTTTTATAGTGATGAAAGGTTAATTTTTATAAGTTAATATGTAAATTTCGGAAAATACTGTAGCAGTTACTGTAGCATGAACAGTAACCGCGAGTTTGAACAAATTTTTCCAGTATCTTAAAGGGGAATCGATTCCTTGCTACAGGGAATCAATACCCCCATTGTTCATCGCACTATTCACTGTTCACTATTCATACCGTATTTTTACTGTTCACGAATACATATTTTTGAACTCAAAATTTTATAACAAGCACAAGTGAACCATATATGGTCGTATTTTCTTAATACAAATTAAAATGCTCGATTATTTTGAAAAAAAATCGTTTTTAAAAGTCAATGTGACATCTCGGACTCGTATTCGGGTCGGGTACGGGTTGGGGGTGTTACAAATGTCCTCTTTTCAAACTATTGAAAGAAATATTGAATCGCTTGATTTAATTTATAGTGATATTTGTGACTTGAAAATTGTTCAAACGAGAGGAGGGAATAAATGTTTTATTACATTCATTGAAAATAGCACAAAATAATGCTATGTGTATCTGCTTAAAAGCAAAAATAAAGTTATAGAGAAATTTATACTCTATAAGCAGGAAGTAGAAAACCAACTTAATAATAAAAGATTAAGATGACAAGAAATGATCCTGGTGGTGAATATGTTGAACTATTTGGTGAATTTTTGTTCACATGGTATTATTCACGAAGTAACTTCACCATATTCTCCTCAATCAAATGGATTAGTTGAACGGAAAAATCAAACTTTAAAAGAAATGATGAATGTCTTATTAGACAGTTCTGGGTTATCACATAACATGTGGGTGAAGTTATCGTTTCATCTAATTACCTTTTAAATAAGGCACCCTAAAATGAAAAAGACAAGACACCATATGAATTATGGAAAGGTCGGAATCTTATTACAAACATTTGAAAATGTAGAGGTGTCTTGCCAAGGTAATGGCCCCATTACCAAAACAAATGAAAATAGGTCCTAAAACTACGGATTGCATTTTCATTGGCTATGGAGAACATAGCAATGTGTATCAATTTCTTATGTATGAATCAAATAATCATGATATTCACAAGAACACGATAATGGAATCAAAGAATTCATCATTGTTTGAAAAAAATTCCCTTGTAAATCTAAGGAGATTGATCAAAGTTCAATAAAACAAACTTTAGAAACTAACAATGAAGATAGTCTAGATGATCAACAAGAGGCTGAAATTGAAATAAAGCCAAGAATAAACAAAATGAGTAAGGGAGGAAAAATCATTTGGACCAGACTTCCTAACCTTTAGGTTTGAGACCAAACCTCAAAATATATAGTGACACTATATGATCATTAGAAGGCATCTTATTGAAGGAAGTCATTAAGAGTGAAATAGATTTCAAACATGAGAATTAGTGGATCTTTCTTCTAAGATTAAACCACTAAATTCTAAATTGATTTTCAAACAAAAAATGAAAGCAAATGGAACAATTGATAATTATAAGGCTAATTGATAATAAAATGATAGTGACAAAAAAAGGTGTTGACTACTTTGATAGATACTCTCTTGTATAAAGAATATCATCCATAATAGTGGTACTCATAATCATTGATTTATAAAATCTAAAAGTACATAAAATGGATGTTAAAACAACTTTTCAAAATGGAGACCTTGATAAAGAAATTTACATGGAACAACCTGAGGGTCATGTAATTCTAGGTCAAGAAATGAAAGTTTGTATGTTGGTGAAGTCTTTGTATAGAGCTTGTATATTGATGACACACCCATTGTTGGAAATAAAAATGAAATGGTAAAACGTACCAAAGATATGTTAAATTCAATATTTGACATGAAAGATATGGGATTGGTCGATATGATTTTGGGCATCCAAATTAAAAGGTCATATAAAGGCATCATAATAGCTCAATCACACTATGACAAGATTCATGAGAATTTTAACAAGAATGATTCTGGTTTAATCATATCTTCAATAGATTCTTTTTCATTTTTGTCTAAAAATCAAGGTGAAAGTGTTCACTAAGTGAAATATGCAAGGGTCATAGGTAGCCTAATGTATCTTATAAGTCATACAAGATCAATCATCACTTTTACTTCGAGCAGTCTAAGAAAATTCACGAGCAATCTAAGTGAAAATCACTTAAAAATGATAACAAATATATTGAGATATCTTAGATATACTCGGGATTATGGGTTACAATATTCTAGTGATCCTGCTGTCCTAGAAGGATACTCTGATGCCAGTTAGATATCTAATATTCAATATACCAAAGGTACAAGTGGATATGTATTCACTTTATGAGGAAGAGTCATGTCTTGAAAGTCCTCAAGACAAATTATCATAACTAGATCCACAATGAAATCTGAGAAGAAATAAAATGGCTTCAAAACTTTCTTGAGGATATTCTAGAATGGCCGAAACCTATGCCCACAATATGCATATACTATGACAACCAAGCAAAAATTGTTAGAACATAGAATTTCATGTATAATGGTAAATCAAGACATATGTGTCATCAACACAATACCATTAGACAATTAATCTCAAATAGAGTTATCTCTATTGATTTTGTAAGATCAAAGGATAACATCATGGATCTGTTAACCAAAGGGTTAAATTTAGATCAAGTTGAGAAAACATCTAAAGGAATGAGACTAAAGCCCATAAAATTTAAAGGCTTTATGTAAAGGAAAACCCTACCTTATTGACTGGAGATCCCAAGATCTAGGTTCAAACGGACAACTTAATTGCATAAATCGTGTACGGTTACTGTGGGAGTTTCTTATCTCAAGTCTATTCCTATGATGTAAATAGTGATCAAAGTGGTATAGACTAAGCAAAGCTTTTAATGACCATTGTGTGTTTCAATTAGCCGAGCAACATAAGTTACCTATGTGAGAGTAAAGTGTGACCTTTAAGGAGACTATTAGGCATAGTTCTTTCAAACTCTTGTAGAACCAAGCAATGTCCATGGCTTTAATGACATACCCATGATAACTAAATTCTTGTTAGAGGGATATTTGTTTAAAGTATGTCATCGTTTACAGAAACGACAAAACAATTCAAGGATATCGCGTCTACTGTTTAGCCAGTAAAGTACATATACTGTCACAAGAGAAGGTTCAAATGACACCTACATATCTTATGGAACTATCGATCATAGAGGCTATCATCACATCGTGTCAAAACGTTTTTAATAAAATCATCAATTTCATTCATTTAGGAGATTGTTGAAAAAAGGATGAATTTAATTGACGGATTTAATATTTATATTAAATTCATATTCCCTTTTACTATTATAAATTAAAAGATATTTTTAATTTAAATATAAGTAAGATAATTACTTTTTGAATATGTCAAATTGAAAATGTATTTATTATATATTTAACTTTGAATATTAAAGATAATTATATAGTTTTGGATATTTTAAATTAAAATAATATATATTTAAGTTTGAATAGTAAAATGAGTTTATATATTTTGAATATTTCAAATTAAAAGATATTATTATCTGTTTAAATTTGGATATTAAAATATATCCGCTTGGAGTAAAACTCTCTTAAAAATCCCCTATAAATATTGAGTTATATTAAGTTTTTCATATCTCAGAATTCAAGAATTTCTATTTTCTTGAAAAAAAAGATATTCTCTCTTTTTTCCGTTTTCTGGTGATAGACGAAGGCAAGATAGTTTGTGATCTCGAAAGATTTTGTTTTTGTTTGTTGATCATCTAGTTATTGTATCCTGGGAGACAAACAATCAAAGATCTTGAGCACCAAAGGAGTGGTCGAAAATTTGTCTTAAAGAAAATGTCTAGCGGTAGACCTCAACTTTTTCTAATCACAAGATCAAAATAAAAATATTATTTTTCTTTTTTATTTATTTATTTTTTTAAAAATTAATTTCTCATATTTTATTTTTCTCAACTTCGATTTCATCTCGGATTGTTACTTTGTATAACAAGAAGTGAAATTAGTTAAACATAAAACATGATTCCAAATAGAACAAAGGATCAATCTCACCTTTAGACAAGATATTTATCATATGATAGAAAGACTTTATTAAATCTATAATCTTAGTCAGATATTTATAAATTATTAAAATACTAAAGATGATATTATAGATAAGGTCGAACATATTCACAAATCAAACATGCTTCACATACCAGATCAAATGTGTAGTAGTGAACAGAAGCAATATATAACTCAAATATGTGAATAACATGTAATTTACACATGCATTAGATGTTGGATATCTAGATAGGCACGCACCATTAAGGTCAAATAATCATATCATATATCAGATATGTGTAGTGTTTTTTTGGTCGCTACTAAAGGCATATAATAAAATAGTGACAATACAGCCACATATGATAACACTTCTATCACAATTACATAACATAATATTAGAGTACACAAAACGTTCATACAACTTATCACTTAGTCAAAGTAGCTTATCAAAATTTAAACATTCTTATAGTATTCTCGATCAGATGATTAGTCTTATGGCTCTTTAGATATTATCACAATTTTAAGGCTTTACACTCAAGAATTGCATTCTAGGGTAAATTAGTCTTTATTAGTTTAAGCTTTAAGTTCAATTATTTATAAAAAAAAAAAACTAAAGTATTAGGTTTTACCAATTAGTCTTGAGAGTCTTTTATTCATTCTTCCGAAGTTTCAGGGTTTCAAGCTCATTTATCAAGCCTTAATCTTTTTACAATATAAGGACATTTTGGTCATTTTATAATTTTATGGTTTCTTTTTTTTAAATGAACCTATGAGCTTTATGAAAAAAATATAAAACAAAAGTGATTGTCAATGACCATAAATTAAAACAACAAAAACTAAACAGTTGCTCAGACGTTTCAGCTGAAGAACAAATCAAGAAAAGATTTGGGTGATCTCTGCAAAACAAGCCCAAATCAGCAAAATGATGAATTTTGGAGCTATGAAGGGTCGATGTGTCGCCTATCCTCATCAGCAACAACAAGAGCATCCCTTGGAGCTTTTTCAATCTAGAATTTGTAGTCTCTGCTCTTACCTCCTCGCAGCACATTGTATGTGTGACGGTGTTTCTTCCCCTGGGTTTAAACCGGAAGCTACAAGTGCGAAATTGCCTAGCCAAAGCTTTTGCATGACAGGTAAACGAACGGATAAAAGAAAAATTAGTCGTGTTTGAATTCAGCTTTTGGAACACCGTTCTCGAATCTCCTTCTAACACTATGTCTCGGAAACCCAGATCAAGGGCAAAACGTAGCCCTTGGATCACCGTTAAAGCCTCCGCCGTGGATACACTCTGGACATTTTTATTTAAGCAAAAATCAGAAGCCATAATCAGCCTAGCACTGCCACGAACCTTGAAACAGGAGCAAGAAGATCAAGTGCATGCAGAAGAGAAGCTAGCATCACATTCACCTTTATTATGGGATCAGTGGGGGGCACTCAGACAGAGTTCTCGTACACCTTAGAGCGGTGAAGGTGGCGAAAAATTGTCTCGATTTCCTTAACATAGTTTCGAATGATGGTAAGTACCTCTTCAACTCCGTGAGTGATATTCTCATAGATTAACTTGTTTCTAACGAACCAGAGAGCCCAAATCGTGATTGCAATTTCATTATGAATCTTGTTATTGTTTAAGAAATTAAGCCACTCGATCAAACTAAAATCCGTCACATGCAACAACCATTGGAAACCCAGTATTCCCCACACATTTGAGACAAAAATGCACTCCCTGTTCACATGGGAGGAATCTTCAATTTTTTAGGGTAAATTACGTATTTACCCATTCAAAATTTAGATATTTTGAAAAAATTGAAAGTTTAAGTACTAAAACGGACCAAAACTAATAGTTTAGGTACTAAACGAGTTAATTTTTTAACGACTGTGTACTAAAATGAAATAAAAACTAAACTTTAGGTATGATTTTGAAAAAATTAGAAGTTTAGGTACTAAATCAGACTAAAATTGATAGTTTAGATACTAAATGTGTAGTTTACCCTATTTTTTAAACATGCTAGTTGTAGGTACGTACATTGATTATATTCGTGAGTATGTATATTGATTTTGGATTTGAATCGATATGTTTTAACATTTTGAGCATGTTGGTAAAACGATAATTGATTTGGTATGGGTAATTGATAAATCCAAAACTGCATTATAATGTAAAAAGATAAACTGAATTATAATATGTTTCGAATCATATTATGTATTGTGTTATGATAAATCGCATGAAAAATTATGTTCATAACATTATCATGATTACCTTAATTTCGTATCAAATATAATTAGCATGTCATAAGGTTTATAATACTTATGTACGAGTTATGATTATTTATGATGAAACATCCGTATACCCGCATACACTAAATTATCATGTGCCAAATTGGATTATAGTATACTACATTACTTTAAATTGCAACTTTGATACATGGTTGTGAGTAGTTTGTATGTGATGATCCATTGTAATTCCCTATGTCATGTTTTACATAAGGTTAGATCTAACCTAATGGAAGAAACAAATGAGATGATTTGAGTTCATAAGCATCCCAAGTAGGGATTGACATGGGACCTGAACCTGACAGGTTTCGACCTGATTAGGTCGGATTTTTTTTATAAAAAATTCAGGTTCGAGTCGGGTTTTTTTAAAAGTGATGTTTGGGTCGGGTTGGATTCGGGTTTAGGGTGAAAAATACAAGACTTGACCTGACCAGGGAAAAAAATATAATTTTATCTTATATATTTAAGAATAATTACAATAATATCCCTCTATATATTATTTTTTTCAATTAAATCATTATTTTTATTGAATAAAAATAATATTTTTTATTATTTCGATATCAGGTCGAGTTCGAATTTTCTCTCAAAATATCAGGTCGAATTCGGGTCGAGTGGAGGTTGTATATTTTTCGGGCCAGGTCGGGTTGGCTCAAACCCGACCCATACCCATCCCTAACCTCAAGTCATTTTCATTGGAAAAGGAGAAGAGAGTTGAGGTGTAGTAGACAAGGCATGTCAATTACAAAAGTTGATTTGATTTGCTTAGTTAAGGCGTTCCATTTGGTATGCAAGAAAGCGACGTGCCAATTGCCTAGCATGCAAAATTTCAAACTACACACAAACTTGGGCTTAAGGGTAATTGAAGGGTCCCCTTCCACATTAAAATAGTTGGTTCAATTAAAGGTCATTGCCCATCCATCTTCCTTTTTAAAAGTTGTAATTACAAGTAATGGGGCAGCTGAGCCTAGTTCTAAATCCAATGTGGTTGATGCACATTATGGATTTAAGGCCAACACTGCCCATCTCCAGAAGAACACAATCAACATGGCTTGATTTTTTTCTCCTCTTCATGACAATCAATGTGGCCGACATGTATGTAATGATTTCCCCGTTTAATAATAAAACCAGTGCCAGTTAGTTTTTCACTTTTTAAAGAAATGAAATCTGCTGTTTCCTGTGATCATTATCTGGCATATGCCACCAATAAAAGTTGGCAAGTGATAATGGCCACATTTACAGGTAATTCTCAGACCCCGAGATCAAAATATTTCACATTGTCACCCTTAAATATGCAGAGCATGAAACAAAGCTATCTGTAACATTCAATGAAGCAGATTCGGGTTCGAAGCCCTCTTTGTAAGGAGCTCTGCAAACACGGGCTGTGGTTAATTTGCACGCTTCGAGTAAATCCTGCAATCGAAGTGGAAAGGCTGCTGATTGCATCCTAGTCGCGAGCTTAGAGAGCTTAAAGACTCGGCATTTCAAGCAATGGGAATTTTAGGCTCGCCTAAATTCACGAATGCCTCCGCACGTGCCATGCGTACCGTAGCAGCATTCCAAGATACAAGGTGGTTCATGAACGTGCTCACGTATTTCGCTTTGTCGTTCTGCTTAGAGAAGGGCATCGATAATTTCAAGAATATTTTCTCATATAGGACCTAAAATAGACGTCGTAGATCGAGTAGCATACCTTGTAATCCAAATAATAAGCATGCTGCAATGGCAAACAAACAAACTGCCAGCACCTAGAAGCATGTTGGGGGATGCGGGGGATTGTTAGAGAACAGAGATACAAAAGAGATTACCTCCCACATATCCAAATTGAGGATGGGCTGCACTAAAGAGAGTTCAAATTTCAGTTATAAAACAAACTTAAATATATACAGATAAAAATATCTAGGCTGACAATTGACATACAATGTCATCCCACACAATCGGATTGATCGAATTCGACGTTTTCACTACTGCAAGCCGTTTTTCGTGCCTCTTTCACTGGAACAATCAAATGAAAGAAATTACTTGCTGAGTCAACTTGTTAAGAAACAAATCATGTTCCAATTATATGCTATCCTTGTCGAGTAGAAGCAACTGGGCCAACAGATGAATTCTCACTTTACACCAAACACTAAAGCTGCTATTTTCATGTATACGGTGGTGGTCCAATAACTATTGTTGGATCATATTTACTTTAAAAAAGAAAAGAATGCAAGAGAAGCATGAAGAATGTCAGAATAAGCATGCGGCGTATTATGTGGTATCTCGACACATTGGCCACCTACTAACAAGAATATACAAGGGCCAATGTAGGGAAAAATGCAAGCTGTGGAAATGAGGCCTATGCACCTAGCAGAGGAACAGTCCATCAATAATCAAAAAGCAAACAGAAATTAACTCAAGAAAGGACTTACAAACGAGCCAAACCCAGCCCGAGCCAAATAGCGAAAGAACCGTTTCCACAAACTTCTCTCTGAAGTTTGTGAAAGACCCGAAATCCTTTTCAATCTGCTCAAGTAAACCAAGTTTGGGCATATCCCCTCCTCCAGGTTGCATAGACTCCCAAAAGAAGTCATGGTTCCACACCTGCAATTGTAAGCTCAAGTGCAGATCCTACATTAGATGCTAGTACCACGTGAACTAAAAAATGATATAAACTCACTCTAGGGGACAATGGTTCCTAAAACTTGTGTATCAGTGTATGCAGCGACCCAAGATTTTGTTTCAATCAAAGAATATTTAAACGCAAACGACGCATCACATACAACCAAACAATTAAAAGATGACCGGTTGATGGCAGTGTTTATACCTCGGCCGCATTGTTAAATTGAGGTAGTGGGTTCCCATTGTTGAATGTTGTTTTGACAAGTTCATCCATAGTGTAGCCATACAGTATGTCACTTTTCCCAAGCTGTTTATTAAGGTCGTCCACAAAGCCACGATGATGCACACCCCAATGCACCTCTAATGCCCTCTTACTCATATAAGGTTCTAAACCATCCTGCAACAAGGTAATGGATGCAGGTAAGTCCAGGAAGCGGCCATTAAAAGAGCAAAAAATTACTACATCATAAGTAGTTTACAATATGCAAAATTAGCAGCAAAATACTCATTAAAACATCGGCACAGAAGTTTCATTCTGATTCGACTAGAATAATATCAAGTAAATAAAGAAGGGTTCACGGACAAGGTTATAAGGAGGGGTCTTTAGCCCATAGTAAGCAACAGTCGTAGAAACTTTTCGCAACCCATTCGACCTTCCTTTTCGCTGCCGCCGATGAATACATCAACAAAACACGAGGAAGAAAGAGTAGAATTTTACTTACAGAAGGTACTGGAAATACAGATATAACAAAAGATTGAAATTGACCACAAAGTTTTAAGCTTTCGTACAAGCATTTTGGTGTAAACAAGTATTCATATGAACGAAAAATGGGTTTTTTATTGGGAAGAAAAGCAACGAACCGAGTGAGAAAGTTTGGGGCTTTTGAGAGGGAGAGTGAAGTCGGCCACCAGGAGATGACAAGCCATTTCTTTCCTTGTCTCTCTATGTTTGGATAATAATATTAGTAAACAAAAAAAATAGTAACATCAGTAAACCTTTGTTCTTCTGGACTGGACTGGATTTTGGATTTGCCCCATCTAAGAGCAGCAGGAAGAACTGTTGAATAATATCAGTAAACCTTTGTTCTTCTGAATAATTTTATGTTTAGATTGTTGAATTTTTATAATCAAATTGAAATTTGTTAGTAAGCCAACAAAAAAGCATTCGGCATGAGAAAATAAGATAATTAGGGTTTACTTGCATTACAATTTTGTCTCTTTTTTAAAAATAAATTTCTCATCCCTTCTTGGAAAAAAAAAATAGAATAGAACAACATTTCATCTCCTGCCTGCTACTTGCAAGCAATCTTTTCATCACTGTCATTCAGAGTAAAAACATGGATGACCACATTATTTAAGTCAAAACAGCAGCAGAGACTACACATATTTCCCTCTGTATTTGGGCTTTGATTCTTTACTCGCTTTCGGATCATCAACAACCTCTGCTGGACTGAAAACAGAAGAGTGTAGATTGTTACCCTCTTCTAACCACTTGGCATGATTCTCCTTGAACTCCAAATGCTTTATCCGAGCCGCCAATGCGAGTTCCTCGGTGTACGGGGATGTCTTTACCATGGTGAGTAAAACCCGACTGTATCTTGAGCTGAGTATCTGTTCAGAATTGGCAACCAACTTGAAACATGGATGCTCTGGGAAATGATCTTCCGATGAATCGCCTTCTCTTGACACGGGATAAAAGAACACAAGCCTGCCACCCATAACAAGCATCCTAGCAGCAAGGTCAAGCAAGTCGTGCACACACTCGGCTAAGCCATAAGGTGCAGTTGATGGTATATGGTCCGCCCTTTTGTCATCGGGGACAGTGTAAGGGCCAACAACTCCCTTGAGCAATTTTCGACCACCGGATTTCCGTCCACCAGCTCGAACTCCATACGGCGGATCACAAATTATTGCATCGAACACCTATTCAAAAGCAAGAGAGAATACTTATACATCAAAAAAGTAGGATTCAGAGTAGATTATTATACACTAAATGGATCACAAAGGTTGCTTTGAAACTTGAGCACTTTCTCAAACAATACTAGTTTACATCAATAACTCATTATGATGGCATAGCAAACTAAGCAAATGTATCGGCTACATAATGTGTTTTTAAAATTTCTTCAATCAAAACAATACTTGAGAGTAATGTGATAAACAATCATAGAGGTGAAACAAATCAAATTCACATACCGATAAAGAATGCACTGACATACTCAACAGAAAGCAATTTTGACAAGAAATTACCTCCTTTAATCCGGGTCGCCAAGGAGGAAGGTTGTTATCTGCCCTCAACAAACCAATTGGCATCGGCAAGTCGTACTAAAAGGGACGCAGGGCAAATGAGCAAATAATCTCGTGCAGATCCATTGCAGATATATTTAAGGAAAAAAGAATTACTAGTTATGTTACAAATTCACCTGCTTGAAGTTGCTCCAGACATTACAGTCAGGACCACGCCCATCGCGCACTACTCGAATGTCAATATCTGCACCCTGAATGAATTCAAGCAGTTTGTCACCACACAAATTACTGCAAGGATGTTGCTCATATGATTTACAAAATAAAAGCATTGTGGTGGAAAATAAATCAGACAAAACAAGGGAAATACAACACCATCGTCATTGCTCCAAAGCGAGCTGCAGAAACAAGAATGCTCCCCGTGCCAACAAAAGGGTCATATACAAGTTTCCCAGGCACGGCCTGTGCTTGATTGGCCATTAAGAAAGCCATTTCTGCATCCATTGCTGTCGGGCCAAGATAGTTTCGGCTTTTCAATTGATACGTGGGGATAAGCTTCCTATCTGCTCCACCAACTTCCCTACCAAAGAATATTCTCCTTTGTGCTACTGGTGGAAGCCCGTTGTTAGCTACAGAATCATCAGTTTCCATGAGCCAGAAATTGATATCAGAATTCTTCAAATTAACTTGACCCTGCAAACATGTTGATTACAATTACCATAGAAAATATGATCTACGTAATCTGGACTCTTCAATTTTTTTAAATATCCATATCTGGCATATCTGTTCTGTTCTTATTTGGACATATGGAAAATCTTAAAAGAAAATAAAGCATTTGAGTGCCAGACACATTTCTATCCAACACTCACGGCAAGTTCGGTAACATAGAGATAGAATATAATTAAAAGAACGCGCCAAATATGAAAATATAATATCTATGTTAGCTTGGACTTTTCCTTCTTCTTGAAATATCCTCCAAATACTACGACAACGTAAGATACATACTCATCCCCGAATCTATTATGACATGATGTAAAAAAAATGTCCCTAACATTTGACTAAATAGTCACTTTAACCCTTATTCACTTTTGGGAATATTTTGGCCCTCAACATTTCATTTTAAGGCAAACAAGCCCATAACATTTGACTAAATGATCACTTCAACCCTATTCTTTCTTTCCCAGATAATTTTGGCCCTTATCATCGTTTGTTGACTAACCGATTCCATCTACGGAGGACTTTTTGTCCAAAAATAAAATGTTAAGGGACAAAATGTTCTAAAAAAAGAACATGTACAAAAATGACTATTTAGTCAAACGTTAGGGTATTGTTTTCCATTATGTCATATAGTATCATGGCATAAGATTTCATTTTCCCCTATTCTTACATGCCCCAGCTATGGCTTTACTGTTTCAAAGAAAATTAGTGATCCAAAGCAAACTTAACGATCAACAAAACCAAAGTAAGAATCAACCTTGAAAGGAATATAAGAGAGTCCCCGAATCCGTTCATTTTGTTCCTGAAGGCTCATAACCTTCCCGAAACTATCAACAGTAATCTTAAACGTACTATCAGACGCCAAATATGGCAACTTCAGTTCATCCGGGTAGCTTTTAATAGCCTCTTCAAGCTCCTCATAGCTACTTCCTTCACCCCAAAGTTCATAAATCCCCTTCACCAGTATACCTACAAAGGACCCTCAAAGTTTCAATAATGAAAACCCCATCTCTCAAAAGTGAAAGCAAGATAAGAAATGAAGTTTGGGAGTTACTTACTCCGATTAGCTACGTTCCTGGCGATTTCTTCGGAAGGAAAATCAACAAAATGGAAAGGGGAATCGGGGTGATGGTGTTGGGGAAGCCGCCATCGTAAACCCCTGTTGCTCCGGTTGTCTTCAAAAGCTCCGAAAAGGTCGGCCAAAGACTCGACTTCGGGTTTCCGGTAATCGAGCAGCCTGTGGTAAAACACACATAAGTACCACATCGATGGTGTTCAGAAACGTTTTTTTTTTTTTGCAAGCTCGAGCGGGAAGAAGGACGATTGTAAAGAAACCAGGCCAGGCCAATTTGACATAAACCCAAACTCCAAAACCCTCCTTTTTTTCTGTTAGTTTCATTATAGAACGGTGCCGTTTATTAATAGGGAATATCCGAACTCAACGGGTCTGGACCCGATATGACTTGACCCGACAATATAGGAATATTTTTTTAGAAAAAAAATTGCGGTTTGAGGCAGGACAAAACAATTATATGGTATATAAATTTGGGACAGGATGAGGTCAGATTTGAGATGAAAATTATCGATTCGAGTCGATCTAATATAACTTATTAATTTATTTTGTATATATAATATATTTAAAATTTTAGAAAATTTTATTTTTATATTATTAAAATATATTCTTTAATTAGTAAAAATATAAAAATTATTATAAATATATTATTTTAATTATTTAAAATATAATAAAAATTATAAATATATTATTTTAACTATTTTAAGATATTAATATATTTAGATCAAAACAGATCATATCAAAGTTTTAATTTGAAGGTTAAAATATATTAATTTTAGTTAATAAATAGGGAATTAATTGAAAAAAATAATATAAAAAGTGATATCCTTGCCATTATCCCTATATATGAGATATTTTTATATTATTTTTTGGATCGGATTTTTTTCACTTTAATCCTAACCCAACTCAAATCTATTCTCTAAAAAAAATATCTGATCCAAACCTAATTTTTTAAAAAAAATTTAACCCGATTTGATCGTGTTAAAATTTCTCGAGTTTAGACCCAGTGCTCAACCTATGTATAAATAATATATTTTTAGATAGAGAACAAACCACCACCACTCATGCCCATACCTATATAGTCACGGCTAAGCCTATCTTAAAAGTCTGATTTCATTCTTAGTCCCTATAATAAGTTTTTTTTTATTATCTATTCTTATTATATTTTTTTAAAATTAAATTTGATGTTATTCTTCTGACAAACATTTATATTTTTTTATTAATCTGAGGTAAATATACATCATTTGACATTGAATATTTACAATCCTGATGTTTCTAGTGCTCGAACTCTAGACCTCAAAGAATAATAAAAATTCATTTATTATTGAGATCGTTTAATTCGTGCTGATCAACGTTTATATGAGTATCTTACTAGTATATCCATATTTTAAAATATCAATTTGATTTTCTTATATCGATAGACATTCACATTCACTAGAATAAATCACGTGTGAATTATGATAAAATTAGTTGTCATCATGACAATGTAGTTATTTTCATTTTTATGTTACTGTGTAAGGTGTTTATCTTTCGCGTCAATTTTGATATTTGTTTGTATTCTTAAGTATTTAATTAAGTTTTTTTAAATTATTTTCTTATAATCATATTTCTATTAGGTTTAAGTGTGTAAATTATACCTATTTTTATAAATAAGTGCCTAAAGTATTTTTCGTCTCCTTCATGTGTTTAATGTTGTAAACTTTATCATTTTAGGTGTCTGAGCCATAATAACAGTTAAATAAAAATCGTTATCTATTCATTTGCTGACACGTGACTCTGATTTAAATTTATTTTTCCAATTTTCTATAATTTTTGAATATATAAAAAATAAAATAAATAAAATATTAAAATTAATATTTTATTTATAATATTAAAACTAATCGTTTAACCTAAAAGTAAAAATTAAAAGTTTCCATCGATCCCCCCCTTTCTTTGCAACTCTCCTTCTCCCCCATTCACTTCTAATCATCCTCCGTTCTTTCTGAAATTGCTTATCTTATGTTTTTGACTCTGAGTTTCCTTTTGAGAAAGTACCCTACTCTTCACTGCTTGATTTCATTTTGTTTCTAATAAACCTTAAATCTAGCCCATTAAAAGCTCAAAAATCCTAAATTGAAAACCCTAAAACAATTTAGGGTTTTGAGTTACTTCTGAAATTGAAGACTGGCATTTCAAATCAAACACGTACAAAAGGAATAATATTCGAGGCAGCACTTTTGAGAGGTAATGTCAAACTTACACTGCTTGAGTTGTTTATTTTTAACCCAAGTTCAAATCTGGAATCTAATACTTTGATTTTGACAGGTTTGTGTGGAGTCCACCCATAAAATGAATGCTCTGTTCTGCTATTGCGAATTCCATTTTCGGTAAATAATATTTTTATGAATTTTTTATATACAAGAATATATTTAAGTTGTGTTGCCAAGAAATATACTAATATAATAATGGGATAAAACAAAAAAAACTAGTACGAAAAGTATGTGATTCTGTTATAATTATGTGCTTATGTTTAAAACACTAGGAAAAGTATGTGGTTTTGTTTATGTTTATAAAGTTATGTGGATTTGTTTATGTCTAAAGAATGTCCAAATTTTTTTCACAAAATAATCCACCCCTTTCTGGTTTATTGGTTTTGCAATGAAAAGTATAGGGTTTTGTCACCTCTCCAACGGTTTCTCCACTAGGTAGGATTTTCTTGGCCCAAACACTTATTTGTTGGGGGAGAAACTGATCCAATTCGGAGTTGTTGATGTTTGTATCGGTCGATCATAGAAGAAAAATTATGATTCATTCCGATTAAGCTTCCTTCCTATTAATCTGGAAGTTCTTCTCAGATACAAGGAAATGATTCAGTTCCAGAGCCAAAGATCATAATTCTCGGACGAGCAATCGAAAAGATTCTGGAGCATTTTCAAGTTTAGGTATTGTTCCTCCAATGATCATAGTACCAAGTACTTATTGGTGAGCCCTATTATGATCATATTTATAAGTAAGCATTTATTGTAAAATATGAGCAACACCAAATCCTTCTTGATCCCAAACCTCCATTTCTCCTACCCACTGTCCCCCTTGCTTGGACCTTCCTCTAATTGGTTGTTGTGTAACAAGTGCATAATGTCCACTGGAACGCCCATGTTTTTTTATCATCAACTTGATGAATTAATTTCAAGATATTAAGGTTTTCCTATTATAATAGGTTGTTCAAAAAGGTCCCCCATTCTTCCATCAAATATTCTGCTTTTTCCTAGATATTCAGGCTCAAATACCCATGGATTTGCTGGACCTGGGGGTGTAAAAAGGAAAGAGAGGGATGAGATTTCTCTCGCTTTTGACGACGCGCTATTAGCTCAGTGGTAGAGCGCACCCCTGATAATTGCGCCGTTGTTCTTGGGCTGTGAGGGCTCTCAGCCACATGGATAGTTCAATGTGCTCATCAGCGCCTGACCCTGAGATGTAGATCATCCAAGGTACATTTTCATGGGGTACTTCTCCTGTTCAAACTGAGGTTTGAAACCAAATCCTCCTGTCTAAAGAATGTGCATTTGTTTATGGTTAAAAGTATGTGGATTTGTTTATGGTTAAAAGTATGTGGATTTGTTTATGTTTATAAAGTTAGCGATGTGGGGTTAGCATACCATTAAAGACAAGTGTATGCTAATTAAAAGGAAAATTATAGATAAGTCTGTATATGAGGAAGACTTCGGACCTGATGTTGTATTGGACGGCGCAAACATCTCTTCTGAGGGAAATAAAGCAAATTCAGATGGTGTAGGTCATAGAGAGGATACTGATTATCTAGAATATTTTGATATTGGTAGCTTTGAGACAGATTCAGATGGCGATACTGTTTGTAAAAGCAGTGGTAAGGTTTTTTTCGATCCTTTAACTGATGAACCAGATTTCAGCTGGGAATGATTTTTCAATCCTGAGAGCAGTTGAAAGATGCCCTAAATCGCTATGCAATATCACATAGTTTCGATTTTAGGTATGTTTCAAATAGAACAGAGAAAATAAGGGTTGTTTGTAAGGAAAAATGTTGCTCATTTGTGATACATGCTTCCTGGGATAAATCCGATAGTTGTTTTAAGATTAAGACTTTAGTTACTAAGCACAAGTGTTCATCCACTTTTAAGAACAAAAGGGCAACTTTTAAGTTGGTGGGAAAACACTTTTTAAAGAAGTTTAGGATTTTCCCATAAATGAAGTTCGTAGAGATGAGAAAACTTGCTAGGGAGGAGTTAAAAATAGAGATAAACAAGAAGAATTGCATGAAGGCTAAGAAATAGGCTTTGGAAAAGATAAGAGGTAGTGTTATATATGAGTTCAATAGGCTATTTGATTATGTATTTGCACTAAGGAGTGATGATCCGAATGCAACTTTCGAGCTAATGGTAGAGAGGCCCAATGAAGCTTGTAAACCAACTTTTAGGAGATTTTATGTATGTTTTAGTGCTCTTAAGGAAGGTTTTAAGAGGTTTTGCAGACCTGTAATTTCTTTGGATTAATGTTTCTTGAAAAGGGAAATCAAAGGTGAAATCTTATCTGTTGTGGGTAGAGATGGGAATAATCAAATATTTTTCATAGTTTGGGCATTGGTTGAGGTTGAAAATAGAGATACTTGGGGCTAGTTTTTTAATTTAATTTAGACTGATTTGAACTTGGGAGATGGCACCCTGTTAACTTTGATCAGTGATATGCAAAAGGTAATGGTATTTTAATCAATTCGATTAACATTTTCATTTTAAAATTGTGCATTACTAATTATTGTCAATATTGATACTAATTAAAACTGTTTTTTATTAGAAGGGATTGATCGAAGAAGTGCAGCTGCTGTTGCCAAATGTGGAACACAGATTCTGTGCCAGGCATATGTATGCTAATTGGAAAAAATCACATAAAGGTGGTGACCTACAGTTGCTGTTCTGGGCGTGTTGCAAGTCTACTACTGAAGCACAATTTCATAGAAATGCTTCAAGAATTGGTGAGTTAAATAAGAAAGCATTGGATGATCTTATGTTAAAAGACCCAAAACAATGGTCCAAAGCTTTCTTCTCCACTCAATCTAAATGTGATACAATAAATAACAATTTCTCTGAAGCATTTAATTTTGCAATTATAGGGGTTAGGTTTAAATATGTTATATCAATGTTTGAAGATATTAGGCATTATGTTATGCATAGGATAGTTGAACACAAAAAAATCAATTAGATAGAGTGGTGAGTTGTGCCCCATAATTGAAAGAAATTAAACTGCATAAACTTAATAGTGTATATTTTCATGTAATTTGGAATGAGACTGAATGGTATCAGGTCATGTGTCAATAAGACACATTTGTGGTTGATCTTGTATGTTACACATGCACTTGTAGGGTATGTGACCTAATTAGGATTTAGTGTCCCCATTGGATATGTGTCATTTTACTTCGAGAGGAAAGGGTGGAAGACTATGCATATAATTTTTATAAGAAGCATGTATACTCTGATTTGTATAGTGTTATAATGCCTACCATACCAAGTTCAAAATTTTGGAAATACACTAGAATGGGTAGCATAGATCCACCATTGAAGAGAAATTTACCAGGAGGACTGAAGTAAAAAAGAAAGAGAAAATATGATGAAGATTTTAGTGGAACAAGATGGAAAAAACGAGGATATAAGATGAGTTACAGTTTATGTGGCCTTTTGGAACATAATATAAGATGTCCAAATAAAAGACAAACGAATGTAAATTAAGAGTGTTGTTTTTTTTTTATATATTTTAAGGTATACTTTAAGAAATATTTTATTGATTTTTGTTTATTTTGTTATTTATAGGTTACGAGTCAAGGTGGTCAAACTGCATCTGCTCACCCAATGCATAGTGTCTCTTCTCGACAAATTCAAGTGTTGTTATGTTATTGATAATTTTCTATGTGATTGATATATTAAAAATTCATGAAATAGTGACTATAAGTTTTTGTTATGTTATTGATATATTGAAACTAAAAGTGGTAAAAAAAATAGCATGGATTGGATAGACCAAAAGGGAGAAGAATTATGCAAGGTTTTGGTATATATATAAATGAACAATTTGGTCTTCAAATTCTAAACGTAAGTAGTCTTGTTTACTAAATTAACCATTTTCATTAATTTTATATTTTAAATATTTTTTTATACTTTAACAGCCCGGAATACCAATTCAGGTCTTACTTTCTCCACCTCACACTAGGCCCTATAGGGTAACTGTTACATCCCTACAACCTTCTGCATCTTCCCACCCCACTACAAAATCTTCCAACCCCACAACACCATCTTCTCAACATTCAACAAATGTTGCTGAGCCTTTATAACACCCATAAACCTACAAGAATACGAGTTATAGATGTCACATCAAATTTACTAACAATCACTATTCAAAGTTATTTAAAAATTTTATTTCTTTTAAAACATTTCTAATTTCAACTTTTAAAACTATTTTTTTAAAATTATGTACCATTTGAAAACATAATATTTTAACTACTATATATTCAGGCATAACAAAATACTGATAAGCTAAAGTAGTCAAATTTTAATAGTCATGATTTACTATTACATACCATATAGTCATAACTAATAAAACATGTTAATAACATAAATATACATGCCACTACTAGTCAAAAAAACATCTGTGATGTCTTACAGATAATGATAATACAAATGATCTGCACACGATGTTTGGGAGGCTCCTCACAAAACGTCCGAGTCTCAATCGGAACCTACGCATGAAAATCATCACGCGCTAAGTATAACTTAGTGAGACAGTAATACTAAAGGCGAGAACAAATAAATAAAATATTGAAATATATATAATCATTAAAAATAAAACAGACTGGATTTTCAGGATGTTCAAACCGAATATCTCATGCTGAACTTTATCAGAAACCTGAAAAGAATTATATGATGATTTTCACTAAATCATAATAAATCAGATCAGACAGAATAATCAGTCAACATTCCTTTATAGTCAAACACTTTTAAGAACTTTCATATTTCATTTTTATAGCTCAAAGTATATTTTAAGAGAATATTAGGTACGTGAGTCAGACGAGTGTGAGCAATACATTTTCCAGATCATCAGAGTCGGAACAGATAAGCACACACAGTGCTATCACATCGGAAATAACAATATGCACACAAAGTGCATTCAGATCAGAATATATATACTAGTGTACACTCTAGTACACCACAATATATCAAAACCAGAACAGATAATCACTCTACCTCATGGCATGCCAATTGTACATTTGACTCTCAATATAACAAACAGTGGGCTTTCAGTTCATTTCATAAACATTTGATAAAAATCATATTAGAATAAAAAATATATTTAAATCACATTCGTAAAACATGACATGGGAAGCTCATACCCAAAATCATTCATAAAATTTATTAAAATATTACGGATATATTTCCAAAATCAAAACATAATTCAAAACTTAATAAAAAAACAAGGTGAGGTTGACTTATCGCAAGTCATCCTCAATCATAATAATTAAATAAATAAACTGCACTCACCTTTGCCTCACTACAGAACTTGTATACAATCATCCTAGTCACGAGCTTTGCCCTTTCCTTTATGATCGTTCGGATTGCTAGATTTATCGAAATATGACAATACCAAATTATAACACAAAATGTTCGAACTACATATTAGTATCGTACTAACATATGATGATTTTAACATTTTTTTGTAAATCAATAAAATAAAAATCGAGATTAAATCGATATCAACTAAATCACATTTACATTATAATTTTCAACTTCTCAAAATACTCATCCAAATCCATGAATATTTATTTCATCCTTAATCCTTCATCTTTTGCTAAATTACACAAATAAGCCACATATTATGAATTTTTTAGAATTTACCTCCACATTTCCATTTAATTCATAATGGTCCTTCATCATTATGATCATTTCACATAAATTACTAAAATTCTGGCACTTCAATAAAATACCTAAATCAACACTTCAACATTCAAAACATTATAAATTTCAACCCAAACTTTCATAAACTTTTGATTTTTCCTCACCTAACTTTATAAATTTGTAATTCAACCCCAACTCAATTTTTAATTCAAAATTCAGCATACTAATAAATTTTCCAGCATTCAATAATTTACCCAAATAATACCTCTACATTTAATAACTTGCAAACAAGTCCCCATGGTTTTGGGACCTTTCGAATTTCACTACTACTTTTACCAAATTTGCAAATTTGGTTCCAAACAACTTTCCAAATTAATTTCCAGCATAACAAATATCAAAAATCAACATTGAATCCCTCAAATATTACATTCTCACAAATATATATCCCACAATTCCAAGAACTTGTAAACTAACCCTTTTTACACTTTCAAGGTTTCAAATTGATCCAAACCAATCTCCAAATCACATGGAATACTTCTAATATCATTTCTAATCCATAGGAAAATTTTCAACATTTCCCCCAATTTTCTTCCCTATGATCGAATACTTTATCTCACATAGGGAGAACTTTTTATTCAATTTCAAGCATGAATTCAACCTCTCATGATTAAATTCATGCACTTCCAATCATTACAACATCAAATTAAATCAAAATCCTATGATTCTCCATAAACCCTAACATGACCTAATCTGATATACATATGTACAATTAGTTCTAATCATTATACATGCTTTAGAAATAATCACCAACATCAAAAACATAAAAATCCTTCATAAATTCTTCAAAATCACTAAACCCTCCTTAAACCCTAATCATGAAATCTCATCACATAATCATATTCACCATGAAATATTAGTACCAAATGATAGAAAATTTCATGTAGATTAATTCTCTATATAATAGCTAAATCCAAAAATCAAGTATATAGCTTCAAAAATCAAAAATAAAAATCTTACCTAGGGAGGGCTTGAAGTTTCGACCAAGTGAAGGAAGAATCTGAAAATGTGCTAATTCTCTTGAGTTTTCTAGTATTTAATAGATAAGACATTTGGAATTTATTTAATTAATTGAATTTAAAATTCAATTAATGAGAAATCTAAAAAATACCCTTAATAAATCTTGAAAATTACTAAATTCCATTGTCACATCATACATTAAAATATTCCTTGGTCAAAGATGAATCAACTTGGCTTTGAATTTCGAATTTGGCCATGCAATTTTCAAAAATTGCATTTTAGTCACTAAAACTCCACTGTTTGGCCAAATCTGAAACATTGCACTGTTTTGAGCCAAATTTCTCTGATCTAAAATATGAAAATAATATTTCCAACCATTTTCTAACATCCTTCAAATTTTAGTAAAATTCCGGTTCGATCCGATTATCCGATTTCAATACTGAACTTTGCCGCTTTATAGCTTTTAACACAATTCCCGCTAAAATCTCTGTTTTAATTCAAACTATTCGGCTAAAATATATAACTTTTTAAAATTATAATTTTGGTCCCTAAACTTTTCAAAGTTTATACTTTAACTACTAAACTTTCAAAACCTATATTTTAGTCACTAGATAAAAATTTAGGATATTACAGCCTCCGTAAGGAATGAGAGCAAAGCTGCCCATATGGAGGCCTAATCCCAAATATAGATACCTTAGAAAAACTTTGATCATTCTATTGCGTTTGGTATTTTGTTTATTGTTATTAACATTTCAAAACCCTTTGATTAATTTGCTGTCATTAATATGTTTTGTTTGCTAGTACTGATATTTTGTAAGGTGGCACATGTTGTTGGATTTGAATGTGTTTTCAGCCGTTAGTATGTTTAGACAGTTTAGGAAGTTATGTACAAGGATAACTTACTATTTTTTATATGTTTTGTATGTAAGGTACCCCATGTTGATTTTGACTGTTCAATTATAAATTTACATTTGTTAACAAATCAGAGTCGTCATTTGATATATTAAAATTATACTACTAAAATTTGTTCTTACAAAATTCAACAGATACTCTCATCAGATCCAATAATTCATACTCTTTAAATATCAAATTTTATCAAAATATACATTATCCATGAAATAAGAAAACCAATCTTGTAGGATTTAATTTTCACTTTTTGATCCTCCACCATTGCTCGCAGTCTTTGTACTTCATCGCTTTTGATAAGTTCCTTCATTTCATTGTTTTCGGCTTTGATTTTTCTATTCTCGACCATCACCATTTCAAGTGTTGCCATCAATTCTTGAATTACACAATCATTATCTTCTTCCTTGTCAATCCACTTAAAGAATTTACATCGATTCTGTAACACCCCAACCCGTATTCGACCCGAATACGAGTCCGAGGTGTCACATTGACTTTTCAAAACATTTATTTGTATAAAATAGTGAGTAATTTAAAACTTTTATAACATATAACTTATTCAAAAACGTTTACAAAATTATTCAGAGCTTATACAATATATTCTTTTGAATACATGCCAACTAGAACTTTATATATTAAAATACATATTATTCATTTCTTTTCTGATCTGACCTTTAGTATGGAGAACTGACCTGTCTTGTTCCACATTGCTCTTTACTCTTCTTGAAACCTACGTGTAAATCACTTACACGCCAAGTCTATGACTTAGTGAGGCTTATAAAACATATAATATAAACTAAAACTTCTAACAATGCATATAAATAATTAATGCTATTATAACATACATCTTCATGTACACTTCATAAAATGAATACATACATACGCAAACCTTATAATATCACATATGAGTTTTACTATTTCATATTCTTATAATCATTTAATTTACACTACTTAGCTTATATCATATTCTACTATCTTCATTTAAGTCGTTTACTTACCTTATTCTTAATCCTGTAATTTTGATCACAATCCTACATATCTTATCTCTTATTTCTATATATTTCTATTTAACATTTCACCCATAAATTCTCATTACATATTCTAGTATCCTAATTTCTTATATTCTCTTAATTCATTCCTCACCTAATCTTCATTTAATAAACATACATTTGCATAACTTATTGTTATTTGATTCCCCTGATATTCTCATATGATTTCTTAGATGCTTATACTAAATTTTATATCCCTTACTAATTTAGCAAGGTTAGTTCACAGTTCTATCGTAAACGTATACACATTCCTACACAACTTATCTAATATCCTTTTATACTTATTTATATACCTTTTCCATAGTTAATATACTATCTGCTTTGTCTCAATTCTCATTAATCATATAATTCATCACTTCATTATCTATGTATATATATATATATATATATATACATACTAGCGTTCACTAGATTTCTCGTGAAATTACTTCTAACATATCATATAATTATATTATACTCACTTACATTCACATGTATCATATCAACATATTTCACATAGAACCTATCATATATACAATAAATAAAACTCATAAATTCACATCCAAATGTTCAATCACATATAACAATCATATTAAGTTTCTGTATATTATTTCTTTATTGGCACATGTACATCTTGGAGAACTAAAGATATGTGAGTTCATCGAGGTTGTGCACTGATGCTGTCACCACAGATCAAATAAATTCCCACTAGGGGCACTGTATATTTATCCCGAAGGACCACTATGTCCCGAAGGACCACTCCTTAAGAACCATAAACATAATACAATGGACCAAATAAGTGTACCGAAGTACCACATATACGTTCCACAGAATTACATATATGTCCCAAAAGACCACGTAGAACCCTCGACTCTTGGTATGCCAACTATACCTCTAGCTCTCATGACATGTAACATGGGCATCATTATTATGTTTACCATATATTCACATAGCCATATCACATAAACATAGGTTCTTATCATATCACTCATATCATATGTCTTATCTCTTAAAATCTTACAATCATGTCACTTATACTCTCGTATCATATAACATGGGTATTTTCACTTATATCATTTCACATGTAAACTTTCATATCACATGTTATATAAGCTCATAGCTTCTTTCACATATACATGTAGTCACATAACTTCTTTTCATATTCTCATAGGATCACATAGCTCATATCTTATACTTTGTTTTCTCATGTTCACATATATCATGTCATATGGCTCATATCTTTCTCATGCACTCACATAGTTTAGTTTCACATATGTTGATATATATATACATCACATAGCACATAATTCTCATATCATTACATTCAAAAGCATGTTAACATATATAATCATGCATACATACAATTCATGTCATTCATATATGTATAATCATATATTCATGCATTCTAACATAGGAAATAGACTTGTCGCAAGTCTTGTTTCCATTTAGCACCATAAACTAACTAATATGCACCCACCTTGGCATCACTAAGATCCAATTCACTTTTATGATTTCATTTCTTTCGATTGAATCTTAATTTGATGATCGTTCCAGAACTTGTTCGTGCTCGATATCTACATAAATATACATTTTAAGATAATTATCAGATATCTACACCTTGTAATTTGATGCTAATAACTTGAACAAATTTAATAGACCAATATTCACTTTTTCCTTTAGGGGTGTATCGATGCACTATAGATGCATCGGTACACAAATTAGGTTCGAAATACCCATGCATCGATGCACCCCTTAATGTATCGACGCACCTTCAAAATTGGTCTTAGTGCATCGGTGCATATTCATAGTGTACCGATGCACCTGCCCAGAATAGGCTATTTTCACCCGAAATTCCTCAATACTTACCCAAATTTTCATGTACAAACCCTTTATTATGCTATCAAACTCATCTATAAATTATAACTAATTCCTAGCATTCCAACACCTTATAATCTCACATATTTCATCCAAATCCTTAAAGCTAAGAATCATACCAAAATATCAACATGATCCAAATTCAACTATAATGCTTTAGACTTCTTAATTCTTCTTATGTCAAGTCAAAAATCTCATCAAAACCCTAAAAACCAAACCATATCAAAATTCATCTTTAAAACTCATTTTACAAATCCCATCATAATTTACTCATCTTATTGTATTAAGTTTATATAAGCTTTCCTTAAGCTTATATACACCCAATTATTCTAACCCAACCTATAAATTCAAGGAATTAACAAGATGAAATCAACTTACCTTTACTTTGGCTCTCACAGTGAAGAGAAAGAAAAAGAAGAATGGAGAGTTCTCTAGAAACTTTCCCTCATGTCCCACGTTTATATAGCATACAAAAAGAAAGATAAAAATCTTTCTTGTCAAATAACCATTTTACCCTTTTTTCTTTCATTCTTTACTAAACCATCCATCACAAAATGTTTCCAATAAAATCCCTAAACTTTTAACTTAGTTCGAAATTAAACACAAAACTTTCAAAATTCATGTTTTAATCACTAGCCCTGTTTTAGTATGTTACAGATTCTCAGAACATTTAAACAATATACAAATTTTAAATTCAAAGTATAAACAAAGCAAACAACTACTAATTAGTCCAATTACATGTAAAACAAAACAACTACTTTCTTATAAAATAAAACAAAACAAACATCCCTTGAAAGCAACGAACATCATCTAATAATAAATTTGAAAACATGGAACTAGATTCAATAGAAAATCTTCATAATGATTGTAAACAACTCGGTTAAGATAGCTCCTTCATAATAAATGTATTCTTTTTTTTCTTACTTTTATCAATTAACTTAATGCTCAAAGCTCCATATGGGAACACAAATTTGATGAAATGTATTTTTTTCTTACAATTCTTAATTAACTTAATGCTCAATGCTTACACAAATTTGGATTTCATTTGCTATGAAAATTATAATAATGAAATGCATAAATGAAGGATAAATAGTTAACATTTAATATAATATATAGATGAAATGTTTAAGACCATGAATTTACCAAATACAACAAATATATTAGGAATTGTAGAAATATATTAGGATTTACCAATTACAACATTCAAAGTAGAAACAAAGTGGAGCCCTAATTTAACAGATCCAAAAAATAATTACCTCTTTCACTTGCGGACAGCCATAAAATCTCCTTCCTTTGCTCCGAGGCACATTTGAACTGCAAATCGAAGCCCTCATTTTGCAAAAATAATACTCGACCCTTAAACTATGACAAGATTGTGAAGATTGGTTCGACATCTTTAATCAATTCGAAGATAAAGAGTTTGTATGATTCTAAAACCTAGTTTCAGGAAAAACATATGAGGACTTAAATGTAACATCCCAAAATCAGGGCTAGTGACTAAAATGGAAGTTTTTGAAATTTGGTGATCAAATTATGAAAATTTGAAAGTTTAAGGACTTAATTGGGAATTTTAATTAAGAGGATTGATTAGTAGATATGAAAAGATTGAAGGAAAAAATGGCCATTTGACGACCAATATAATTATTTGAGATGGGATTATATATTACACGTGGATGAGGAAAAGGGAAGGGAAAAGGGAAAGGAAAAGGGAAAGGAAAAGTTCCAGAGTTCTCTTCATTGTCTTCTTCTTCTTCCAACCGCGCACTCATGCTTGATAAGGTGAGTTCTTTTGTTAGTTGATTGTTCATTGAAATTAAGTTTGGTTATGATCTTTGGGTGATACTTAAGCTTAAGAAAAACTTAAGTTATGGTAAGATCAAAGAATGAAGTAGTTAGGAGATATTAAAGTTTAGGAGTTTTTAAATGAAATTTTGGGAAAGAGTGGATAAGTAGAATTGGAAGCTAAATTTGACTTTTCAATGGTTGAATCAAGAAATATAAAGTGATAGAATTGAATTTAGAGCAAGTAGGAAATTTGGTATGAATATTGAATTCCATATGAAGGATGAGAGTTTGAGGATAAAGATGTATTAAATGTTTAGGAATTTGTTTATATATGTATACTTGAGTTAAGTGGGTGAAAGGGGTTTAAACATGAAGTGTTTAAGTTGAAATGAAGTAATTTTCGGGCTTAAAAAGTGATTTCTAGGCAAGGGGTATCGGTACCCATTCATCAGGTACCGATACCTCAAGAGTAAAATAACGAAGACATTCAAAGGGGTATCGATATCTGTATGAACAGTATCGATACCATATGGTGGATGTATCGATACCTATATGAAGGGTATCAATACCCGAGGAACTTTGAAGCTAAGTTTGGTATCGGTACCTAGATAGGGTATCGATACCCTAGCATAGAGGTATCGATACCCTAAGGGTAGTACCGATACCACTTAAGTTGGAAAGTTGAAATTGGAGTTTTAATTAGTTTATATTGATATGAATTATAAAAAGTAATTTGAACTACGATATTTATTGGATTATGTATTCATGTAGATATCGATCGAGAGCAAAGTCCGGGCAAGTTGACAAGTAATAATCATCGAGGATAAGATAAGATATCGGTATTGACTAATGAGGCCAAGGTGAGTGCATATTAGTTGATATATGATGTTTAAGGGAAATAAGACTTGTGATGAGTCTATTTCCTATATTATGATGCATGAATTCATGAATATAGACATGTGTGTTATGATTGTTGTGTGTGACTTAATACTTGAATATGATTGTATGTGTTATATGTTATGGTACATGTTATATGATCTAAGTGAGTACATGTTACTATGTTAGTATAATTGTGAATGAGTATAAATGATATATGTGATGATATAAGAATCCTTTATAAGATATATGATATGAACTTAAGAGATCATATGAATATGAGATATGTGAATTATATGGAAGTGAACTTCGTGACTATGTAATCATATGAAAATGTGATAAAGAGCTATGCAAAAGAACTATGTGATATGAATGTGTGAAGGTGTAATAAGATAAAAGATAATGCCCATGTTATGTGTCCTGAGAGCTAGAGGTATAGTTGGCATGCCAAGAGTCGAGGGTTACCTATGTCCTTTGGGACATATGGACAGTTTACCTATGTCATTCAGGACATATGGACATGAACCTATGTTCTTCGAAACATATGGATAGGTCATTTGGGACATTTATATGCGGTCCTTCGGGACAAATTCATATGCCCCTAGTGGGACCTTATACGAGCTGTGGTGACGACATATATGCACAACCTCTATGTACTCACATATTTATAGTTCTCACATGTGTACATGGGCTAATAAAGAGATAATAGAAATAAACTTGATATGATTGTTATGTAATTGTGTACTTGGATATGAGTGTATTGATTGCATGTATTACCTATGTTATGTTATCTGTGTGAAATTATGTTTGTTTGATATGTTGGAATATATGAGAATATCACAGGAATCAGATCATGATAAATTATGGAAATATATGATTATGTGACAAATTATATGAAAAATGAAGCAATATAATATAAGGAATTAGTATACAAGAATATGATTTAGAATATGTAACAATAATCTATGGGTTATATGATACATAGGAGTATAAGGAAATAAGAGATAAGATATGTGACTCTGGAATAGAAATTATATGATTAAGAGTTCTATAAAAGAAATGGTTTAAATGTTAACAGGAGAATGTGATATAAGTTGAGTGGGGTAGATATAAATGATAATATGAATCTGAAATAATATACAATTCTATATGACATGGTGATATAGGCGTATGTATATATAGTTATTACATGAAAGTGTACATGAGTATGTATGATATAATGGTATAAATCATGCATCCATTGTTAGGAGTTATAATTTATCTTATATATTTTATATGCCTCATTAAGTCATCGACTTAGCGTGTGAATGTTTCACACGTAGGTTTTGAAAAGCGAGAAGAGAAGTTAAGAGGAGCAAGACAGGTCATCATCTCCCTTACGAAGTTCATATCAGAAAAGTAATGATTAATATGTATTTTGTTCTTTCGATTATAGTTGGCATGTACTATTAGACTTGAGTTGAATATGCTCTGATATGTTTTGTAAAACAAATTGATCTTAGTTAATGTAAAGTATTCATTTTCTTAAATGTTGAATTTAAGATTTTTACGGATTTGTAAAGAAAAGCGTTTTGAAAAGTCAATGTAACACCTCAGACTCAGATCTGGGTCGGATATGGGTTGGGGTTGTTATAGTGAAAGGGGAAGAGAAGAGTTTCAGGACGAATGAGGAAGGTGGAGATTTCATAAGAGAATGGGGGAAGAAGAGAGTTTCAGCAGAAAATTTTTGGTTTTTTACTTTTAGGTTAAACGATTAGTTTTAATATTAGGATTAAAATATTAATTTTAATATTTTATTTATTTTATTTTTATATTTTCGAAATTTATAGAAATTTGGAAAAGAAATTCAAATCAGGGTCATGTGTCAGCAAATGAATGGATAACGGTTTTCATTTAACGACCATTACGACCAGGGCACCTAAAGTGATAACGTTTGTAACGTTATACACCTAAATGGGCCGAAAAATACTATAAACACCTATTCGTGAAAACATATATAGTTCAGTCACTTATTTTATACTTAATCTTCTCTATTATTTTGTAGTTAATTTGTGCTATTTGATGGTCACAAGAGAATGATTAATACTATAATTACTTTATTTTAATGTTTGATGATTTTTCTCTTCTGATATTATGAATTTATTATATTTTTATTTAATTAATAAAATTAATTACTCTTAGTAGTTAAAATTATTAACTTTCATTCTAAAAAATATCGAAGAACTTTGAATCTTAAATTTGATATATCCATGTATTCACTTTCTACCATGTATATAATGTCCATATCAACAGTTGTTTCAAATGAGAAATGATTTAAATTAAAAATATTATAATTATCAAATTAAAATAATAATAAAAGAATAAACTTTTAATATAAGAAAATTTAAATATGCAGAGAGTATAGGGACGTGAGCATAAATAGATTTCTATTTCATCGGAGGAAGAAAAACCGAGCACCATTGCAACGTTTTTGAATTTTAATATGGTATCAAGCTTAACAGATGCCTCTATAGCTCAGTGGTAGAGCGTCAGTCTTGTAAACTGAAGGTCTGTAGTTTGATCCTGCATGTGTGCATTTTTAATTTTTTGCTTGTTTTCTTTTCTTCGCCATTATTGCCACTTAAAAATATGGTGGAACTGAATCGCTGTAGTAAAGTGGCACAAAACAAAAAAATATCACAGAAACAAGAAAAATTATAAGCAGAACAGAAGCTGAGGTTTTGATACTATATGCCATATTCGGCCTTCGCATAACTTCTTCGGCTAATCTTAATACTCTCGTTTGTAATGCAAAACTCTTATGGGATGCAGGTTGAGAAACCTGATCACTATGAACTTGCTGCTGCCTTCAAAGCAATCCTACTTAGGCCATTATTCCATCCTCTTACCTAACACAATATTAGAGGCACGAACCAAACGATCTTAATGATTAAGAGATGGATATTTTCCTTTGATGTCTCATATTTGAGCATGATGTATGGTGAGTGTTTGAGCGTTCATTGTCTTTCGAGCATTTACTTCATAGTTACCTCGTACTAACAACAAAAAAATTTATTGGAGAATCAGTTTCTATGTATAATCTTTTTCCTTTTTTAATAGGGAAAAGTAAAGGGTATTAAAAGAAATGGGAATAGGGTTGCTGACGGGTTAACCAAGCATGCATGAGGGGAAGTATGAATTCTGGAAACCGGAATGAAGAATTAGTTTAGGCGATCGGCCTCCTTTTGTAACAAGAAAAATAAAAGAAAAGAAAGGATCAGATACATTGATATAAATAAGATAAAAAAAAATACTACAGAAATCTCTCACACGTAAATCACTTGAAAAATTAAAAAGTTAATTGACTTCTCAATTACATCTGCCACCATATTAATTTCACAGTTATCCAACATCTTACTTACATCCTGGAAATTGTTGGAACTAGTGATAAAAGGAAAATTCGACCGTGCAACAGCCTTAATATAAGGCTAAAGAAATGTACTATCGGTTTTGTTATTATTTTTTTTAATATTTTTGATAAAATATTACCGGAAACATTATTATTTATACCTAAACATTAATGTTTTTAACATCTCCGGTAAAATGCCTAATAATAACAAAACTATAGAAAAAAAAATATTTTAGGTAGATCTTTACCAAACCAAGTAAAACACCCAATAATAACAAAACTGATAGAAATAATAATGTTTTCGGTAATTTTTTTATCGGCTTTGTTAAAAAAATAATAACAAAATCGTAACGTCTTTCCTTAGCCGTATATTAAGATTACCGCACGTGAGACTTTCCCGTGATAAAAGGGCTATAAGTAATGTGAGGATCATAGATGAGTTAACAGTTTGTGGGCAGTTAGTTTGAACCTGAAGATGTTCCATATCAAGCTTTTACACAAGAAACGTCCCTTTTAGTCATACTTATCGAGTGAATCAATCGTGAATTGGACAATATTTGATTCATACTCGTTGAAATATTTTGTTATTTAACTCAACTCGTTGCTCGTTAAACTCGTTAAAATTTTGCTCAACTCATTCTCTCTAAAAAAAAATTTGTTATTCGATTCGTTGCTTGTTAAGCTCACCAAAATTTTTAGTATGATAATTAGGGTTTGATTTTTAGATGCAGTAAATTAATAATTATTAATTAATAATTTACTATTTTTTAATTAAAAAAATAGATTAATAAATTAGTAGTAATTATTAATTAGTAATTTAACATCTTTGTTATTATTTATTAGTAAATTAGCAATAATTATTTAGATTTTTTTTTTACATAGAATGATTTTTAAGGTAACTGTTAAAAAGTTATGAAAATTAATAAACTATTCGTGAACTTACGGAGTCGAGTTAAATCTTATTCGGCTCATCTCTTTAAAGTCAGGAGTTAAACTTAAGTTCGAATCAAGTTAATCCATATAGAATATGAACCAAATTTTAACCGAATTGAGTTTGAACATCTCATGAATTACTCAACTCATTAATACCCCAAATCCCTTCATAATTATGCATGCAAAGGAGATGGGAAAATCAAACAATCAATCACCATAATAATTTAACTGTTTGGCATAATGTCAACATATGCTCATAATATTTAATTAAATGAGAAAATAACTCCAGTGACTAAAAAAACCTTATAATATACGATTTTAACCAACTTTTTTGGATTTGCCAAAATGACCAACTAAATCGCAATGCGATCGATAATTCGCAACGCGATCTCCGGTATCGCAACGCGATCTCCGGTATCGCAAATCAGTTTCCAGATTCGCAACGCGATTCTGACTATCGCATTGCGATTTTCCAAATTCGCTTTGCGATTTTCCTAATTCGCAATGCGAATACGTAAATCGCAACGCGAATCTGACTATCGTAATGCGATTTACATAGCGTCATTCGTATCCAACGCGTATTTTTTTTCAAATTCCAAACACGAATATATTAATATATCAGAACAGTGAACCGTCCACAGTATATCCCGTAATCACAACTCATAACCTAAAACCCTAAATCAAAACTCAGTCTCATCTCCATCTCTCACTCTCTAAGGCGACATCCGTCCCCATCTCTGACGAAATCAGTCCCCATCTCCGACGATATCAGTCTCCATCTCCGACGAAATCATTCACGGTCAGAAATTGAAAATCAACCAAATCAACCACCGAGGGTTAGTTTTTTTAATTATTTTTATTTTGAAATTTTTCATTATATTAAGTTTTCATATTGAAATTGATGATAAGTTACTGGTGTTTTCAATAATAGATTAACCATTTCACTTAGATTGCTTATTATATTCGATGCTGCCAATACTGCTAAACTGTTTAGTCTTTAACCCTGTGAAGTTAGTATTTGTCTTGTGTTTTGTCTTTTGGTTGAAGTAATGCAATCCATTCAAGTTTCTTTCAATTTTAGTATTTCAAACCGAGAATGACTATCGCAATGCGATTCTGTCGTTGCGATTTTCATTTCGCGTTGCGATAGTCAAATTCGCGTTGCGATAGTCATTTTTGTGTTGCGATTTTCATTTTCGTGTTGCGATTTAAAGTTTCAGAAACTATTCTTCTTCTGCAAATTGAAACTTGAATGAATTGCATTACTTCAACCAAAAAACAAAAACAAATACTAAATTCACAGTGTTACAAATTTAAGTTTGAAGAATAAGCTACTACTCTTTATGTTTATTGTTCTTGTTATATCTTCACAGTGTAGTTTTTGGTATATCTAAATTGGTATGTTTATTGTTTTTGCAGAACTTTTATTCGGCTCAATTGACCTTAAGAAATAAAGTAAGCCTGGCCAAAACAATTGCGTCGAAGCTTTCACATGCACAAAGAAAAATATTTGAGGATACTTGCTTCAGGCCATGGCTGAAAGTACAACATCCGGGTGGAGATGCTATGTTGACCCATCTGTTTCTTCAAACCATGACTAGCGATCTACCAGAGACTATACAACGTCGTGATGAAGAGATATGGTTTGATTTTCCACCGGCGTATACGTGTTTTGGGTGAGAGGAGTTTTGCTTAATCACCGGTCTACGCTTTGGACACGATGATGTAGATCGGTACACTAGACATATTACCCGCCTATCATGGTTTTCCCGGGTTTTTCCTGAGCTGTCAACGGAGAAGCCGAATTTACACGTGAAAGACTTGACGAGATTATTGAATAAGAAAGATGGTTTTACTCGGATGGATGACGTCCATGTTGTCCGAGTATGCCTTCTAATACTTTTTCAAGCAGGCTTTTTAGGCAGAGAGGCCCGACAACCTATTCCTAATGATCTAATTAAATTGGTAGAGGACCTAAATGCTGAAACTGTTTCCGTGGGGTTCGTATCTATGGAGAGCTACATGGAATAAGTTCGTCTGCCTTTGATGATCGGAAAAGTTTGCGTGGCGATGGTTCCAAATACACTTTGTCAGGCTTTATTTGGGCCTTTAAGGTAATAATTTTTATATAATGTTTCCAAAATTATAATTAATTCTTTAACAATTACTAATGTTTGTTATTATATTGTTTGTAGATTTGGATATTTGAGGCATTTCCCGCCATGCAGACATATGCATTAAAAACTTCTAATGATATTCCTAGGGCTATTTCCTGGAAGAGGAAACGGTCCTTGCAACAATGGGAAGATTTACTACCGTATACTACAATAAATAATGTAAGTTAACACAAATACTACCATATGTTTATAAACAAGTTACTACAGTACGTTTAACTTTGTTTGAGCTTTTATATTGTTAGGAGGCCAACACTCCATTAAAGAGGCTGACACTCACGGAAGCTGAGCTTGCCACTGATTGGTGGCAAGCTAGTAAGCTTTTTTTTGATGGCACGGATGATGAGCAGCCACTACTTCGAGAGCCATCACCTCACCCAGAGCCATCACCTGATCGACCCGAATATACACCTCCAGAACGAGAGTCATCACCTATTCTATCACATCATCGAGCCTCTTCTCCACCATCACCTCATGATAGGCGACCGGTAAAGATGCCAACGTTTATCTTCCTGTTCTCCATCTCCACCTCCACGGGATGAGTTAGGGGAGTTACGTAATGAGGTCAATGCCTTGCGTGAGGAGGTCGGTACTTTACGCGATGACAATGGTGCATGGCGTGTTGAGGTGTCTACTTTACGTGGTGAGGTAACAGCTCTACGTGAGATTGTAGCATCGTTGCAGAACGAGGTTCATACTCTACGCAACGAGGTAAGTTTAATTTTTTTTCATATTTAACTTGATGATAAATTTACTCGTAATTTCACTTAGATTGCTTAGTAAATTCATTCGGTTGTTGCCAATACTGTTTAACTGTTTATTCTTTAACCTTGTGAAGTTAGTATTTGTTTTTTGTTGTCTTTTGGTTGAAGTAATGCAATCCATTCAAGTTTCAATTTGCAGAAGAAGAATAGTTTACTATCGCAATGCGAAAATGACTATCGCAACGCGAAAATGACTATCACAACGAGAGAATTACAATGCGAAATGAAAATTGCAACAACAAAATCGCAACGCGAAAATGACTATCGCAATGCGAAAATGACTACCGCAATGCGAAAATGACTATCGCAATGCGAATTTGACTATCGCAACAAAAGAATCGCAATGCGAAATGAAAATCGCATTGCGATTCTCTCGTTGCGATAGTCAAATTCGCATTGCGATAGTCATTTTCGCGTTGCGATAGTCATTTTCGCGTTGCGATAGTCATTTTCGCGTTGCGATTTAAGTTTCAGATTCTTCTTCTTCTGCAAATTGAAATTGAATGGATGCATTACTTCAACCAAAAGACAAATACTAACTTCACAGTGTTGAAAATTTAAGTTCAAGAATAAATACTACTCTTTATGTTGTCATTGAACCTGCACTAAACCTATATGTTGTCCTTTTAAATGTTTATATAAGTGCTTACTTCTGGAATGTTATCTGATGCATTTTTGAACAATGATATAATGACTTGGGTGAATACCGTGCAAGTTTGAAAAATATTTGTCTTTGTTTTCACTGTTAATATCATGTGTTTATTTACTGATTTATGTATTAATTTTTTTAGCAGCCCGCTAAGGTGGATGTTCTACGTCGGGTTTTTCTTGCAAGACGGAGTTCACACATCAGACGGCGTGCATGTGCCATTACGTCTCCGTTCACCCCAATAGTGCGAAGAATCCGTAAGAAAAAGCCCAACTCACCTGTCATCATTCAAGAGGCCTCCCCTATCGTTTAAGAGGCCCCATCATCCCTCAAGTCCCCTCCCCCGGCCAGAGGCCACTCGTTGAAGAGGTCCCTCCCAATATTCTAGAGCCTGATTCACACGACGTAATATATCGAATTATTGAGAAGCCCCCTCACGTGCCGAACATGATGGATGACTGTTGGCTTTCGTATAAGTTACCGGCCAGTACCATTCCGGTAGATGAAGTGGAGAGGAAACAACTACCGGAAACAATTCTGGATAATACCCTTTGGGCTAAGACCGCAGTTGATTTTTATCTACATGAGCGGAGCCAAGGGTGTTACGCTGACATATACAAACTCAACGATGATATGCATTTGTTGATTGAACGGTCTTGGTGGGGTGTATTATTAGGGGTTGAAGACAACGGTTATTTCAATGGGGGGTAAGTCTTATATTTCAGTTTGATTAATTTTTTTTAAAATTTATGTAATTCACTAATATATGTCTTTTTTTGTAAAACAGCATATTGATGCATGGGTGACACGTCTTCTAATTGTAAGGAAATTAAAGAAAAATATAAAAAAATGCGATATACAATTATGCCGACGTCTTTTCACGTAGTTCACTTGAAGAATCAACGACATGAATCATATGTGTTGGCTAATGGACAGCTAAACTTATCCTGCATGGTGGGAGGTCGATATAGTTATATTTGTTTAATATTTTAAAGGTGTTCATAAATAAGGCACAATTTGAATTATTACATTTCGATGCAGGGTGTTTATCCCTGTTTTGGACCGTACTCATTGGTATCGTCGAGCTTCAGCTCTCATCCCTAAAGACAATAGTAGAAGCATGATAAATTACATATCATTGTCTGATTTGAGAGATATTATTAAGGGATGGAGCTCTCATTTGGCTAAATTCTTGGATACAATTAATTATTGGACTAATTCTGGAAATAAGAAGCCAAAGAAGTTCAATGTTATAGTTATCAGAGACGAGACCACGCCACAACAAACGAAGGAAGCCAGAGGGGATTGTGGTCCTCTCATATGCATGTGCTGGAGCGTTTGACGACAGGAAGTACACAGTTTCTACCTCCCACCGATAGAGATAGAGGTGCAGTAGGCTTGTGGTTTTGGTATTTTATGGCTAGAGCGATATATGCGAGACGCTGCCTACCTGCATCCACGTTATGAAAGTGTCCATAAATAATTTGTAAGTCAAATGCAAGTGTTATTAAACATATATACTCTTTTTGGTTTGAAAATGTTTGGTTAAGTAGCAAGAATTCAATAATTTACTGTTTGTAGGTTTTAGATGTGTAGAAAGTGTTGTTGATTCAATGTTTGGTTTCTGCAGGTTAATCCTGAAGTGAGCTGCGTGAAATGGATGTATGGGTGCAAAAGTTGATTCAATAATTGATGAGGAAATTATTATTATTATTATTTGATTGTTTAATTGATTTGTAAAAGATGATTTGTAAATGTTGATTTGTTGATGTGTACATAATTATTATTTGTGCTTGTTTAATTGACTGAAATGTAATAGTTGATTTGTTGATTTCAATCTGCATTATGTTGAATGCAAAACAGACTATCGCAACGCGGAAATGACTATCGCAACGAGAGAATCGCAATGCGAAATGAAAATCGCAACGAGAGAATCGCAATGCGAAAATGAAAATCGCAACGCGAAACTAAATTCGCGTTGCGATTTTCATTTTCGCATTGCGATTTTCATTTTCGCATTGCGATTCACTCGTTGCGATTTTCATTTCGCATTGCGATTCTCTCGTTGCGATAGTCATTTCTGCGTTGCGATAGTCAATTCCGCGTTGCGATAGTCAAATGAATGTCTAATAAGTGATAACAACTGAACATATCATAGAAATGTTCAAACTCAAGTTACTAATACATGCCTAACTGAAAATGTTAAAAGTTCACACATAATATACACATAATACAACGTTTGCATTTAAAAATCACCTAAGTTAACAGTCCCAAAAGGTGAAGCCAGTTGTGATTGGGATTTTGATGAGGATCCATATTTTGGTAGAGGAAAAGATGATTGTGATGGCACTGGTGATCCACATGTCAACCTTGTATGACCACTTTCATTGCACCGACTACATGTCGATCTCTTCTTCTCTTCACCCTTAGAGGGTATACGATCGTGACTTTTTGGTCAGCCAGGTAGCCTTCTGTCCATGGCTGGTGGCAAAACTGTTTGTAAGTCATCTGGTATGACCCACTCAGAAGGATGTGGAATAGGGTAGACAATCTCGACATAAGTCTGTCGATATACTTCTGTAGTGTAGCAATCCATAGCGTATGCGCTTGAATCATCTTGGTTTAGATGAAGAGCAACTTTTATAACATGGCCACACAGATAACCAGATGTTTGCCATTTCATACAACTACACGTCTTTGAATTTAGATCGACAAGCCCATTTAAGTTATTATCCAGTACTTCAAACAAAGTGTTTGAACATGGTTCAACTCTCCATGACGTTGACTTCACACACGTTTCATTATCTTTTTTTCAGTCCATGGTGTAACACGATGTTCCAATATTCCTGTAATTTAAATAAATAATACTTAGTAAAATATATGATAAGTTACGAATTTAAAGAATAATACATGCATGGTTTCTTTTCTTGTAGTACCACTGTTGAATAGAGGCTCGAAAAAACTCCATTAACATAGTAATGGGTAATTTCCGGGAATGAGACTTAGAGCGTTGATTGATTCTGCACTATTAGACGTCATGAAACCATATCTTGCTCCAAGTTGTTGTACTCTTGACCATCTTTCAAACCCGACATCTTCTAGTGTTTGAGCACACTGAGGCAAAACACGTCTTAAACAGTTTATATGCTTATTAAAATCCACTTCCCGATAAGCTTTACGCATTCCAGTATGTCCATTTGTGATTTTTTATACCAGCAAACCTGATTTAGATTTATACAAATGAACACCACAAAGTCCATGAAAAGCATCTGGGAAACACCTTCTAACAGCGTTGTCAATTGGTTTGCCCTATCGGATATGATTGTCAGATTGCTAATAGGACCTATGTAATCCCTAAGATGCCCCATAAATCATGTCCATGAATCAGAGGTTTCAGATTTTCCAACCCCGTAAGCTATTGGCAGTATCCCATTGTTAGCATCCATGGCTACTGCTAATAAGTTTACTCCAAGGTATCGACTTTTAAATGTGCTCCGTCAACTATAATAAACTGGGCGCATGCAAGTAATAAACGAACGAATCTACAAATCATATACACAAGAAATATAATCATTTAAATGTGAAATGCATGTAACTAACAAAAATGAGTCGACAAAATTATATTGATTTACTAACCGCAGCACCAATGGCGATAAACAACAACTCAAAGCATCCATCTATCTGTTTTGATATGAGTACCGACCCATGATTTTTCAGCTTTAAATTGTGACAATAAGCCGATAGTTGGGCAAACAATGCTTCTGGCGACCCCCTCAACAATTCAAGGCATAAGATTTGGCTCTCCGAGCTTGAGAATATGAGATACTAATCTTGAACCGAGCATTCATGTCAGTCATAATTTCATGTCCCCGATATCCCTACCATTCAAAAATATTAACTCAGCCAGAAAACCACCCAACACCTTTTTGTTTGCCTGTCTATGGTGAGGAAAAACTTGGGTTCTTGAACATGTATGTTTATCAATAAAAGTCCTAACTTGAAACATTTCGCAATCTTTTATCCTTTTGCAATCATACGGCACGTATAGTTTTGTCAATCATACACCTTGTTTCGAAACGATCTTTGCTTGATTTGTTAACTTTTAGTGATAGCCATCTTCCACACATTTCGTATACAAAGCTATCTTCAAGTCTTCCTTTGTATCAAAACAATCATCTTTCTTGATACGAATAATTTTGGTGTAACAATCACTGCTATCTTTACCAACTCTTCTTCGGTATGAAGTAATTATGGCATATTCCAGTTATACTCCCGTGGCATTTTCTTCGGGGACTTTTCTTTTGGGATTTCTTCTTCTTCTTTTTCTTCTTCAGGGTTATATGAATTACAGAAGGATGTTCAACATGTTCATTTACAGTCGTCCTCCTCATTATCATCAACACATCTTCCTCGGCAACGGCTGTTTCATCATCAAAAATTCGGGATTTACCAATATCAAAATCATTACACGCAGGGTGTTTCTTCTTCTAAAAAATCATCAAAATCTGAGTATTGACCAAGATCAAAGTCCGGGTATTGACCAAGATCAAATTTCGAATACTGACTAGTACTCGCAATTTTTCTGTTGGCTCATCATGTATAAACTGGTCAATACGAAAACCGAAATTTGATGCTGAAAGTTTATTGGGATTTGGATTAGGAAAGGTTGTGGGTTTTGAGATTGTGTTTGGTATTGGAAATGTGGTGAAACAATATTTGCTTGGTGATGAAATTGTGTGGGAACCATTAAATTTTGAGGCACCATACTGGGGTTGAAAAACTTAGTTGATTACTACCCGCTACTGACCCAACTTCACTACTTCTAGGTTCAACAACATACAATGTAACATCATCACTTGAAACACTAATGTAAGCAATGAATCGTTCAACATCTTCATTGTCGGTTAACAAATAAACTTTACCATTTTCTATGATGAAGCCTGAATCCACTTAGGGGCTCTAAATTCAATTTATTGCAACACGTAACATTAGTTTCATAAAAGTTAAATGACAATTTTAGTTGAAGGGTAAAGGCATATATTTGAAAACACCACATTCTCCCATCACCCTCCAAAACACAAATCTATCCAAACATGATCAACATTAGATGATTTCATTATTATAAATTAATTTACTAAACAAACGAGCTGCAAAACTAAAACCTGTTGTCGGATGGGGAAGGATGGTTGGTTGGATATAACGGATGTCGCCGGAGAGAGTGATAGATGGAGATGGAATGAGTTGCGATTTAGGGATTTAGGTTATGAGTTGCTGCTGCTGCGTAGTTATATACCCAAAACATTTGTGTTGCGAAACTAAAATCTGTTGCGAATTCAAAAATCGAGTTGCGAATTTGAAATTCAGTATTGCGATAGTCAGAATCTCGTTGCGATAGTCAGAATCTCGTTGCGATAGTCAGATTCGCGTTGCGATTTACGTATTCGCATTGCGATTTACGTATTCGCATTGCGATTTACGTATTCGCATTGCGATTTACGTAATCGCATTGCGATTTTCCAAATTCGCGTTGCGATTTACGTATTCGCATTGCGAATTAGGAAAATCGCAACGCGAATTTGGAAAATCGCAATGCGATAGTCAGAATCGCGTTGCGAATCTGGAAACTGATTTGCGATACCGGAGATCGCGTTGCGAATTATCGATCGCATTGCGATTTAGTTGGTCATTTTGGCAAATCCAAAAAAAGTTGGTTAAAATCGTATATTATAAGGCATTTTTGGTCACTGACGTTATTTTCTCTAATTAAATAGTTACTTTGACCCATATATTTCTATTTTAAAGTAATTTTGATCCCAACATTTTATTTTAAAACAAAAAGGTCCCTCCATGGATGAATTTTTTTTGTTAACGAACAGTTAACACTCCAAAATAGAGTCATTTTTTACTCTAAAATAAAATATTGAGAGTCAAAATGATCCATTTAAAAAATTAAAGATCAAAGTGATTATTTAATCAAATAGTAGGTGTATTTTTATCTTAAAATAAAACAATAAAAAGTTGTGGGCCAAAATGATAAAATAAAAAATATAGATAAAAATAACCATTTTAATAAATACTTGGGCTGATTTTTGATACCATGCCAAACTGTTTTAGCTAGAATTTATCCTACCCTCCATACAGAGGGAGCGAGCTGAACAGATGATTGTATTTCAATCATTGACATTTTACCCTCAATTATTGATTGTTGATCTATTCACTGTTTATGGGCCATGAACTGAGAAAGGTCCCTAAAGAATAAAGACTAGCCACCCATTTACAACAATAAATAGTAGGTGTCTTTTTATCTTAAAATAAAATGATCCATTAAAAAAATTAAAGATCAAAGTGATTATTTAATCAAATAGTAGGTGTCTTTTTATCTTAAAATAAAACAATAAAAAGTTGTGGGCCAAAATGATAAAATAAAAAATATAGATAAAAATAACCATTTTTTACTGGTTAAGCCAAACCGCTATTCCTACCCTCCATACAGAGTGAGTATTTCAATCATTGACATTTTACCCTCAATTATTGATTGTTGATCTATTCACTGTTTATGGGCCATGAACTGAGAAAGGTCCCTAAAGAATAAAGACTAACCACCCATTTACAACAGTATTAATATGGGTAAAATGCAATGTTATTAAAACTGGACCGGACCGACCGGTTCGACTGGTTGAACCGTGAACCGGTGGCATGTTCGGTCCGGTTAACTCCCAAAACCGGATTAGCACAGAACCGTTAAAGAACCGGCTGAAAACCGGGGAAACCGAGGTGAACCGGCTGAAAACCGGAAAAACCAATTTGAACCGCTGGTTCACTTTTTTTCTTTAAAAAAAATTAAACCAAATGACGTCGTTTGTTCAACGATCCGAGTCAAATTCGAGTATTGCTGAGCTCGACTCGAACTCGAAAACTTTAAAAGTAAGCTCAACTCGACTCAAAAACTCACGAGCTAAAAATTATCAACTCGAAATATAATATTAAAACTTGAAATCGAAAAGGCTCGAACTCAAAAAAAAATTTAGAAGTTTGATTGAAGCCTAAAATTTGAGCTCAATTGAAGCCTAAAATTTGAGCTCAATTGAAGCCTAAATTTGAGCTCAATTGAAGCGAAAGAATAGTTCGCTTTGTGCTCACCAAAAGGCTTCATGATTTTGAATGTCAAATTACCTCTATTATTTATAGAAGTAAGTTGGGATGCTCTTCTATGTTTCTTAGCCATGTGGGATTGTTTTGTTCTCATATTTTTACTCTTTAAACTTTTGGGATACTCTTCTATGTTTCTTAGCCATGTGAGATTGTTTTTTTTAAAACAATTAAACCAAATCACATCATTTGTTATAATTTTTTTAAGCCCCAATTTTATTTTTTTTGATTATAGTTATATAATTATATTTATTATTTAATATGTTTTACCTTAAATATTATGTTGTAGTTGATTTGAATCATTTTGTTTCACTTGATTTTATGGTTTTTCATTTATACATGTTATGACTTGTGATATTTTTATACCTTCTAATATTGTAAGCTTAAAAAACGTGTTTCATATATATTAATATTGCTTTGAATATTATGTAAAATTAAAAAAATATATTATTTTATATAAAATTCGGTTCAACCGCGGTTGAACCCGGTTGAACCAGTGAACCAGTACCTTCATCGGTTCAATGTCCAGTCCGATTTTGAAAACATTGGTAAAATGCTCCTATAAAAGGGGCAAAAGTGCCAAAATAATGATGTGAGAATTTTTAATTCCCAAATTAATGTAGTCACCCGATTAATTTTTGATATAGGGTGTTTTCTACAGGGTTTTGAGATCTCTCGGCGTCTTTAGGGGTGGACCAGATTTCTCGGCGTCTTTGGGTGAATTCAATTGTAGAAATCTCGGCGTCTTTAGCATTTAAAAAAAAAGTTGGCATTTTTACACAAATATCACCTTAACATAAATTAATTACTTGTTAGGCTCTATTTAAGAATATTTTACAAATCTAGCATATTTTAAATACTTTCTATAAAATTATTCTTGCATTAAATTACACAATACAATTATGTCTACCAATTACTACTTGACATTTTCTGATGCGTTTTTGACCCTTTCAAATCCTATCGTATAGTATATTCTAGGATTTTGAAAAATAATTTTGCAGAAAGGCGCGACACTCACCTCATGGATTTTGAAAAATAAATATTAATTATAAAACTTTTATAAATATTTTTCAAAATCCTATGCGGTACATGTACCGCGTCTTTCTGCAAAATTATTTTCAAAATGATGATATATGTAATATTTTATAAAATTATTTATATTTTAAATTACTTACCCTCAAAGTTTCCTAGAATATACTATAATATAGGATTTTGAAAGGGTCAAAAACGCATCAGAAAGTGTCAAGTGGTAATTGATAGATATAATTGGGCAAAATTTTTAAAATAATGATGTGAATTTTTTTTTCTTGAGATAAAGCTGTTGAAAAATTAATTGTTGAGATAGGGCGTTTGCTACAGCTGTATCCTTGGTCGCCAGGTGGTCCGAACGACCTCTGCAGGTCGCCAGGTTGTCCAAGCGACCAAGAAAGGTCGCCAAGCAATCCATTCATGCGTGGTTTGCAAAAATGAAAGCTATGAATCTGGGTTCTATATTTTAGTTTTTTTAGGTTAAACTATAACAAAGACCACCAAACTATAGTCTTTTTTCATTTCGGAAATTATTTTTGAATTCTTGTCAATCATATCACCTAACTTTTTTTTAATTAATCACTGGTATCCGATCTATTGATCGACTAATCCAGATCGACAATTAATGGAGTGATGACATGACAGTTAATAAATTTGTATAATTTAATTAGTCCTTATTACATAATCTATCAAATTAATCATAATTTTAATTAATTCAAATATTTAATCCTCCAATTATATGAGGACAATGTCACGATATATTGAGGGTTTATTAATTTTCCTTTAATCATTTATTATTGGAGGGATTTTATTAATTTAATTTAATTAGTTTGTTAGTTAAATAGTTTAAGTTATATGTTTGTTGAATTTATATATATAAAAAATTTAGTTAAGTATCGATTAAATATAAATAACATAAAACTATTGATTTTGCAAACCCTAAACCCTAAACCCTAAACTATAAAGCTTAATCCCTAAATATTAAACTCTAAACCCTAAACACTAAACCCTAACCATTCTCCCTCCAATCAATTTCTTCTTACAGAAAACAAATCTGTAACCACCATCATGGTAGATATCACCATCCTCTACCCCTTTCATTGTCCTCAACATACCATGAATTTATAAAGGTTTTCAGTAATAACCAAAATATTTTAGGGTTTAGGGTTACTTATCTTGTATTAAGAGTTTAGGATTTAGGGTTTAGGATTTAGGATTTTTTAATAACAACTAAAATATTTTAGGGTTTAGGATTTAAGGTTCACAAAATCAATAGTTTTATGTTATTTATATTTAATCAATACAATTACCCAAATGTCTATACAATTACCCAAAATTCGATTCGATATAATCGATTAAAATATTAGATAAAATGATTAATTCTCTAGTTAATAAAGTGGGCCATGCTCCTATTTGCATGTGGTTCACGCCTCTTTGAAATCAACTAGCAACAAACACAACATGTTATTATTAGTTAAAATACATGAGTTTAATTTTTTTAATCCAATAAACACAACATGGGCTGCTGCAAATCACGTTAAATTATTGCAACAATTATTGTTGCATGAATGAGGGGAGGGGCTACTGCAAATCACATTAAATTATTGCAACATGCATGAGGGAGCGCATACTAGTTATAAATTCAACTATTTATAAATTTGATTTAAATTGAATAAATTCTATTTAAATATTTAATATTTATTAAATAACTTTTAGTAATCATTATTAAATCATTAATATCAAATCATTATTATACTTTCATTATTAACTGTCTTGTCATCACTTCCATTAATTGTCGATCTGGATTAGTCGATCAATAGATCGGATACCAGTGATTAATTAAAAAAAAGTTAGGTGATCTGATTGACAAGAATTCAAAAATAGTTGTCGAAATGGAAAAAGACTATAGTTGGGTGGTCTTTGTTATAGTTTAACCTAAAAAACTAAAATATAGAACCCAGATTCATAGCTTTCATTTTTGCAAACCACGCATGAAAGCATGGATTGCTTGGCGACATTTCTTGGTCGCTTGGGCAACCTGGCGACCTCCAGAGGTCGTTCGGACCACCTGGCGACCAAGGATATAGCTGTAGCAAACGCCTTAACTCAACAATTAATTTTTCAACAGTTTTATCTCAAGAAAAAAAAATTTCACATCATTATTTCAAAAATTTTGCCGATATAATTGTATTATGTAATTTAATGCATGAATAATTTTATAGAAAGTATTTAAAAATATGCTAAATCCGTAAAATATTCTTAAACAGTGCCTAACAAGTAATTAATTTTTGTTAAGGTGATATTTGTGTAAAATAACCAAAAGATCTCAAAATTCTATAAAACACCCTATATCAAAAATTAATCGAATGACTACATTACTTTAGAAATTAAAAATTCTCACATCATTATTTGATTACTTTTGCCCATAAAAGGAGCCGAAAACGCCATATGAAAATTTGGAACAATCACCAAAATCTGGAAATGATTTGCAAAAGCATTTGCTGTTCCAATTGCATGTGCTGTACTTCAATGGCAAAAGGATCTGTCCCAACCCCATGAATGAAAGGATATGGTGGTCCCAACCAAATTTTCCACTGTTTAAAATCCAAATGGCTATTAAGATTTTGGGGATTGGGATAGGGAATTTAGATGGTCCAATGACATCACAACACAATCCCCAATTTCAACAAGCCATTTAATCCCCAATGGAGAGGGACCCTCCAATCAATTGTTGGGACCTGCCTGCAATTATTTAATACAAACAAAGGTACAATTATTAATGATTTTTGTACTCATTATCTCTTCACTAATATTTTGCTTTGTTCATTGCTGCCTCCACTGATTTTTTTTTTCTGCCCCTTCAAACGATGTACACTATCAATCTTCATGTCCCCATTTTCTTTTCCTTGAAAGAAACCCCAAACTTCTTTCGAAAGGCAGCACTGCGGTCACCATCTTCCTAGGCTCTTTTTCACAAGCAATCGATTTCAAATCATTCGATGACTCGGTCGAGTCACTGCATGAATATGCTTTGCTAGTTGCAGCAGTTCATGCTCATTCCTAGTAGTATTACTGTTAATTGACATGCAAGTACAAAATTCAAAGAGCCACAATAGTTCACTTCCCTACCTAAGTATCACTCATCGAAAATCGAAACTGTACAATTTTCCCATCACCATGGAAGTGTCATTCATGCATATGCAAATGCATGTTTTCATTGGTTGGAGAAATATGATTATGCTCACATATCAGCAACTAATTTGCAAGGACTAAACCAAGAATCATAGCTAGTTTTGAAGTTCTAAACTTTATATCATCAGAATCAAAGAAAAATAATGCTAGTTTCTAATGTTCACAAAACCCACAAATGACAATTCAGTATACCTCTAAACCAAACCATCAGATCGGCATATACGATCAGTCGACCAGTTATTGTGATTAGAGATACTGAAAGAAGAAGAAACAAGAGTTAGCGAGCCACGAACCAGACATCGAATTGCACAAATAATCAGTACCAAAACCAAAATCACTCTTGCATAGAGAAGTAGATAATAATAATAATGATAATGTGCAGAAGAAACTAAAGTTGAGAAAAACATAATGGGTTTTATTCACACCACAGGCACCCAAAACAATACACGAAGGACACATTATTTGCACGCAGATAAATCTAAGAAATGGCTAAGAATACATCTAAAGTTTTTTCCAAAATAGAGTTCTTACAGAAAGGAACCAACTCTTTCACACGACAGTCTCCTTTGAGATCATGCTATCAAACACAAACATTGAAAGCGGATGTGAGAGAGCCCGATCAAACCACGTCCGTCGCATATTATGAACTACGAACTTAAGAACCATAATTTTCAATGCTAGGCAACGCCAGGTAGCAGCAAAGAACTGATAATTCTCGAACACCTTAAGCAAAAAAAGGGAACTTCAGCAAATTTAGGGAGACCATATATCCACAACATCACGCCAATCATAGTATCATCCTAGCAAATCCTGGGTTTTCAGCAGCCAGTCACCCAATTTCGGTTAAGAAGAAAATCCCAATATTCTCTAAATCAGGTACAATCCACAGCTAAGATTCGTCGCTTTAATCGATCATCATTCACATATCAAGAATTAGGGAAGGATTTGCCAATGTGGAAAAGAATGAATTCTCCAAAATCCAGGCTTGAAGCCTCTTTTAGCATGGGAAATAAAACTTCGTTAATTCTTCAATGTTGAAAGAAATCAGCAAGTACTTGCCTAAAAGCAAAGAGGAATAAGCAAACCTGATTAATAACGAAAGAAATCCCAAATTCTGGAAATCCCCAAACTTCACTCATGAGAACTATAGCTCTCGAGTCCTTCTCCAACATAAACTCTCAAAATTCTAAACAATTGTGAACGCCCAAAAACCCTAATTAATCATCAAATAGAAGTGATAAGAAAAAGGCCTACTTTGAACCATTCATCAGCCATTCTTCAAACTCCCAAATTGTCAACTCAAAATCCTATTCACTAACCCCTAAAATTCCAGCTAAAAATGATCTTCCACATCCACACACATGAAAACAACAAGGTACACAAATAATTATAGAATCTATGTAATCGTTTAAATATATATACTCCAAGAACAAAGGTAAAACGGCCCGCCGAAATTCAACGAGGATCATCGTCTCTTTGACCAGAACGTCCCGGAGCACCCGACAGTGAGGCTAACAAATTCAGATGGCCGGGAAGGTAATTTCCAACCCTAGCCGCCGACGCTTCACCCATCGCTTGCTGTTGCTGAACGAAAAACGCAGCTGCAGCTGGTTGCTGAGCTGCCGCCTGAACCATCATCTCAGTAGGATGCGGGGGCGCGAAGCTCCATATTTGACCAAAGTCAGGTCTGGCTGGAACAGCCCAGAACGCACCCGTGTGTGTCCCCGCGGGCCCCACGATAGACCCAAGGCCCGGTCTCACCGTGGCCCCTCCGGAATTGTCCTTCCCGGCGTTATCGTCGTCGGACCTGACACGTTTCCCGAGTAAAAAAGGGGTGGGACCCAACAAAGGTTTATGATCCAATGAAGACGGAGAAGTAGTCGACGACAAAGAAGTAGAATTAGCCCCTCCGCGGACGGAAACCGACACGGTGGAGAAGCTGGCCGGAGTCGTCCCCGTACCCGTAGCGGCTATTATGGAAGGTTCAGCTTGGCGTAACAGCCATTCAATGGTCTGACCGTCGGATTTGTGACCCAACTCGCGAGTCAATTGAAAAACACGAGCGGCGCAGATGATGGGCATCCTGATTCTTCGGCCACGACCGTCAACTTTTCTGTGACGGTCCTTGGAAGGAGGTTTCTTGACGGGAAGGGAACCGTTGGTCGGCGCTGGTTGTCTCTGGGCATCCATTATTGCTCCGTTGGTAGCAGCAGAGTCTGAATTTGACATGAGACAAGTATATAGTTTTTCTACTTGAGTCTAACTTAGATTTTTTCTCCCTTTATTTGAGAAGATTGTATGCAGTGCTTGAAGGTGTTTGATGTTAAAAGGGAAGCAAAAAATCTTTTTGAAAAATGATGTAGTATTTACAGAGAGGAGATGGATTTAGGAGAGGGAGCAGAGTGCTAATCATTGAGCGGCAGTAGCTGGTGGAGACAGGAGGGAAGGGCACTTGGGTGGTGGCTCCCACTCCAATACGTCCCTTTTTCAATCGCCTTGCCTTTAATATTATCCTATCCTATTATATCAAGCAAAAAAAATCAAGATCCTATACTTATACAAAAACATCAACGTGATCCCTAATTTAAAAAAATAAATTTAGTGTAATTGTTTAATTAATATTTTTTGTCATTAACAGTTACAATATTACGGTATTAATTTATAATATTAATATAACGGGTTTATGATGTTGACGTGATAGTTTAAAATAGTAAATTTACGTGACAAATAATATGATATATAGACTAAATTAATAACTCAAACATAATATATAAACTGTCATGTTAGTATTGTAGACCCTCATGTCAGCACCGTGAACTAACACGCTAGTACTATAACAATTAACGACGAAAAATATTGGTAAAAGGGTCACATTGAATTTATTTTTTGAGTTAGAAGGTCACATTGATTTTTTTAAGTATAAAGACCCTTGATGTTTATTTTCCATTAATTAAATTATGTATTGTATTTAGGGATAGATATGAGTCAGGTTAGGTCGAGTTGGGTCTATTTGACCGACTCAAAAATATACATCTTTCGCTTGAAATTTGATATGATATGTGTTTACTGTGACTTCATTCGATCCAAACTTGACCCATATTTTTTTATATAAAATCTGGACTTGATTAGACCCTAAAATAATATATTTATAAAAATATTATTTTTATCAATAAAATATGAATCTAATTAAAAAATAATATAGAAAAAGATATTATTATAAATTATCTCTAAATATAAAATATATTTACATTCTATTTTGAATTGAAATGGATCGAATATATTTTATTATAAACTCAAACATGATATAAGCATATCTTCTAAAAAATTCAACCTATTTTTTTTTTAAAATCCGATTCAATAACTTCAAATTGAGTCCGAATCCATCGAGATCATGCCATCCCTAATTGCACTATACCAAATCAATATTCTATTAAAAAATAATTATAATTGAATCTGTAATTTCTTTAACGAAAAACATTTATTAATTTTTATGTGAATATTTTTTTAGTTTTATATGATTGCATTATTAAACTTTTACTATTAAAAATTAAATTGTTCATGTTAATGTATGGAGTAATTCTCATAAAATTTAGTTTAAAATAAATGTGACTTGACAAAAAATTCAATATGGATTTATTTTAGCAAAGAAATATATGATTTATGTTATTATATTAAATTATTTAATAGAAAAAAATATAAATCATTTAATAAATGATTTAGTTTAAAATTAAATTGTTCATGTTAATGTATGGAGTAATTCTCATAAAATTTAGTTTAAAATAAATGTGACTTGACAAAAAATTCAATATGGATTTTTTTAGCAAAGAAATATATGATTTATGTTATTATATTAAATTATTTAATAGAAAAAAATATAAATCATTTAATAAAATTTTAAAAGTTGAAGACTATGTTTTTAGTTTTCGTTTGATTCTAATTCTAATTCCAATTCTAATTAGTTGTTAAATTAATTTTTATAATTTATAAAATATAATTGTCGATTAGGACTGTAATTATTTTCTTTAGTTGATACTAAATCATATAATTGGTTATTTAAGAATTGGATTGGAGTACAAATTATTGTTAATTTGTTACAATGGTAAATTTAAAAATTTAACTGCATTAGTTAATTTAAAATTTCCCTAAACTTTTTTTTTGTTAAATTAAGAGTAATAAGCTGAAATAGTACGTTCTTCTTGTATTCTCGAAGCCACTTCCTCCGAGGGTTGGATGAGTTCGTACAGACCATTGGAAGGGTCCATGCAAGTTTGGAAAGTGTAGACATACTTCAAAAATTTTGGATTTGATTTCTCAGTAACTGTGTTTGCGTTATTAATTAAATAAGAAAAATTTATACATATATTATCGTGTAATTATTCCATACTATTTAAAAAAATTGGGTAAATTATAAATTTAGTACTTAAACTATTAGTTTTGGTCTGTTTTACTTATTAAACTTTCAATTTTTCAAAACCATATTTAAAATTTAGTTTTTGTTTCATTTTAGTATCCATTTAAAATTTAATATTAAGTTTTTTTAAAGATGAAAGTTTAGGTACTAAAAAGGATCAAAACTGATAGTTTAGTTACTAAACGTGTTAAATTTTTAACGGTGAGATATTATAATGAAATAAAAACTAAATGTTATAAATGATTTTGAAAATATTAAAAGTTTAAGTACTAAAACGAACAAAAATTGATAGTTCATGTACTAAATGTATAATTTACCCTTTATTATATATGGATATTATCAATTGTTATTTGATCTATATTTAATCTATCGATTTATTCATAATAATTGATTTAATTTTAGTTATAAGAATATATTAATTATAAATAATTCATGTATCGCACCGGTTAGATCTAATTATAGTTAGATAAATATGTAATTTATAATTATAATTATTGTTTCTTTAATTTTTTAAAATTTTATTATTTTTTGAATAATAATATTTAATTATTAATAATTTATAATACAATTCTTACTTGACAACTTTAACAGTTGCAAATAACTGTCACACACTTGCACATCACAAATTACAAGTAAACAAACATGCGATTGAGTGGTGACTGTGGAAATGATTGCTTGCGATAATTTTAATATATTGTTAAAAAAAGTGTTATCAATTTTATTATTATTTAAATAATAAAATTAGAAAAAAATTAACGGAAATATTATTATTTTTATTAATTTTGTTATTTTTTTATCAGTTTTGTTATTGATGGATACTTTACCGAAAATATTAAAAAATATTAATATTTTAGATAAAAATAATAATATTTTTCATAATTTTTACCGGTTTTATTATTTAAATAATAACAAAATTAGTAACACATTTTTTAGTTGTATATTAGGGTGCCGCACTGTAGAACTTCCGTGATTGTCCTAGACTACTAAGCCAAACATCGAAAATCTAAGATTATTTAACCAATAATCTCATTTAACTTCAAAAAACACTTATTAAATTTATTACTTTTCTTTTGATCAATGATCATTAACAACATTTATCATCCAATTATTCTATTTATAATTGCTCTTTTAATGATGTCTATCCATAGAGATGGATCGAAGGGATATATAATATAATTGTCTCGTAAAAATGTTAAATTGCCGTATATTTTAAAATATATATATATATATATATATTATGTTAATAAATTATTTTTGTTTCTCTATAGTTTTATAAGTTCAATATCTCTTAAAGTTTTAAAAATTTACTCATTAATATAAGATATTACGTCGGTCTATATCCATCAAAACCTACATATTGGAAATTATTACTTTGTTATATTTGATTTCATTTCCACTTTGCAAATTCATTTTTTTTAGAAAAAAATGAAAAGGGTTTTTTCATATAAATTAAAGTTTAGGGTATGAGTTGAATGGGAACTGCATTGCATGAAAAAGAACATATCCCCACCTACTAAAATTCCTGATGGGTAGCTGAGACAAGCTTTTAATATGGAGAAAACATCCCAAGACAAGCTTTTAATAAGGAGAAAACGACAGCCCACACACACACATATATATAATTATTAAATACATCAAAATATTACACGTAAATATCGTGTTTATTACGAAAAAACATCGTGTTTATATTAATAAAGTTGATTCAAGTGGTAAATAATTTGATATTGTTTAAGCAAGGTGTTAGGTTCAAATTAGTCAGAGTAAAACCTTGAAACTAGAGGGAAAAACATCGTGTTTATTACTTAACATGCCATCGTAATTTATGTAAAAGAAAACATGCCACCTGATTTGCATTATTTGTATATATTGTATAAATCTATATTTATTAATTATATTCTATAAAATGACTCAGAGACAACATAGTGTTTTTTAATTGTATAGATGGATTTAAAAAATAAATAAATTCGTGGTTGAGATCTTTTAAATGATTTAAAATGTTATACAATTTTCGTTATATATATATATATATATATATATTGGCAAAGAGGGTAGGATTAAAGAAGAGAATCGTAAAAAAAAAATTATGCGTGCCTTGTTAAAAAACCTCCTTAAATCTATTTGGAGGAAAAATATACACATAACTCTTAAGAGAATAACAATATCATAACAAACCCAACTAAGGAGGCAACAACCAAGTTTTAGAAATGAAGAGAATCAACCTAGTTTTAGAAGAAGTAAAGCTTGTTGAGAAAGAAGCTTCATTTCGGGTTTCTAACATTAAGGTAGTATATTTATAATCCTTTGTGGTGTTAAGGATTTCATAATCATAAAGTTTTGTTGAGATTTAGGTTTTTAAGCATTTCTAGGGTTTATGCTTGATTTCATGATTAGATGACGATATTGATGTAAAAATGTGTTTTTATGCCACTTTAAGACCCTTAATAACTTCCTAAAACATTAACAAATGATTAGAAACCAAACTAAGACATTTGGGATGATTCTTGGGTATTTCCCAAGCTTAAATAAGACATTTATGGGTCCGAGTATCAATACTGGATAAACAATATCAATACTAGATGAATTAGGACAAAAATTGGGGATTTCAACTAGAGTATCAATACTGCTGGGAAAAGTATTGATACTACCTCTACATTATCGATAAGCTATTTTTTGGTACCATACTCATAAGGGTATTGATACTGCAAGTAGAGTATCGATACTGCAAGTAGAGTATCGATATTGCCCACTTTGGATGGCTAGATTTGACCTTGTTAAGACCCTAAGAGTTAAGGATGATTCGTAATGGTAGAACTTAGTCCGTGAGGGACATAAATAGCCAAAGAGGCCCAGGAAACAATCGTAGGAGTGGGTTACGATAGAAGTAACCATATTAGATAAAATACTTTTGAGTATATGTAATCGAACACATATTAAGTAATCGTGAATGAAGGATCATTCCAAAGGATATGCCAGAGAATAAGACAATGAATGACGTGACTAGCGTAATAGAAGAAAGCGAGTATCCCATTAATATCTATAATTAAAGATGTGTAAGTTACCCTATCGGTTCAAGGGTGAATCGATGAAAAGTGCGATGAGAACGATTAGGGAGTCGTTGTCAGTGAACTATACCTGAAGCGAGTGTTGGACTAGTTATAATTTATCAAGTGGGTAGTAATGGTTATGAATTTCCTTAAGGGCATAAAACACTAAAACACTAATAAGCTACTGTATAATATTCTAGAAGAGAGAACTAAAGAGATAATAGTGAGTGAGGGAACAATTTCACCTACTTGTGTTGTAATTGATAATAATGACAAGATAACCATGTAATAGTAATGTTACATGTGTGATAATCATAATAATCTTACGAGGTAAGATTCCATAAGACTTATGCATTTGTTTACCACTAAGAAAACGATGAGGACATCCAAGTTACTTGTGTGTGTGAGTGATGATCGTCCAATTATTTGAGAAATATCCAGATATATCTAAGTCAGTATGAGAGCACTTTAGTCTATAGTTAAACGTTGTACTAAGCTATATGAACCAGACACATTCTGAGTACTCTAGAGGAGTAGACTAGCATGGAAAGATGCCGATGTTGTGTGACCCAGACCTAGTCTGAGGTAATAAGGAGATGTTAATACTGTGTAACCTAGATCTCGCCTAAGTTGCCAGTAGTAAGCAAATAGGGGTGTGAGTTCCATGATGCTATGTGACCCTGAGCTACACCATGATGCTTACTTTTTGTATGATTGTACCAGATGTCTTTGTGATAATGGGTACTATCATTGTGTGTTTCATGATGATGCACTGTAAGATGATGTTGAGATTAGAGACCTAGTATACATTTACTCATGGAGAGGCCCCTAGCGAAAACTAGGGGAAACATGAGACTTACACTAAAGAGGAAGACCTGTTGAATCTTAAGTAGATAGCACTTGATTAGGATCATGTGTCACACCCCAAAATAAGGCCTAAAATTTTCTTAAATTTTTTTCGAGAACTAAATTGAAATTTTAACTAAATTCGAGGACCAAAGTGAATTTTTGATTAAATTCAGATCCAAATTTGGAAAGTATAAAAAACTAGAGGACTTATGGCTTAATTTTACCATTTTTTCTTTTTAGGGAATATATATATACCCAAAATCTAAAAAGTTTGCTCTTTTGGAAACCTCTTTCTCTCTATTCAAGCTTTCATCTTTTAGCAAAAATCTTCAATCGATGTTTCATTGCCAACCGTTGTTCCGTTTTTATACCTCCCGCACCATCGTTTTCCTTTTGTTGTATCGAGTTTATTGGTGTCCATCTTGTCTTTGTTGCCGTTGGTGTGTGAGAGGGTGAGAAAGGTAAAGTTTATTATGTTACGAAATTGAGCCCTCTGCCGTTCACCGTTGTGAACCGAGCTTGGTAAGTGTCTCAAAACCCCTTACAATGCATATAGGAATTTTTCTGTAATTTTTCCAACCCATAGAGGCCCCGCACATGCCCCCACGCGCCGTCTCTGAGTGTGGGGAAGTCCCATCGCCTGGTGGGTTTCTAAAAAGTGGACTGACCCGATTCGATCCTCTTGCTCGACCTGACCTACATTTCTGATTCAATCCGACCTGACCTGACCCGGTCTAAGCCGAATTGAAAGGGCTAGTCGTTGACCAACCATTGACCGTTGATCGACGTTGACTTTTTTTTAAAAAACCTCTATCTTAACTTTTTTCGACATCCTGAGTCCAATTTTGCGATTCATTTTTCCAAATTTGACCTGAAAGCCCTAAATCGAGCCCATTAATCCTAAAATGCTTAGTATTTTTAGCATTTTTGCTTATTTATTTAAGATTTGATTAAGGAATTGATTCGAATATATATTTTTATGAAGGTACTCGTGTTTTCCCCGACCGAGGGTCGATTAGAATTGGTGCTTCATATCCGTCAAATCATCTCGATCTGCATTCTCTGAGAGTTACTCATAGGTTTCCGTAATTTTTTTAAATAGTGGTTATTTTTATTCATATTAGGATTTCAATATAGATTTTTTGATTTGTAGGATCTAGCGCTGCTGTTGATCGTGATCGGCAAACTTGGTAGTAGGTTTCCCTATCAGACTACTCAAACCGGTACAAGTGTGTTTCCTGATTGTGTTACATTGTTGTTTTAAACTATTTATATGAACTGATTTAGACTTCTGATGATATTCAATATTTTTACGACACAATACCTGATTTTCTGAATATTATTTATCTAATACCAGATTTACTATATATTACTAATATGATCTCTAATTATGGTATTTTTGTATCTGATTTTAGAGCATGGAGTATTTTCATGTTTTAATGAATTAAACTACCATTTTCACTCGAATACATACATGTCTATTACTGTCATTGGGGTTATTACTGGAAGAAGAATATCTGGCTTAGTCTATGACTTGTAAGACCTTACCGTAAGCTCCTTTGCTTTGTGCTCAGGGTAAGTACTTATTGTATGTCCTTATGCTATATGTATAAGGCCCTTACAGGGTGTACATGTGGGTGTATGGTTCTGGAGAACCTACACATTCTAGTGATCGGATGTGAGTAGTGTTCATATTTTTAAAACATGTTTGATGAACTATTTTTTTTACTGGAGTATTTTATCTGTATATTTTTATACATCATAAGGAGTACAATGGGCTATTTAGGTCATTCTGTAAATTTTAATTTTTTAGATAGTATCAAACCGTAGACTAGCAGACTTGACATCAAGAGGACCGACTACTCCTATTTTTTACTTATGTGTATCTCTATATGTCTTTTTGTTATACTTTGGTGCCACATATTTTTGCTACCATCTCGATATATCTGTATCACGGTATTTTGTTATGTATATGTTTTATATATTATATATATATATATATATATATATATATATATATATATATACACACACACACATATATATGTTTGTCGTATGAACCTTTCTTATGACTAATTTCACATTTACTGCTATATGGATTTTAACGTTATTTTAAATATACGAAGAATTTTTGAATACAATATGTAACCGCCTAGATTTGGGCATAACATCCAGGACGGGTCTAGGGGTTATACTTGATAGTATGAGAGCCATTGGTTTTAAACACTTAGACTGTGGATGAGTCATAAACTATGGATTTTAAAGATATTTTTGAAATTTTCAAAAACTGTGTCACCTTATTTTATGAGTTTTAAATATATTTGAGATTCCATATGCTAGTCTAAATTAGGCGTAAATTCTTTCTGTAGAGCCTTGTAGATTTATCCGATAAGTGCTGCTAGAGGTCGTGGGTGAGCGACTCGGCTTCTGTTACGATAGACGATCCAATGTCACCGTGAGATCTTCATGTTCCTTATATGGATCCGTCTATTTCTCATGATAAGACGGTTATTCCTACGAGAGACCTTCCTGTCATTAAGGATGAGGACATTGATTTGGATGAGGATGCTATTAACAGAGTTATTTTTTCATGTTCTGGAGAGCTGCTAGAGTCCCTAGTAATATGTATGTGGTCGAGATTTCAAAATCTTTGGTAGCTATTGGAGTAGTTCCGTTTGAGGGTATTACTGGTTGGCCTCCAACTGACGCTGAATATTGTTTGGAGGATACAAAGAGGATTATAGATGAGATGGATTTGAGGTCTGAGCAGAAGTTAAAGGGAGCCCTAGTTATGCTAAAGAAAGAGAGTTTTAAATGGTGACAATCAATTTTTTGGCAGTATTCTGGGGAATGAATTAACTTGGGATCTTTTCAAGGCACATTTTTGGAGTCCCTACATCATAGAGAGATACTTACAGGAGCGACTCTGAGAGTTTCAGAATTTGGAACAAGGTGATTTTTCTATTATGGATTATGAAATTGAATTTATTAGATTTAGCTGCTATGCTACTGAACTTGTTGACACTGAATTGTATCTGTGCTTGAGGTTCGAGAATGAATTCAAGTATGAGATCAGGAGTTGAGTTGCTACCCATCGGGAGATAAAATTTGAAGCCTTGGTCGAGATAGCCAAGGCCACTGAGGAGATAGAGTGAGTGGGTATAGAGCGCATTAGAGATAAAGACTGAGATCGAGACCGATTTAGGAGGGCATCTGGTTCTGTTGACTTTTTTGCACGCTCCAACAAGAGAGATATGGGTGAGTCTTTTTAGAGAGGCAGTACGAGTTCCAGGCCTGTGGCATTAGATTCGTCAGCTGTAATGCCTTCTATTCAGGGTGGTTCTTCTGGATCGCAACCTTTACTATCATGTGAACACTGTGGAAGACGTTATTTTTGTGAATAAAGTAAGAAGTTGGGTACTTGTTTTAGATGTGGTTCTGGTGACGATCTCCTGAGGGTTTGTCTAGAGCCAGCTCCTACAGTTCAGACACCATCTCGTACTCCCGCTAATACTTAGAGTACAATTCAGACTCCAGTAGGGGGTCATAGTCACGAGAGAGCATTGAGATCAGTTAGTAGAGGCCGAGCTTGTTAGAGTAGGGGTCTAGCCAGATTTTAGGTCAGACAACTTGGATTGGTTCATGCTGCTAGATGTTGATAGGACTGCGACAAGCCTGATGTGATTACAGTACTGTTATTATTCATTCAGTTCCTTACATTGCATTGTTTGATAATGTATCTGCCTATTCCTATGTGTCAAATTCCATTTATGGGGGACTTAATATTATGGTTAAGAATACTGAGAGTTCACTGACAGTTCAGAGTCCCGTAGGTCAGTCCATAGAGTTAGATCATATTTTTAGAGGGTGTTCTATAAAGATCCATGGGGAGATCTTTCTAACCAAATGATGGAGTCGATAGAGACTCAATTTTTGCATCTGTTTCCATTAAGTAAATTTCGAGGACAAAATTTCTTTTAAGAGGGGAGAGTTGTCACACCCCAAAATAGAGCCTAAAATTTTCTTAAAATTTTTCTGAGAACTAAATTGAAATTTTAACTTAATTCAAGGACCAAAGTGAAAATTTAATTAAAATTGGATCCAAATTTTGAAAGTATAAAAAACTAGAGGACTTATGGCATAATTTTACCATTTTAGGAAAAATATATATAGCCCAAAATCTGGAAAGCTTCATCTTTTGGAAACCTTTTTCTCTCTCTTTAAGCTTTCATCTTTTAACAAAAATCTTCAATTGATGTTTCATTGCCGACCGTTATTTTATTTTTGACACCTCACGTACGATCATGTTCCTTGCGTCGTCCCGATTCCACCGGCGTCCATATTATCTCTGTTTCTACCGGTGTGTGAGTGGGTGAGGAAGGTTAAGTTTTTGACGTTGTAAAATCAAGCTCTCCGCCGTTCACTGCTGTGAACCAAGCTTGGTAAGTGCCTCAAAATCCCTTACAATACATATAGGAATTTTTCCATAATTGTTTTGACTTTCGAAGGCCCCACACCCGCCCCCACGTATAGAGGCGGCACCTGGGGAAGTTCCATCGCCTGTTGGGTTTCTAGAAAGTGGCCTGACCCGATCCGAACCACCTACTCGACCTAACCTGACCCGACCAGTCCAACCTGAACCGAATGGGTCAGCCGTTGATCATTGACCGACGTTGTATTTTTTTTGAAAATCTTTATATTGACATTTTTTGACGTCCTGAGTCTGATTTTGTGACCCGTTTTGCCAAATTCTGACATGAAGCCTCGAATCGAGCCCACTAATATGAAAATACTTAGTATTTTTTAGCATTTTTTCTTATTTATTTGAGATTTGATTAAGGAATTGATTAGAACATATTTTTTTAAAGGTGTTCATGTTTCCCCCGACCGAGGGTCGATTAGATCTGGTGCTTCCTGTCCATCAGATCCGCTCGATCCGTATTTATTGAGAGTTACTAATAGGTTTTCATAAATTATTTAAATAAAGGTTATTATTATTCATATTAGGAATCAGATATAGATTTTCTGATTCGTAGGATCTAGCACTATCGCTAATCATGATCGACAAACACGGTAGTGTGCTTCCCTATTAGACTACTCAAATTGTTACATGTGTGTTTCCTGATGGTGTTATATTACTGTTTTAAAATATTTATATGAATTGATTTAGACTTCTGATGATACTGGATATTTTGTGACACAATACCTGATTTTTTGAATACTATTTATCTGATACTTAATTTGCTATATATTTATTATATGATCTCTGATTATGGTATTTCTGTATCTTATTTATGAGTATAGAATATTTTAATGTTTTAATGAATTAAACTACCATTTTCACTCGAATACATACATGTTTATTATTGTCATTGGGGATATTATTGGAGGAAGTATATCAGGCTTAGTCTATGACTTGTAAGACCTTACTGTAGGCTCCTCTGCTTTGTGCTCAGGGTAAATTCTTATCGCAGGTCCTTATGCTATATATATAAGACCCTTACTGAGTGTATAAGTGGGTGTATGGTTTTGGGGAACCTACACATTCTGGTGATCGGATAGAGGTATTGTTCATATTTTATAACAAGTATGATGAACTGTTTTTTTTATTGAAGTATTATGTATGTATATTTTTATACACCGTAAGGAGCACACCCGACTATTTAGCTCATTCTGTAAATTTTAACTTTTTCAGATAGTAGCAAACCGTAGGGTAGTATACTTGGAATCAAGAGGACCGATTGCTCCTATTTTTGTACCAGTGTATATCTCTATATGCCTTTTTGTTATACTTTGGTGGCACATGTTTTTGCTACCGTCTTGATATATTTGTATTACCAGTATTTTGTTATGTATATGTTACATACCCTTTCTTGATATATGTATATATGTATATATATATATGTGTGTGTGTGTGTGTTTATTTATTGTATAAATCTTTCTTATGACTAATTTCATATTATACTATTATATGGATTTTAATGTTGTTTTAAATATGAAAAAAATTTATGAATACGATATGTAACTGCCTAGATTTTGGCATAAAGTCCAGGCCAGGTCTAGGGGGTTACATCATGCTTGTACCTACTACTTTTTCCATGTCATATAGCATGCATATATTTATGAGATTCATATGTTGCTCTAGATTAGTGATTATACTACTTGGCTTTGTAAGTTCAACGTTCGGATGTTTCCATTCGCATGTTAGTATATTGAGCCGTTCGAGGAGCACCATCATAATAGAATTTCCAACATTCCTCACAGAGTATTGATTGATTACTTGTAGTGGGGATGTGTATTCATAGGACTCTTACTTATGTATTATGATTTGTAAGCTTTAAGTTGTATTAATTGTTTTAAACTATTTCATGGAGCTCTGTTTTATAAAGGAATTTGTTACTATTATTGATGTCTTTTCACAAATATATGTTGTTTTAAATGAAAAAGAAATGGTTAGGCACTTCAGTGTTTTTGTGTGACATTTAAATCCTTAAGACTTTAGGTCGATCGGATTAGGGTGTCATAAAACTATAGTTTATTACCTCAACTATCTGGTCAATTTTAATACTTAAACTTTCAATTTTTTCAAAACATACCTGATGTTTAGTTTTTGTTTCATTTTAGTACCCTTTCATTAAAAATTTAACACGCTTAGTTCCTAAACTATTAGTTTTGATCTATTTTAGTACTTAAATGTTGCGTATACAAGTGTATTATTTTTTGATACATAATATATGCAAGTATAAACGTCAAAAAAGTAATAAACTAATGAGCGAGAATCGTCTCCACAAGGATTGAAAGGAAATTAAGCAAATAATATACCCTTGAACCATAAACAAATAATGCATATAATGGTATAAACAAATTGATGTGAATGGTTGGAAAATATTGAAGAGTGTGAAATGATGTAACAAAAAGTGAAGTAAAGTAATGCTGTAGCAAAATTTGTGTTGAGAAATGAGTGTACAAGGTTAGACAACTATACAACCTCAAACGTGTGAAACTTCCAAGATGAATAAAAGGTTGGGTCTATCTTGGAATCCTATGTATTTTCCTCAATGAATATTTAACATTTTGCCAATTAATTCGATGCTCTATAGAGTTTTCTAAGTTGTTTCTAGGCTATCTATAATAAGAAATTGATAATGAAAATGCTAAAGTAATACCTCTCAGTGTGAACCCTAACATGATACTATCTATAAATCCCTACTTTTTTAGTCATTGAACCCTATCCTTGTCTCTAAGGCAAGGTAGGGTTTTACTTCCCAACTCAACCCCATTGTCTGTGTATATCTAAGCTTAACACTCTCGATATTAAGCATCAACCATAAATAAAGGCTTTCTTAAAAGCTCTTACATATCTAAGCTATAAAACAATGAACAAAACATGTATTTAAACTGGAATGCTTCAACATTCATTAAAACAAAAACATCATCATCCAAAATAAAACTAAGCCAAACTAAGTTAGTTCATGGTAGGGTAAATAGAATCCAAATCATTCATTTAATACAACCCATATAAAAAAGATGAAGATATAAATAGAAACTAAAGGAGGAAGAAAACTCTAAAGCCTTGATGTACAGTGGATTGCCGTTAAACACTTCAAAAGCTACTACTTCTCTCAAAGACCAACAAGCTTTATCCACTTGGAGCTCCAAAAAATAGAGGTCACCACGATAAAAGAAGAAGAAGAATTAAGAGTGGTCACCTCTCACTTTTCTGTTTCTTATCTCAGAAATTCCATTTTATCTTTAACTTGGGTGTCTTTAGCTTTATGTAGAGGGGGCTCCTTTTGCCCTAGTTCCTTGTGTGCTTTAGGGAAAAAGATTACATTCACATGAGTAGACATAACTGGTTGGGGGGTCACGTGTAAAGTTATAAAATATCTTTATTTTGTCCTTTTTTGCACCCAAAAATATTATCTAGAATGTTGCAACATTTTGTCAATTCTCCTCATATGTTCCAAACCTGCAAAAATCACCACCGAACTCTACCTTTATCTCACCAAATATCATTTATAGGACAATTAAAGACCAACAAGAAAACTATACCACATGCATGATTAATGCAACTAAATGCAATTAAATGAATTTGAAATAAAACAATAACACAAGCAAAAAAGCAAGAAATATACCCTTTTTACGAAGTTCACACACTCTCAAACTTAAACTATTGCTTGAGGAAGCAATGAGAAATAGTCAACGGTAAAAATGCTATGACATAGTTCATCTCATAACATGCTATGGAAAATTTTTTAGTCCATGGGATTATAGGCTTCAACATGCTAGACATATCATGATTTTAAGAACTTCTCCTTAGGACTAGATTCTCTACATGTGTATGCGTAATTGCATCTAAACTATGCCTAGTAGTGTTAGAAAATCTCTAACCGAGTTCTCTTTTCTACCTTAGTCTTTGTTTAACATTTAAGTACACCTTTACTCACATTAATTTAAAAATTTATATTGTTTTTAATGGGCTTTAGCTCATCACACATACTATTCTAGACCTGAAGATAAAGTGGAGAAAACTCCCCATCCCCGAGCCTATTAATCAGAGTCTTCCCATGAAGACTTTCATTCACTCATATGCCATTGCTATCATTTATTTAAGGGGTTTCCAGACAATGTAATGCAAAGAAGAGTATCCCTAACAATTTATGGCATTAGCATTTATTCACATTTCAACACTTTCAATAAGAACAAATGAGTTTAAAATAAGCCTTTTATGCTATCATTAAGAATTAACCATTTATTACTTTTATATCATATTAAGGCATGTAAGAGTTTTTCATAAAAAAATATAAAGCTCTTAAGCATAGAGAACATGCAATCGTGTAAGAGTTCAAGCGTAAAAAAGAAAGTCCTATGGTCAATTTTACTAATCTCAACAGTCATGTAAATTTAATTCATAGCCATAAAAAATTTCTCATCATTTGGAGATCTTCAAATTATTCATACGCAATCTTCGAAAACAAACAAATGCCATAGCAAAATTTTGTTAACTACTACAAATGACAATGACTAATTATGAACACTATGATCACTTGTAAATATGTGTGCTATGGAAAGCAAATTTGTGGAAGTGTACACAATTGATGCAAGTAATATAGTAGTAAGTGAGTTATTGCCTCCACAGGGATTGGTAGGAATTTTTTATGTTTGCTACAACTAGAACTAAGTGTCACTAATTAGTCCTAATATTCTTGTCTAAAAAGCAAGCAATAACAAAGTATATGAAAAGATGGAAAAATATTGTCGAGGCAGAGAATTTATGAATTGAAGTGAGCCAAAACGTTTGGTCTATGCAATAAAAATATGCAAAGGTAAACAATTAAAAGTGGTCAAGGCAATAGAAATAAATGTTCGAGTGTAATATATTCAGAAAAACCTCACACAATCATACTTCTAACGAAGCACTTGTGTTGGACTTGCTACGATGACAAATTATTCTACGTTTATTATGATTCAGAATGCTATGCCTATGCTGCCCGATAGGATTTACTAGAGTGTTTTAGGTATTTTTCTACGACAACGACAATACTACTCAGTGTGAACTACAACCATTGGTTTTTTAAATTGTTGTTGTGACAATACCCCTCATCGTAAACTATAGCCTTTGGCCTATCTTACTCAAGTATTTATCCTTTTTAGTCGAATGAAACCCTCTTCTTATCTCTAAGGCAGATTAAAACCTCACCATCAAGCATTAGTTCCCTTGTTCATGTAGATCTACCCTAACTTTCTCGATATTAGGCATCTACTCCTATAAAAAAGGCAATCTCTTGAAAGCTCTTACAAAGACTAGGATTATTTTTCCGTGGTACCAGGATATCTCTCAAAAGCTCTTACAGTGTCAAGGAAAAATATTGAAACAATGAACAAAATAACACTTAGCATAAAAAACTACATCATTCATTAACTATTGAATAAAGTATCATTCAAGCGTCATCCAACACCAAATAAAACAATTATGGTGTGGTAAATATCATCCAAAAATAAATCTTTAAGTACATCCCTTAAAACGATATGGAAATGAAAAATAAAGGAAGAAAAACTCTGAAAAACATAGCTTTACTGTGATATTCTGACCACCACCATGTTTGCTTCGACGACCAACCTCTCTTATAGGCCTGGCCGCCGCTCTAATGGAACTCGACTATGGAGGGAACCAAGGACGGTTGGGTGGGGGACGGTGTGAAAATGAAGTGTTGCAGCCGCCTACTCCAAGCTTCAGGTATTTTCTCCTATTTTCTTTTTGATTTTTTATGAAGAGTTATAATGGGGTATTTATAGTGGGAATTTTTAAGGTTTAGTGCCCTTGGAAATTCCCTAAATACCCTTGATGTAATACCTATTTTATGAATGATATAGCATCTGACAATGTTCTTAATTAACTTAATGAGGGTATGATTGCACGTGAGGTTGAAGTTGGGTAAGTGACTTCAACAGTGTCGATGAGCTACGTCAGAATTGCAAGTTATATCTCGCCTAGGCAAGAAAATATATTCCTCACTGTCATCATCTTATGTTCCACTAGCCCTAGCAAATTGACTTGTCTTGACAAATGAATTCTTCCTTAATCATTTCATGCATCAACACAACCAATAAACAACCTTCATTCTCAGTAGCATCAGTTAAGCCAAATAAAGTTTGCATCGACAAAACTTATCCACCACATGAAAATATGTCTTAAATGCAACTATATACAACTAAAATGTTATGAAAAATGACTTTTAGACAAACAATAACATAAGTAAAAAGACATAGAACACAATGTTTTATGAAGTTATCACACCCCAAACTTAAACTATTGCTTGTCCTAAAGAAATGGATAATAAGCGGTAGAAAAATTAAGTGTCACGACACTGTAAAAATTAGGACAATCATGTGGTTTAAAATTTTAGCCCTCAGCAAAAAGTTTAGCCTCAACATGAAAAACTGTAAGAGAAATTAAGTTTCTTTCCCTAGGTCAAGACTCTTTGTTAGTGTGTGCGTTTGATTGCATCTAGTCTATGCTTTAACGTATTTAGAAAACTCATTAGTAAATTCTTCTGTTTTTCTAAGGCATCAAATTATTCAGTAACCATAGTTTCACTCTTATTTATTCAACATGTAACTTCAAACTTTTGTTTTGTTTTATTCTTCTTATCTCTTTTTTTTAGCATAAACAGTGCTTCAAGGGGGTCAGCTCATCACACCTACCATCCCGCACTCTAGGTGAGAGGGATTATACCTTCCATCCCCGAGCTAGCCAGGTAGAGTCATCATGTGACTACTTTCATTCACTCATATGTTGAGGCAACCATTTATTTAAGGAGTTTTCCAAGTGATGCCATCGTATAGATATCTGTCCCTATACAGTTATGTTGAAGTATTTATTTGCAATTCATCATAATTGAAAACATTAAGGAGTTCAACTTAATCTTTTCAATCGTTTAATGCCACGACATGTAAATAGTTCTTTCCTAAAAAATTTCTAAAAAAGTTCTTTCCTAAAATTTGTCTAAGCACCTTAACCAGAGAAAACATACAATCATGTTAACAAGATCACAAAGTATCAAGTCCTTGGGTTAGTTTTATCCTTCAACAATCATAAAAAAATTATGGCCTATGCAATAAAAATTTGCTTTCATCGGCATCCTCAACTTATTCCAACAACTATCCTAACATACTCGTGTCATGCAAAAAAATATTTCAACCAATCATTATCAAATGCAACTAACTAATTTGAGACACATCACCTCCCCTAAACTTGAGGGGTGAATTATCCTAAATGCATGAAATCTAATGCAAGGGAAATTAATCTAGAATGTTGATGCAAATGCAAGTGTAATGCGGTACCTTATTGTGGTGGTGAAGTTCAACTGGACGAGCGGGTCTTGCTTCGCTTAATATGAGAGGGCTAGCAGATCCTGTGTCTTCTGGTGAAAGTGATGATGGAAACGGAATAGCAATACGGCCTGCTGAGCACTTGAGGTGACATCGGTTCTGGGGAGGACTGTCTGGTAGGGGCATTTCCTCGGTTGGGGAGGCCTCAGCAGGTACATCTAGGGGTTGGCTAGGTTAAGGGTTAATAACTAGTTCAATGTTGAGTTTCAGTGGTTGTTCTTCAGGAAACGACGATAGGTCTTCAGTGGTAACTGGTAGCAGTTCCTTGAAGAACGTGTTTAGTTGTGTATCTCTGGCCTTGATATAATTGAAAAAGGTCTATATGTGACACTCTAAGTATTTTAGCCGCTCTAGTGTCTCTCGAGTGTTGGTGATCACAGCTGCCATGCTTGTCGCAGCTACAGATTTGGTACCTCATTCTAATCCTTCAGTCAGAGCATTATCATCAAAATTCATCATCTCTAGCACCTTTTTCTTGGTGATACCCTTATTTGATTTGATAAACTCCTCCAAGGGTTCCTCAGGGACCATTTTCTTCCTGTATAAAGCGATTACTAAATTGGGAGAAAATAAGTAACCTCTATCCCACTTTGCACATTCGTGAACCTACTCGAAGATAATTTTTCCCACATCGATCGAGCTCCCGTAGACAACGGAATGTAGAAACATCAATCGCCGTAGTAACAGTGTGGTGTTGTGTGAGGTTGGCATCATCTTACTCTTCAAGAAATGGTTCCAAAGTTTTGTGACCGGTTTAAGGGAACAATGATCCACACGCTTTTGATTGGGGAATTTCCTTCAAACTTTGTCCAACAAAAAACACAAGTCCTTCAACACATCATCGTATGTCTCAGAATTTGCCTCGACAAGAAATTTCTTATGTTAGTTTTTAACTTACTGAGCTTAAAATATCAGTTAATTACGGAGGGAGTGAAACGGATGAACTTCCCTTGTACATAGACAGAATGCTGGGACAGGTCTCCTTGATGCGCATAAAACTCCCGGTCCAGCGTGGTGCCACCTCCTTCGTTTGCCATGTGATCTTTTCCTAGTTTTATTTTCGGACAATGTCCATCACCTCTGGCTTGAACGGTTCCTCGTTAGCTGTAGGGAAGATAAAATCATCTTCAAGTTATACTTGGTGTTTTTACAGTGCCATAAATCTTGTCTCAGCCTCATTACTTTGGAAGCACTGAAATCGTGTAGCCACGGCGGACGAAGTAGAAACACCAATATTTAACTTAGAGCGAGCCATAGTTTCTTGATAACAAATTTTGTGGAGATAGAAAACATTTTGGACGATAACTATAGAGGGTTTTGGTGAAAGGGGGATCAAAACGAAAGATGAAGATGAAAAGTGAGTGAAAGATGAAGATGAAAAGTGAGTGAAAAATGACGGTGAGAAAGAGTAAAGTAGGCGGTTGTGGAGAAAGTGGGCGGTTTATTGGGGGTAAAGAGGTAAAAGGAAAAACAAAATGAGATATGGTTATTAATACAAAATATTTTTTATAGAGTAAAATGAAATGAAATAATGAAAGACATAACTTTCCGTATCAAAATATGCCGCCAAATAATTTGTTAGGGTTTTCTTCTTTCATGCATGAGATTTAACCCTAAGCTGCCACATGTCATAAGATCACCAATAATGACAAGATTAGAAAATAAAAATGAAATAAACGACTCGTGCAGAATAAAATAGAGAAAACTTATTTGTGTACAAAGTGAAAATTATGTTCTATGGGTATCAAAATTTGTTCAGGAAATAAGAGCAAACTCTTGGGCGTCATGGAGTAGCGATGTAACACCCCAACCCGTACCGACCCGGATACAAGTCCGAGATGCCACATTGACTTTTTAAAACAATATTTTTACAAAGTAACAAAATATTTGAACTTATATTAAGAAAATACGATAATATACCGGTGAATTATGTTTCATTATAAAATTTTAATGCAAAAATATGTGTGCCGATGCATTGCTATAGTGTACCGATGCACAAAAATATCGAATATAAATTATGTATCGATGTACTGCTACACATATAACTCGTAAAAATTTAACCGTTTATTACTATACATTTACCATTTACATATATATGTTTAAAACATTACAAAAGTCGATCAGAGCATACATACTAAACAACTTTATTTACACGCCAACACATATATCACATAAACAGACATATTATGTAAGGTTTTTCTGATCTGATCTTCAAATGATGATATACTGCTTTTTGCTCTTAAGATCGATCTTCTTATTTTTCTGTACCTACGTGTAAATCACTTACACGCTAAGTCATAGACTTAGTGAGGCATAAACTTATAATGATAATGCATTTCTTATGAATATGAACATGCAACATAGTAATCAGAATTCCATATCATTTCCTATGATTCAATATATATATATACAATACTAATACTATAACATATAAGGCAATACACATTTTTTATATGATTTATAGGCCCGTGTCTATACTGAGAACATAAGGTATTCGAGTACATATAGGTTGTGCATATCTGCTGTCACCACAGCTCGTATAAGTCCCACTGAGTGTCATACGAAATTTTGTCCTGAAAGACCTGTGAATATGCCCCGAAGGACCTATGAGTTGTCCCGAAGGACCTATGAAATCCTCGACTCTTGGCATGCCAACTATACCTAAAGCTCTCATATTACATAACATGGGCATTAAGATTATAATTCATATAAACATATACTTATATCATTTCCATTGTAATCACATATATCTTTCCTTCTATCACATTTCACATGTGCATATAACCATCCATCTCATTTTCTGTAATACAAATATTTGAATACATTCATATGGTTCATATAACATGTAGTGAATCATATGTATATATATGATTTATACATATGTAAATAAAGACTATAATGTATGCATGTTCATAACTATTATACTATGGAATTAACCTAGGAAATAGACTCATCGCAAGTCTTATTTCCATTGGATTATCCCTATATTATGCACTCACCTTGGCCTTGCTTACATTGATTTAATCCTAACTCTTCGATTATTCCGTAACTCGTTTAGGCTCGATATCTACATAATATAAATTTCGAGACGATTTTCAGAATCCTAAACCTTATAACTTGGTATTTATAACTTAGACTAATTTAATGAACCTAAAATTCACTTTTCCTTTAGGAGAGTACCGATGCACTATAGGTGCATCAGTACCCAAAATAGCTTCGAAATTTCTATGCATCTGTACCCATTCATAGTGTATCGATGCACCTGTCCAAGATAGGCTATTTCCACCCAAATTCATCAATACTTCACCCAAATTTTCATGTATAAAATCCTTATTATGCTACTAAACTCATCTATAACAACTTTAACTAATTTATATCATTCCAACACTTTATAATCTCCCATATTTCATCCAAATTCTTAAGGTTAAGAATCATACCAAATTTTCCATGTTATCCAAACTTAATTCTAACACTTATAACTTATTCTCATAGATGACAAGTCAAATTCAACCTCCAAATTCATTTAAACCCTCTTATTCAAAATTTTACTTATCCACTTCCAATTTTTAATCCTTCATAACTTACAAATCTTTAAGTTTCTATAACCTTTTTCATCTCCATCATCTTTCCTAAAGATTCATGAATCAAAACCATGCTTTAATTTTAAGAATTAACCAAAAGACTTTGGACTTGGGTGCTTCACGTTTAGGAGAAGAAGAAGATGAAGAAAGAAGAAATGAGAGAAATCTGGAAACATTTGTTTCCTACACATGCCCCACGTGGATTATAAATATCCATAAATAATATTTAATCATTTTCCTTGTTTAATGACCCATTTTCCCTTTGACTCTTCCTTCATTTATTAATTCATCATTCACCCACATATTTCAATTAATTCCTTCACTTTTCAACTTATTTTAATCTGGTCATTGAATTTTAAAATCTTACACTTTAATTACTAACTCGGTATTGAGGATGTTACAAATCTCCCCTTAAGAAAATTCGTCCTCGAATTTTGATTGCACGAACAAATGAGGGTACTGATACCGCATATCCTCTTTACTCTCCCACGTTGCTTCTTCTATCTTGTGATTCCTCCACAATACTTTAACCAATGTAATAGTCTTATTCCTTAGTTGTTTCACTTTTTGAGCTAATATTTGAATAGGTTCTTCCTCATACGTCAAATCCGGTTGAACCTCAATCTCTTTGATGACACAATATGGGAGGGATCAGATAGATACTTTCGAAGCATCGAAACATGGAATACATTGTGAATCTTTTCCATTTCTTGTGGCAAAGCCAATTGGTATGCTACTGGTCCCACTCTCTTTACAATCTCATATGGTCCAATAAACTGAGGACTCAATTTTCATTTTCGACTAAACCTCAACACCTTCTTCCATGGAAACACTTTTAAAAACACCTTATCTCCGACTTGAAACTAAATTTCTTTCATTTTTAAGTCAGCATATGATTTTTGTCTGCTGCAGCTTTGAGATTACTATGAATTATTTGGACCTTTTCTTCTACTTCCTGAATCAACTCAGGACCAAGCACTTCTTTATCCTTAATCTCATACCAGTTCAAAGGCGTACGTCACTTTCTCCTGTAAAGAGCTTCATAGGGAGCCATTTTAATACTCGACTGATAGTTATTATTGTAGGCAAATTCAACAAGTGGAAAATATCTTTCCCACGATCCCTTGAATTCAATTACACAAGCTCTCAACATATCTTCTAGGATTTGGATCGTTCGCTCAGATTGTCAATCAGTCTGTGTAACACCCCCAACCCATACCCAACCCGGCTACGAGTCCGAGATGTCACATTGACTTTTCAAAACCTTTACTTGAACAAAATAGTGAATAATTTTAAAACTTTTACTAAATACAATTGACTAATTTACATAAATTAGTATCATATGATTTTACAAAACCAATTCGAGTCTATCGAATTCAAATTTTTATTTACATGCCAAATACATATATTTTCTTATCTGAACTTTGTAAATCAGATACTGACTGTCTTGCTCCCCAATGCTCTCTATATTCTTCTCGAACCTACGTGTGAAACAATCACACGCTAAGTCAATGACTTAGTGAGGCAAATAAAACATATAATAGAAATCATAAAACTTTCCATATATCATCATCTACTTTCTTAGCATTATCATATATCATCATCTACTTTCTTATATAACAAATACACTCATGTACATATATCATCATCTACTTTCTTAGCATTATCATATATATTATTATAACTGTTTCTATCATTATCATCCAATTATTTATCACCTGATCTTGTACTTATCATTTAAGTATATCATATCACACAAATATCATTTCACCAAGAAACACCCATAAATCATAATTCTTGTAACCAAAAGCACATACATTATATATATATATTGTATTCATGTTATCTCTTTGATTAGCCCATGGTACACTTATGATAACTATAGATATGTGAGTCTATAGAGGTTGTGCACTAATGCTGTCACCACAACTCGTATAAATGCACCAAAGTGCCGCGTAGAAATGCACCGTAGTGCCACTTAGAATTGCACCGAAGTGCCGTGTAGAAATGCACCGTAGTGCCATATATTGTCCATAAGGACCACATAGAAATTCCTTAAGAATCATATACATATACCAAGGACCAAGTATGTGTCTCAAAGACCTCATAAATGCTCCAAAGAATATACATATGTCCTGAAGGACCGCGTAGTCCCTTGACTCTTGGCATGCCAACTATACCCCTAGCTCTCATGACACATAACATGGGCATTATCATTTATTTCATTTCAAATATTCACATAAACATGTAATTCACTTTCACATATCACGTATCACATAGCTTTTCACATAACTCATAGTCATATGTCTTATCTCATAACATATACATGTTTTCGGCTATATAATTTATATCATTTCTTATACCATCATATAATTCATTTAACATACATAAATAACATGTAACATTATAATAGAAATACCTATAAGTCATATCACTTAGATTTCATATACATCTAGTCATATAGATCACTTTTGCATAGCTTATATCCACCTATATTATCTACATGTATACCCAGGAATCAAATGGCATATACCAAATCATATAAATATATATATATAGTTTATGCAATCACGTTACTTATACTCACATGGATCCATATCATAGAGCTTAGTTCCCTTGTACATGTTATCACACCGGCATATAATATTATATCAATCCTATAGGTAAAAGCTATTTATCTTTATCTCATTTTCCCTTTGTATCAGCTTACATGATTTATTATACTAACATGTACAATAACATATAACCCTTATCACTTATCTCACGTTATTTAATTATGAATTATTCTATCCATTTAATTTAGTTCTATATACCTCCTATAACCTTCTCATAAGGTTTTATAGTTCTTCATTTTATAACTTCTATATCATAGTTTTCTTTTAAGCATATCACTTTTTCCTATACTGTTTATCCTATAGGTTCGTATCATCGTTATGCTCATGTCCCCTAATTTATATATATACCATTTTCATAAAGTCTCTTAATTTATTATCTTTTGATTTATATATTATTCTCTTAAATATTCTCATATTACTCTATAGTCTGGTCTTATTTAACTCATCACCCATATCATGTAGTCATAAATATATTATACTGATTCTCATAATTAATCACCTATACCCTGTAACATGTATGGTCATCCATCATATAACTTATTTCACTTCCCATGCAATCATATAGATTATTCATATTAGATCCTATAACTGATCACACTACATGTATTCACACAAATCATTTAACACCTACTGTAATTTATATCATATATACTCAAATCAAACATATACATATGATCGAAATAGACTCGTCGCAAGTCTTATTTCCATTAAACATCATAAACTAACTTGTATGCACTCACCTGGGCCTCGTTTGCTTCGAATCAGTCCTAATCCTTAGTTTGTTCCGGAACAAGCTTTCATTCTATATCTACATAATAATACATTTATACTTATCAATATACTAATTGATATATTCGAAACTATCACTCCTTAGGCTAAGAGAAAAGCCAATTTCATCTTTTAATGAAGGTATGCAGCGATGCACTACTTGTGCATCGGTGCATAAAATACATTCATGTTTTTATTTTAAGGGGGTGCATCGATAAACTACTTATGCATCGATGCACTACTTGCATCCGATGTTTGTTTATTTGAGAGTACATCGATGCACATTGAATATGCATCGATGCACACAACCCATAAATTCCATTTTAAGCATGAAATTATTCAACTCTTCATTCAATTCTTCTATTTTAAGCCCTATCATGTCCTTAAACTCAACTACCATTACTTAAACCAACTTATATCCATATAAACCATATTTATCTTCCATATCTAATCATGATTCTTAAAATTAAGAATCTTACTAAATTTTTAACTTTGTTATAAATCTTTTATAACTTCATAAATCTCTCATTTTTATTGATAACAAGTCAAATTCCTTCTCAAAATTCACTTATTAAATCTTTTCCAACATTTCCTTTAAAAACTCATTTTCTTTAATTTTTCATAACTTCTTCATCTTTTGATTTTAGGACAACCTAAGCTTTCCATAAGCTTAAATATTACCTAAGGATCAAAACCCACTCTTAAAATTAACAAATAATCAACTACAAGGAATCTTACCTTTGCCTTGGAGCTTTCACGGGAGGAAGAAGAAGATGAAGAAGAAAAAAAAAGAGAAGAGATCTCTGGAAAAATCTCTCATCCTTATCCATATATATATCATTATTTTATTCATCTCTTGGTCAAATGACCCTTTTGCCCTTTAATACCTTTTATAATTACTAGCATCTTCAAGGTAATATTTTCAAATAAATCACTGAACTTCTCAACTATTCCACTTTAATCACCAAATTCTGAAATATTACAATTTGGTCACTAACCCGGTATTAAGGATGTTACAGTCTGAGGATGAAATGTTGTGCTAAAATTCAATCAAGTTCCCAAATGCTCCATGTAATGACTTCCAAAATCTAGAAGTAAATCAAGGATCTCAATCAGAAACTTGGAAACAAGTACACCATGCAACCGTATAATCTCTCTGATATACAACTCGACATACTTGTCCATAGAAAAATCAGCTTGCACCGGAATAAATGGGCTGACTTAGTCAATCTATCTACGATCACCCAAATTGAATCTCTTTTGTTTGAGTCAAAGGTAATCCCGTTACAAAGTCCATCATTACATTTTCCATTTCCACTGAGGATTCAATATTGGCTGTAAAAATCCGGACGGAACTTGATGTTCATCTTTGAATTGCTGACAAGTCAAACACTTGGATACAAATTCTGTAATGTCTCTCTTCATTCTAGTCCACCAATACCGACTCTTAAGATACATGTACGTTTTATTTCCTCTGGATGCATAGTCAATGGACTACAATGGGCTTCTGTTAACAACTCATTTTTTAGATCCTCATCATATGGAATTACTAATCTCCCTCGATAATACAAATTCCCATTGACTTTGATCTCATAATCAGTAAGCTCTCTATTCTTTACTTGCTGCAACCTTTTTGAACACTTTTTATCTTTAGCTTGCAATTTCTTGACTTTGTCTATCCATGACGGTCGAAGGGATAATTCCGTACATAAAGCACCATCATCATTCCATGATAACCTAGCATCTAGGATTCGTAAGGCTGTAAACGTCTTTCGGTTTAAAGTATCTGCTACTACATTTTCTTTTCCAGGATGAAAGTCAATTACTACATCATAGTCTTTTAGAAATTCCACCCACCTTCTTTTCCTTAAATTCAACTCCTTCTGAGTCATCAAGTACTTTAAACTCTTGTGATCGGTATATTAGTAGCAACGTTCACCATACAGGTAATGCCGCTAAATTTTAAGAGCGAACACTACTGCAGCCATCTCCAAATCGTGTGTTGAATAATTATTCTCATGCGATTGTAATTGCCTTAAAGCATAAGCCACCACCTTACCTTCTTGCATCAATACGCATCCCAAGCCATTATGGGGCGCATCGCTATAAACCACAGAGCTCTTGCCAGATTCAGGTTGAACCAATACTGGAGCTTCTGTAAAAAATTCTCTTTAATGTTTCAATACTGGAGCTTATGTCAAAATTCTCTTTAACGTTTCAATACTTTCTTGACACTTCGGAGTCCAAGAAAATTTTACATCTTTCCTCAATAACTTAGTCAAAGATAAAGCTATCATCGAAAAGTTCTTAAGAAACCTTCGATAGTAACCCGACAATCCCAGAAAACTTTGAACTTCAGATCATTCTTTGGGACCTCCCATTCTAGAATATCTTGTACTTTTTGAGGATCTACTCGAACTTCTTCTGCCGAGATCACATGTCTGATAAATATAACTTCTTTCAACCAGAACTCACATTTGGATAGCTTGGTATATAACTTCTTATCTCGTAGAATCTGCAACTCTATTCGCAAGTGTACACTATGATCTTCTTTCGTCTTGGAATACACTAATATGTCATCGATGAAAACCACTACAAATTAGTCCAGATACGGTTGAAATATTCTATTCATTAAATCCATAAAGGTGCCGGTGCATTTGTAACTCCGAAAGGCATCACAATAAATTCATAGTGGCCATACCTTGTTCTAAATGCGGTCTTTGAAATATCTTTCTCCTGAACCTTCAACTGATGATATCCATATCATAAATCAATCTTAGAGAAAACATAAGCTCCTCTCAACTGATCAAATAGATCATCAGTTCTAGGGAGAGGATACTTATTCTTAATAGTTACTTTATTAAGCTGTATGTAGTCGATATAGAGATGCATTGACCCATCTTTCTTTTTCACGAACAACACTGGAGCTCCCCATGGTGAAACACTTGGTCTTATGAATCTTTTGTCCAATAACTCCTGTACCTGTATCTTCAACTCTTGTAACTCTTTTGGAGCCATTCTATATGGTTCTATGGAAATAGGTGCAGTTCCAGGTATTATTTCAATCTGGAATTTCACTTCTCTATCTGGAGGTAACCCCAATAATTCTGCTGGAAAAACATCAGGAAATGCTTTGACTATAGGGATTTCTTCTAACCCTTTCTCCTCGGTTCTAGTATCCAATACATTAACCATGAAACCCTGACATCCCTGTAATAATAGCTTCTTTGCTGGCATCATCGAGATAACATTTGCCAATGGATTCCATCTTTCACTGAATATTACCACTTCCAATCCATCTAAACTGATTAATGTTACCCTTTCTAATCTACAATCGACATTTGCATAATAGCGGTGTAACCAATCCATTCCCAATATCACTTCAAATTCTTCAAAGGGTAATTCCATTAAATTAGCAGGGAATTCAATTCCCTGAATCCGTATAGGACAACCTCGACATACCAAATTCACACGAGCACTATGCCTTAATGGATTTGTCACTACCACTTCATTGTTAGTGATAACTCTGTAAAAAGACTCAATTTCTAGTCTTTTCACTTAAGTTATTGCTCGTCTAAACAAAGTATGCACTGCATTTTTAGTTTCATTTAGTTGCATATAGGTTATATTAGCCTGTGGTGGATAAGTTTTGCTTAGGTATGATTTATTTGGCTTGACTGATGCTGCTGAGGAGAAAAGGTTGTTTGAGTTGTGTTTGTGCAGGAATTCTACAGAGGAAGAACATTTCAGTCGTGACAATGAAAACTTGCAAAGGTCAATGGAATAGAAGAGAACATGAGGAGCAGATTTATCTCACCGAGGCAAGATTTATCTGAAGAAGTCTGAAGTAGGTGTGGCGAAACCGCCTATGTCACATGCCAGCTGGATGACCTACTTCACGTGCAAGCAAGCCTTGATTGTTCTAAAACCCGCTAGCTGCCTTTCCTTTTTAAGCTTGGGAAATTAATAACAACTAATTAAGGAAACTCCAAAAGCATGCAAAGCCCTAAGAGATTTTTCCTTATAAATATGTAGCCATAGCCGCAAAAAGAAGATGAGGCAAGGAAGAAGAAGAGAGAAGAGCTTTACCTAAGGCGTGAGCAAGCAACTGCAGTGCTTTCCCATCGTCTACCCACCAATCTTCCTTGGTGTCCTCCATAGCCAGATGATAGCGGAGCGGTGATCAGGCCTCGAGAGAGGGTGATCACCAAGGCATGCGTGGTGCTGATCATAATTGTCACGACAGAGCCCCCGGTTTTGGGAGTCGTTCTTCCTTTGTTCTTAATTCTTATTTTATTTGGGGTTGTATTAAACGGTTAAATCTTGGATGATCTTTGATAACACCATGAATGCTTTACTTGGTGTTAAACTTTGTTTTGCCTAAACAATATTTTTATGTTTATGAATGATGAATTATGTTTTCTTATGACTGTTTTGCTCATAGTTTAAATATTTTTTCATAACATTGTAAGAGCATCGAGAGATTGCCCGGGGTTTCGGTAAAACAAGTCTTGGCATTGTGAGAGCATTGAGAGATAGTTTTTTTGTCTAGATAGTGATTCTTAGATTCGACAGAATTAAGATAGATCAACGTGAGCAAAGGAATGAATCCAGGATGGTGAAGTTCTAACTATTCTACCTTAGAGATAAAGAATGAGTTTCAAGCGACTAAAAGGGATAATTGCTAGAGCATGTTAAGACAACGTGTATAGTTAACGCCGAGAGGTATTACCATAGCAACCGTCCAAGAATACCTAGTAATCCTGTCGGGCAGCTTAGTGAGGCATAATAATTCATTCAGAACTTAGAATAATTGTTGTCAAGACAGTAGTTTAGCATCAGTGCTTTATGACACGTCTGAATATGAGAGGTTGTTTGCATTATATTTAAACCAATACTTGTTTTGTTTTGTTTTATCTGTTTGCATATTTCCTTTGTCTCGACTACATTATTCTGAAATCATTGAATCATTCTTCTTAGTTTATTCGTATTAGTTCTTAGTTCAAATACTTAGTAGGATTTAGTTTGTGATATTAGTTCTAGTTGTGGTGAAAATATATTTCTAATCCAATCCCTATGGAGAGGATACTCACTCACTACTATATTACTTACATCAATTGTGTATACTTGCACAGATTTGCTTGCCTTAGCATATACATTTACAAGCGATCAAGTTTTTGGCGCCGTTACCGGGGATTGGCAATTGACGATTTTTTTTGCCATAACAAGTTCTTTTTGTCACTTTATATTTATTTAGTCTAACGTAGTTTTTTATTTTCTTTTATAGGTTTTTATTATTGCATGACATTGAGATATGCTGGTAAACCTTTGGAACCATTCAACCCCAAAATTGAGCAATCATTAAGACAAAGGTTACGTGCCCAAAGAACTAGAGAACATTTGAATCAAATGCAAAATGACATGGGAGATCTAGGAGACCCAGATACAACGATTAATCTCTAAGTTGCAAGACCAAGTGCGATACGAGATCATTTGAACCCAATTCTCGATGACCTCAATCCCGGCATAGTGGCACCCGAGATACAAGCCACTCATTTCGAACTTAAACCAATGAAGTTTAATATGCTGAACTCTATCGGCCAATTTGGTGGTACACCCAATGAAGATGCTAGACATCATGTACGTGCTTTCGTTGAAGTATGCGATTCATTTTGACAACAATGAGTACATGAAGATGTTCTCAAACTAAAGCTTTTTCCTTACTCCTTACATGATAGAGCAAGAGCTTGGCTCAACAGAGTTCCTTCCAGATCAATGGAGTCTTGGACAGATTTATGCAAGAGTTTCCTACTCCGATATAATCCGCCCAATATGAATACACAACATCAGAATGACATCGCGAGTTTTCACCAAGGAGATGATGAATCAATGTACGAATGTTAGGATATGTATAAAAGTTTACTTCGCAAATATGTTAACCATGGATTTCACGATTGGACGCAAGTGGTGATGTTTTACAATGGAGTCAATGCACAAACTCGAATGATGCTAGATGCCTTAGTGAATGGCACCTTACTAGACAAATCACCTGAGGAAGCTCTTTACATTTTCGACAGAATAACAAATAATGACTATCAATTTCCAAGTGCAAGATTGGGAACCGGAAAAAAAACCCCTGGAGCATATGATTTAGAGAGTAAAGATTCGGTAGCAGCTCAACTTTCTGCCATAACCAACATGTTGAAAAATTTGCAATGTCCTAATGAGGTAAGAAAAGTCAAAGCAACCAATAATGTGTGTCTGTTCTATCATGGCAACCATCATGAGAGCGAATGTCCTTAAAACCATGAGTCAACCAATTTTATGGGCAACTATAATCAAAACAACAATAATCCCTATTTAAACACGTACAATCCTGGTTGGAGACAACACTCAAATTTCTCATGGAATAATCAATGAAGCAACAATCAAGCCGCAAATTAGAGGCCACAGCAAAATAATTCAGACCATCAACATTTTCAAAATGAGCATCATCAGCAGCCCTGACAGAACAATAAAGGTATACCTTGTTCCTCTAACACTCATTCCAATACTAACTCCTTGGAATCATCCTTTTAGGAATTTATGGCCTCGAAAAAAGATTTCATGGCTTCTATAAAGACCTTGATGCACGAACATTCTGCAACAATTAAAAATCAAGGAAATTTGTTACAAAGCCAAGCGACACTGTTGCAAAGCCATAGTTCATCTCTCAGAGCACTGGAGAATCAAGTGGAACAAATTGCCACGGTATTACATTCTCATCCACACGGAAATCTCCCTAGTGATACTGAAGTCACTAAGCATTATGGGAAGGAGCAATGCAATGTACTAACGCTAAGGAGTGGAAAATAAGTCGACTAAGATGACATGTTTGTGGGAGATCACCTGATCAAGTCTTGCCAAGGCGTAACACAACCTGATCAATCTGAGAATGATGAACGAAAGCAAGTGCCTTAAGAGAAGGAAAAAAGTGAAGGCTCGGAAAAGCATCAACCAGATAACAAGAAATTCATGTTCACGACCAGTGATTCCTCAGCACCATCAACAGTAGATGTGAGACCTCCACCACCGTTCCCTCAACGGTTGAAGAAGTATGATGATGACATCTAGTTCAAGAAATTCATTGATGTTCTGGATCAGTTGTGTATTAACGTGCCCCTACTTGAAACCATTAAGCAAATGCCTTCATATGCCAAGTTTCTAAAATAAATTGTTACAAAGAAAAGGAAGGTAAAACGTGTCGCCACGGCAATATAAATCTGCTTAGCAGTGAGCAAACTCCCACCAAAGCTAAAAGACCCTGGCAGCTTTGTGATACCATGTTCCATTGGTAATGACTTCATAGGATGAGCTCTTATTGATTTGGGATCAAGTGTAAACTTGATACCAAAGTCCATATTCATGAAACTAGATGGATATCACGGCCATCGCACATCAGTCATCCTATAGCTGGCTGATCGGTCTTATGTGTGACCCGAGGGCAGAATTGAAGATGTTGTAGTAAAGGTGGATAAATTTGAATTTCCTTGATTTTCTCATCCTGGATTACGAAGCCGATGAAAATGCACCAATCATTTTGGGACGCCCATTCTTAGCCACTTGCAGAATTTTAATAGATTGTGAAAAGGGAGAATTCACATGAGAATTGGAGAGCAAAGAGTCACGATCAATGTATTCAACCCTATGAAATACGCGGACGATCCAGAGGAATGCCAATGCATTAATAAGATTAAAGGATGGTAATCCTTGGACGAGGTGAATCCCTAAGGCTCGATGAATACAATACTTTGTACCATGAACTTACAACCGAGATGCATGTAGTAGAAAACTTTGGCCGAGACGAATTATTTTCAGAAGATGATTCTGATAATTATGGCCCCAACCATAGAAATCTGAGCAATGAACACCCTGAAAGTGATACCAAGGCAAGATGCGAAGGAAAGACAAATGACCAATTGGGATTTCTTCATAGGCCAGGTATGAAATTCAAACCTTTAGATTATGATGAAGTTAAGTCTCAAGAGTCATCTTCACAACATGCACCGAAATTGAAACTTAAAACTTTGCCATCACATTTGAAATATGCTTATCTAGGAGTTGATGAAACCCTACCAGTGATTATTTCAGCCAACCTAACCTCCGAACAGGAGAGTATTTTGTTGAATGTTTTGTCACAGAACATGAAAGCTATAGGTTGGACGTTGGAAGATTTGAAGGGAATCAGTCTGACCATATGCATGCATAAAATCAATCTCGATGATAGCCACGACACCTCGGTGGAACCCCAAAGACGGCTCAACCCAATCATAAAGAAGGTAGTCATGAAGGAAATAATAAAATGGCTGGATACGGGAGTAATTTATCCTATATCTGATAGTTCATGGGTTAGTCCAGTACAATGCGTACCAAAGAAAGGTAGTGTGACCGTGGTAAAAAATGAGCATGATGAGTTACTCACCACGAGAACAGTCACGGGCTGACGCATATGCATGGACTACAGGAAGCTCAACAAAGCCACAAAGAATGATCATTTTCCCCTCCCTTTTATTGATCAAATGTTGGATAGATTAACGAGAAAAGCATTTTATTGCTTCCTCGATGGATACTCGAGATATAACCAAATTGCCATAGCACCCGATGACCAAGAAAAAACAACTTTCACATGCTCGTATGATACCTATGCATTTCGACGAATGCCGTTTGGACTGTGTAATGCTCCAGCTACATTCCAAAGATGCATGATGACAATCTTTTCAGATATGGTGGAAGAGTGCATGGAAATATTTATAGACGACTTCTCCGTTTCGGATGATGGTTTTGACCGATGTCTCGGTAATTTATCCAAGGTGTTACAGTGATGTGAAGAAGCTAACCTAGTACTGAATTGGGAAAAATGCCATTTTATGGTAATCGAAGGAATAGTGTTGGGTCACAAAATTTCATGCCATGACATCGAAGTCGACAAAGCCAGGGTGGATGCAATTACAAATCTATCCCCACCTACTAATGTGCGAGGTGTACGCAGTTTCCTTGGACATGCAGGATTCTACAGGCGGTTCATAAAAGACTTTTTTCAAATCTCTAAACCCTTATACCTTTTGCTTCAACAAAATCATCCATTTGAATTTACTAATGATTGTTTGAATGCCTTCACAGATTTGAAGAAAAAGCTTTCGGCAGCAACAATTGTTATCCCACCAGACTGGAACGAACCATTTGAGCTCATGTGCGACGCTAGTGACTATGCAGTCAGAGCAGTGCTAAGGTAACAAAAAAGTAAAATTTTTCATGTTATCTATTATGCAAGCCGAACTCTTAATGATGTAAAAGTGAACTATATCGCCAGTGAAAAAGAGCTTTTAGAAGTAGTATTTGCATTTGATAAGTTTAGGCCATATCTAATAGGCACTAAGGTAATTGTGCACACAAATCACTCAGCCATTAAATATCTGATTAATAAAAAAGATACAAAGCCTAGACTAATTCGATGGATATTATTACTGCAAGAATTCGATTTAGAGATCAAGGATAGAAAAGGTATAGAAAATCAAGTAGCAGACCATTTGTCTAGGCTAGATAACAAACCTGATTATCCAGACATTACAGAAATTAAAGAGGATTTCCCTAATGAGAAAATATTATTTGTCACGGCTGCACCGTGGTATGCTGACATAGTTAATTTTCTTGTTAGCGGTATTGTTCCTCTTGATTTATCTAGCCAGGGCAAAAGGAAATTTTGACATGATGTGCGACATTACTTCTGGGGAAAACCGTTTCTATTTAAGCAATGCGGAGACCAAATAATCCAAATATGCATTCCAGAAGAATAGCAGCAAGATATCCTATGCCAATGCCACTCGTCACCATATGGAGGGCATTTTGGTGGAATGAGAACATCAACAAAAGTGCTTCAGTCTGGATTTTATTGGCCAACCCTGTTCAAAGACACGCATGAATTCTATAAGTCATGTGATAGATGCCACCAAACAGGAAACATCTCGAAACGACATGAGATGCCATAGCAAAACATTCTGGAAATTGAACTTTTTGATGTATGGGGAATAGATTTCATGGGACCTTTTCCAACATCATTCGGAGATATGTACATTCGCTTGGCAGTGGATTACTTATCAAAATGGGTTGAAGCCATTACAACACCTAAGAATGATTCCAAGACGGTGTTGAAGTTTATGCACAAAAATATATTCATCCACTTTGGAACACCACGAGCTATCATTAGCGACGAAGGAACACATTTCGACAATAAATTGATTGCCAAGGCACTGAAAAGATATGGAGTACGACATAGAATCACTATGGCATATCATCCTCAGACGAATGGACAAGACGAAGTGTCTAACCGATAAATCAAGCAGATCCTTGATAAAGTGGTCAACCCAAGTTGAAAAGATTGGTCAACGAAGCTAGATGAAGAACTATAGGCTTATTGCACAACATTCAAGACACTGCTGGGAATGTCCCCATTCAAGTTGGTCTACGGGAATGAATGTCATTTACCAGTTGAACTTGAACATAAAGCTTATTGGGCCATCATAAAGATAAACATGGATGCTCAGCTTGCTGGAGAAAGAAGACTCTTGGAGCTGAATGAGATGGATGAATTTAGAGCACATGCATACGAGAATGTTCAAGTTTACAAGGAGAAAACAAAAAGATGGCATGAAAGAAAAATATTACCGAGGCAATTTTATTCTGGACAACAAGTACTGCTCTACAATTCACGCCTTAAGTTATTCCTAGGTAAGCTAAAATCGAGATGGTCAGGAGCATTCATTGTTCACCAAGTCCATGACAATGGAGCAATTGAAATCCAGAACCAAAATGATGGTTTTATCTTTAAGGTGAACGGACAGAGACTCAAGGAGTACAAAGGAGCCCAGTCATGCGCGACAAACCGACATCGTTGGCACATGATGCCCAAGAGTTTGCTTTACTTAATTGAGAAAATATTCGTTGCCTAGGCAACAAAAATCTGAATTCTGTACATAAATAGTTAAGTTATTTTCTGCTTTAATCCATTTTATTTTATTATTTTCTTCTTTCATATTGTAGGCAAGCAAGGAACACGTGGCAGCATGGGGAGTTGAAGCATGCATGATGGAAAAATGACAAACTAGGGCACAAGGTTTTGGCGGCAGAATAAAGGGGAAAAGAAATCTGTTCTCCTCCTTTATGTCAAATCACATATTTCTCATTTAATGAGAAATATTTTCCCTACCATGTAAAGACTAAAATACCCCGAAAGCACCCATCACTTTCCAAGAAAAACTACCCACCCACCTCTTTTCATTGTGTTTCCCTCTTTCTCTATAAACCAATTTTTTTTCTTTCTCTCAAAAATACCTCCCCATCACCACCACTAAATTCAGCCAAGAAAAATGGTGAGATCAAGACTGGCCCCAGCCCTCAAATAGAGTTTCGAACATTTCCAAATAGTCAAAGCAGAAGCATGCTTCAAAACCATTCAGCAATGCCAAGTATATTTGGAAGATGGATTCATTTTTCCAGCAGAGGGCGAGGAGCCGTTTGGACCCGAGGTGATGTATGTCATAAGCATACCTGGGAGAAGTTTGCTCGAAATCCTAACGTCGCAGTACCAACAATAGTGCGGGAGTTCTATACCTATCTCGAGGACCCCTCCAACCACACAGTATATGTTCGAGGAAAACTCATTCGCTTCTCCCCCTCTGCACTCAACAAATACTTTAAGTTGGGGAAAATGGATGACCATCACAAGAGATTTGTGGCCAAAGCAGACCAAGAAACGTATATCGAAGTTCTACAGGATTTATGCTTTGGGTGGGCCAAGTTCGAAGGGAATGCCCCCACAAGGAAACGAGTAGATCGCTGAGCCCTAAAACTGCACGTGAAATTATGGAACCACTTTCTCAAAGGCAAGCTGATGCCAACGTCCCACAACACCACTGTCCTCGTCAAGTGACTGATGCTCTTGCACTCGATCATATATGGTAGGAAGAACTATGTGGGCAAAATCATCTTTGAGCAGATCCATGAATGTGCCAAATGAAACCGAGGTAACCTACTGTTTCCAAACTTTATAACCTCCATGTACAATAAGAAAAAGGTTCTTAAGGAACCATTCTAAGATTTCATCAAACCCAAGGAGCGTATAACAAAGAAAAAGGTCCCTGAGTTGATGAGTTTTAATGTTGACGACCCGCAGGAAGGTCTGGAGCGGGGCGCAAAATCGGTTGCCACGGCTAGAATGGCTGCTGTGGTCACACACAAGCGAGAGATGCGTGAAAAGATCGAACGCCTGGAGGACGACATGAAAATTTACTTCGAGTATGCCAAGTCAAGGGACATGCAACTCAACGCCTTCATCAAGGAGTTGCTACCGACCACAATGATCGAACTGCCAATCTTTCCCAGTGTTATCCTCAACTACAATGCAGGCGGTAACACATTCCATGCCTCGACATCTTCTGTCCCTCCAGACGTTCCACCAGAAGTTCCCACTGATGTGCCACCACTGGCAACCCATGTCCCACCAGTACCAGAAGAAGTCTAAGGTGACAAAAAAGAGTTCCTCAGTTCCTCATCCTTCTCGATCACCGACAGCAGCGATGATGCTCCACCCCACTTCTTCACTGAAGAAGATTTCACGCCAGCATCGAAGCAGCCCGAGCATGATCCTATTCCATCCCCAGTTCAATAAGCACCACCAGTCCCAACAGAAATTCCTAGTCCACCACCTGTCCCAGCACAACAGACTCCTGCGACCGAGCAGTCCACTCCAGCACGAGCCTCGTCTAGCAAGAAGCGCTATAAGAGAACAACAGGACGTATACTTCAGCCATCTCTTTCCCCAACAGTAGTAGACTCCAGATCCGAGAGTCCCTCTCCTCCCAAACGCCGCCGCACGAGGGCGTCCAGTCAAGCCACCCCACCAAAGTGAGTTATTCTTCTTAGTTATCATTTTCTTTTTAATTTTTTTTTGCATATGCATATAAAATCATATAGTTTAGTTTTCATGCATTGAGGACAATGCACCCCTCAAGTTTGGGCGAGGTGTTGTACCATTCTACCATACTTTGTTAAATAGTAATTGATGTTTATTGGTTGAAAATTTTGGTTATTATGACATAAGCATATTATGATTATTGTTAGGAAGAAATTAGAGATGCCCAACGATGAAAGCATAATTTTATTTCCTAGGCCAGAAATTATTGTTAAGACTGTCTAAAGAAGAGAACCAACCCTATCATTGATTCTTTGAAATTTATAAACACGATTGTAGGATGTCTTTGCTGTAAGTAATCTATAAAATTTTTAGGAAAGAACTTTCTAATTGTCGAGACTTCAAAAAAATATTCTAAGGGTAAAGTAAAAACTCTCTAGTGTTTAAAAACTTGAAAAACTCGAAAAACACAAAGGGACACTCCTCTGTGCAAAGGCATGAACAAGAAAAAATCCAAAAGAAATAAGAGTAGCCAAGGCATATGAGTGAATGAAAGTAGTCACAGGATGAATCTGTCCGACTAGCATGGGGGTGGAAGGTATGCTCCCTTTCAACTAGAGTGTGGAACGGTAGGTGTGATGAGCTGACTCCCCTATAAAAATGTGTGAATAAAGAGAATAAAAGTTGATAAATAACTAGGAGTACAACTAAGCCTTATGAATAGTTTGTTGCCTTGACAACCTAGAAGTGCTTACTTTAAGTTTTCTAATTACCTCTATGCATAGACTAGTTACAATCACGCACACACCATAGCAAATGATCCTAACTAGGGAAGGGACTTGACTGATATAACTATCGAACATGTTGAGGCCAAATATTTTTGCTGAGGGATGAAATCTCAAACCTGATGATGTTCTTGATATTACTTTGCCATGACAATTTTGATTTTCTTCTAGCTATTATCCATTGCTTGAGGACAAGCAATAACTTAAATTTGGGGGTGTGATAACTCCGTAAAAAGACTCAATTTCTAGTATTTTCACTTAAGTTATTGCTCGTCTAAACAAAGTATGCACTGGATTTTTAGTTGCATTTAGTTGCATATAGGTTATATTAGCATGTGGTGGATAAGTTTTGCTTAGGCAAGATTTATTTGGCTTGACTGATGCTGCTGAGGAGAAAGGGTTGTTTGAGTTGTGTTTGTGCAGGAATTCTACAGAGGAAGAACATTTTAGTCGTGGCAATTAAAAGTTGCAAAGGTCAACGGAAAAGAAGAGAACGTGAAGAGCAGATTTATCTCGCCGAGGCAAGATTTATCTGAAGAAGTCTGAAGCAGGCGTGGCGAAACCGCCTATGTCACATGCCAACTGGATGGTCTACTTCACGTGCAAAGAAGACTTGATTGTTCTAATAGCCGCTAGCCGCCTTTCCTTTTTAAGCTTGGGAAATTAATAACGGCTAATTAAGGAAACTCCAAAAGCATGCAAAGCCCTAAGAGATTTTTCCTTATAAATATTCAGCCGTAGCCACAAAAAGAATAGGAGGCAAGAAAGAAGAAGATAGAAGAGCTTTACCTAAGGCATGAGCAAGCAACTACAGTGCTTTCCCACCGTCTACCTACTAATCTTTCTTAGTGTCATCCATAGCCAGACGATAGTAGAGCGGTGATCAGGCCTCGAGAATGGGTGATCACCAAGGCAAGCGTGGTGCTGATCAGGATTGTCGCGACAGAGCCCCAAATTTTGGGAGTCATTATTCCTTTATTTTTAATTCTTATTTTATTTGGGGTTGTATTAAACGGTTAAATCTTGGATGATCTTTGATAACACCATGAATGATTTACTTGGTGTTAAACTTTGTTTTGCCTAAACAATATTTTTATGTTTATGAATGATGAATTATGTTTGCTTATGACTTTTTTGCTCATAGTTTAAATATTTTGCCTTAACACTATAAGAGCATCGAGGATTACCTGGGGTTTTAGTAAAACATGTTTTGGCATTGTGAGTGTATCGAGAGATAGCCTTTTGTCTAGATAGTGATTCTTAGATTCGAGAGAATTAAGATAGATCGACGTGAGCAAAGGAATGAATCCGGGATGGTGAAGTTCTAACTTGTCTACCTTAGAGATAAGGAGTGAGTTTCAAGCGACTAAAAGTGATAATTGCTAGAGTAGGTTAAGACAATGTCTATAGTTAATGCCGAGAGGTATTACCATAGCAACCGTCCAAGAATACATAGTAATCCTGTTGGGCAGCTTAGTGAGGCATAATAATTCATTCATAACTTAGAATAATTGTTGTCAAGACAATAGTTTAGCATCAGTTCTCTGTGACACGTCTAAATATGAGAGGTTGTTTGCATTATATTTAAACTAATACTTGTTTTGTTTTATCTGTTTGTATATTTCGTTTGTCTCGACTACATTATTCTGAAATCATTGAATCATTCTTTCTTAGTTTATTCGTATTAGTTCTTAGTTCAAATACTTAGTAGGATTTAGTTTGTGACATTAGTTCTAGTTGTGGTGAAAATATATTTCTAATTCAATCCCTGTAGAGATGATACTCACTCACTACTATATTACTTGCATCGATTGTGTATACTTGTACATATTTGCTTGCCTTAGCATATACATTTACAAGTGATCAGTTATTAGCTTCTAGAGGAATGTTCAGTTCTCTCACTAACTTACTACTAATGTATGAATATATATACCCCGGATCAATCAATACCATAACACGTTTATCAAACAGTGAAAAGGTACCTGCTATTATCTCTGGATCATCCCGGTCTTCATTGGTTTTGAGGTTATACACCTGAGCAGTGGAGTGAACTTCCTGATGAGTAGAGGTTTCAGGTTAAATTCAACCCCTTCCTCTACCTCATCCTCTTTGGGACATTAAAGCAGATCTCTCTGGTGGAACATACCCTTAGACCGTCAAAGGACAGTCTCTCATGAAACGTCATGTTTCCCCACATCGGAATCAAGCTCCTGTTTTAACTCTACATATTATACTATGGTTTATTCCACAGATCTGACACTGCCCAACTTGACTCTGTTGTGCTCTCCCATCACCAGTCCCCATAGATATCGAAAACCAGAATCTCTACCTCTCTTAGGTAGTGCAGAGCTTGATGAAGCTCCAGTTCTTTTGGATGGTTGAGCTCTCTGCTCCCCAAACCGTTCACTCTGAGCTCTATCTAGAGCTTTAGTACGATTTACTACTTCTTGGAATGAGGACAGATTCAATACAATCAACATTTCTTTTAGCCTTGGACGCAAGCCCTCAACAAACCACTCGCAAGCATTTTACTCTGTAGGTACCTACTCTGCTACAAAACGACTTAACTTATTAAATTCACACTCATACTCATATACAGTGAGGTTCATTTGTTTCAAATTTAAGAATTCCTGCTTCATTTGTTTGATGAACTGGTCTCCTATATACTTATGCCGAAACTCTTCTAGCAATAGAGACCATGTCACTTGATCACTAGTCATCCTTAAAGTGACATTTGTCCACCAAATTCTCGCTTGCCCACGAAGTAAGGAGACCACTTCGTCCAGCTTCTCCACATCAGAACAGTGGAGTCCTTCTAACATAATTTTTACATCATTAAGCCAAAGGTCCGCAGCAACAGGACCTTCTTCGGCTTCACCTTTAAACTCTGGAGCTCTTAAACCCTTCAACTCCTTTGCAACATTCATTCTCGGAGTTGAAGTAGCAGAAGGTTGGAAACGCGTCAATACCACATATAATGTTCTAAAGAACACATCTTGATCAGCTACAGGCACTCCAGAAGGTGTCTGTTCTTCAGCTTGCCTGGCCAGGGCAGGTGAATTACTACTCTCAACGGGCCGATCATCTCCCGCTTCACTTTGAGAACTATCATGTCCGGACATCTATTAAGAATAAACACATATTCTATTAGCAAAACAACATACTCATTACCATACCAGATCAGAAGTTTTTACATTTATGTTGGCATGTACACATATAAAGACACTCTAGACTCTGATTTATGCCTAGAATCGGTTAAACCGTAGCTCTGATACCATTAAATGTAACACCCCAACCCGTACCCGATCCGGATATGAGTCTGAGATGTCACATTGACTTTTTAAAACAATATTTTTACAAAGTAACTAAATATTTGAACTTATATTAGGAAAATACGATAATATACCAGTGAATTATGTTTCATTATAGAAATTTAAGGCAAAAACATATTTATGAACAGTACTATATGGTATGAACAGTGCTACAGTGTACCAATGCATTGCTACAGTGTACCGATGCACAAAAATATCAAATATAAATTGTGTATCGATGCACTGCTATAGTACTTTCGTAAAACGTACATAAAACTCGTAAAAATTTAACCGTTCATTACTATACATTTACAATTTACATAATATGCTTAAAAAATTACAAAGTCGATCAGAGAATACGTACTAAATGACTCTATTTACATGCCAACACATATATCACATAAACAGACATACTGTGTAAGGTTCTTCTGATATGATCTTCAAATGATGATACGCTGCTTTGTTGCTCTTAAGATCGATCTTCTTGTTTTTCTGTACCTACGTATAAATCCCTTACACGCTAAGTCATAGACTTAGAGAGGCATAAACTTATAATGATAATGCATTTCTTATGAATATGAACATACAACATAGTAATCAGAATTCCATATCATTTCCTATGATTCAATATATATATATATATATATATACAATAATAATACTATAACATATAAGGCAATACACATTTTTCATATGATTTATAGGCCCATGTATATACTGAGAACATATGGTATTCGAGTACATAGAGGTTGTGCACATCTGCTGTCACCACAGCTCGTATAAGTCCCACTGAGTGGCATATGAAATTTGTCCCGAATGACCTATGAATATGTCCCAAAAGACCTATGAGTTGTCTCGAAGGACCTATGAAACCCTCGACTCTTGGCATGCCAACTATACCTAGAGTTTTCATATTACATAACATGGGCATTAAGATTATAATTCATATAAACATGTACTTATATCATTTTCATTGTAATCACATATATCTTTTCTTCTATCACATTTCACATGTGCATATAACCATCCATCTCATTTTCTGTAATACAAATATTTGAATACATTCATATGGTTCATATAACATGTAGTGAATCATATGTATACATATATGATTTATACATATGTAAATAAAGACTATAATGTATGCATGTTCATAACTATTATACAAAGGAATTAACCTAGGAAATAGACTCATCACAAGTCTTATTTCCGTTAGATTATCCCTATATTATGCACTCACCTTGGCCTTTCTTGTGTTGATTCAATCCTAACTCTTCGATTGTTCCGTAACTCGTTTAGGCTCGATATCTACATAACATAAATTTCGAGATGATTTTCAGAATCCTAAACCTTATAACTTGGTATTAATAATTTAGACTAATTTAATGAACCAAAAATTCACTTTTCCTTTAAGAGTGTATCGATGCACTATGGGTGCATCGCTACCCAAAATAGCTTCAAAATTTCCATGCATCGATGCACCCCTTAATGCATCGATTCACCTTCAAGATTGTCATAGGGCGTCGGTACCCATTCATAGTGTATCGATGCACCTGTCCAAGATAGGCTATTTTCACCCGAAATTCATCAATACTTCACCCAAATTTTCATGTATAAAATCCTTATTATGCTACTAAACTCATCTATAATAACTTTAACTAATTCCTATCATTCCAACACTTTATAATCTCCCATATTTCATCCAAATTCTTAAGGCTAAGAATTATACCAAATTTTCCATGTTATCCAAACTTAATTCTAACACTTATAGCTTCTTATTCTCATAGAGGACAAGTAAAATTCAACCTCCAAATTCATTTAAACCCTCTTATTCAAAATTTCACTTATCAACTTCATATTTTTAATCCTTCATAACTTACAAATCTTTAAGTTTATATGATCTTTTTCATCTCCATCATCTTTCCTAAAGCTTCATGAATCAAAACCATGCTTTAATTTTAAGAATTAACCAAAAGAAATCAAACTCACCTTAGACTTGGGTTTTTCATGTTTAGGAGAAGAAGGAGATGAAGAAAAAAGAAATGAGAGAAATCTGGAAACTTTTATTTCCTACACATGCCCCACGTGGATTATAAATATCCATAAATAATATTTAATCATTTTCCTTGTTTAATGACCCATTTTCCCTTTGACTCTTCCTTCATTTATTAATTTATCCTTTACCTACATCTTTCAATTAATTCCTTCACTTTTCAATTTATTTAATCTGGTCATTGAATTTTAAAATCTTACACTTTAATTACTAACCCGATATTGAGGATGTTACAAGAAACACCGCTTTATCTCGCAGGATTGGTTCTCTATTGTATGCCTTCAACCTTTGACCATTCATCTTAAAAGTAGTCCCATCATCTGAATTCTAGATTTTGATTGCGCCGTGGCTATGTACTTGATGTACTATGAATGATCCTGACCATCTGGACTTCAGCTTACCTTGAAACAACTTGAATATTGAATTATAGAGCAATAAAAATATGCAAAGGTATAGAGATGGAAAATGTTATCGAGGTAGAGAATTTATGAATTGAAGTGAGCCTAAAAGTTTGGTCGAGGCAATAAAAACTGCAAAGGTAAACAAATAAAAGTGGTCAAGACAACAAAAATAAATGTTCGAGTGTAATATATTCAGATAAAACCTCACACAATCAGACTTCTAACGGAGCACTTGAGTTGGACTTGCTACGGTGACAAATTATTCTACGTTTATAATGATAAATAATGCTATGCATGTGTTGCCCAACAGGATTTACTAGAGTGTTTTAGGTCTTTTGCTACGGCAATACTACTCGGTGTGAACTACAAACCTTGGTTTGTCAAACTGTTGTTACAACAATACCCCTCAGTGTAAACTGTTATCTTACTTAAGTATTTACCATTTTTAGTCGAATAAAACTCTGTTCTTATCTCTAAGGAAGATTAGAACCTCACCATCCTGGATTAGTTCCCTTGTTCATGTATATCTACCCTAACTCTCTCGATATTAGGCATCTACTCCTAGAAAAAAGGCAATCTCTCGAAAGCTCTTACAAAGACTAGGATTATTTTGTCGTGGCGTTAGTCAATCTCTCAAAAGCTCTAACAGTGTCAAGGAAAAATATTAAAACAATGAACAAAACAACACTTATATAGAAAAACTCGCATCATTCATTAACAATTGAATAAAGTATCATTCAAGCGTCATCCAATACTAAATAAAACAATTATAGTGTGGTAAATATCATCCAAAAATTAATATTTAAGTACAACCCTTAAAACGATATGGAAATAAAAAATAATGGAAGAAATATTCCCAAAATCAGAGCTCTGCAATGACATTCTGACCACCACCATGCCTGCTCCGGTGACCAGCCTCTCTCGAGGGCCTGACCGCTACTCCAATGAAGCTCGACTATGGAGAGCACCAAGGATGGTTGGGTGGGGGACGGTGTGAAAGTGAAGTGTTGCACCCTCCTACTCCAACCCTCGAGTTTGTTCTCCTCTATTCTCTTCGATTTTTTATGAAGAGTTATAATGGGGTATTTATAGTTGAAATTTATAGGGTTTAGCGCCCTTCAAAATTCCCTAAATATCCTTGACGTCATACCCATTTTATGAATGGTATAGCAACTGGAAGTGGTTTCAATTAACTTAACGAGGGCATGATTGTACGTGAGGTTGAAGCTGGACAAATGACGTCAGCAATTTCGATGAGATGCGTCAAACTTGCAAGATATATCTCGCTTAGACAAGAAAATCTATTCGTCGCTATCGTCTTCTTATGTTCCACTAGCCCTAGCAAATTGATTTGTCTCAACAAATAAATTATTCTTTAATTATTTCTTGCATCAATACAACCAACAAACAACCTTCTTCCTCATTTGCATCAGTTAAGCCAAATAAAGTTTGCCTCAACAAAACTTATCCACCACATGCAAATATGTCATAAATGCAATAAAATGCAACTAAAATGCTATGAAAAATGACTTTTAGACAAATCATAACCTAAGTAAAAAGACGCATAACACATTCTTTTATGGAGTTATCATACTATCTCCCCTAAACTTGAAGGAGGCACTATCCTCAAAGTATGAAATCTAAACTAAAAATGAGATGAAATGCCATAAAACTACCTCACTTAAACTTGCTACCTAGACTAAGTCCTACTACGTGGTATTGGTGTTTGCTTTGGTGCCATGTCTTGGCACATTTATTTCTTCTTAACGTGGTTATTTTCTTTAAGGAACACTTGTTAATAGGTTTTGAAGCTCGTGGTGGTGCAGATAAAGGAGAGACATCATCATCATTTATCTTATCATTTGTGCCAGTAGCAAATGGGTCTTCCTCCTGAGTGGGTTCAACATCCATGGGGACTTTACCCTTGTTAACCTGTTTGTGAGTCGATTATGCTAAAAAACTAATATTGAAATTAAAAATAAAGAAATAAAGCTACAACAAAAAACAAAACGAAAATTGCTATAGCATAAATAAGAGAGGGTTGAAGTGATGCAAAGTTTTGAACATCCTAAATTGATATGAGAGTTTTATCGCGTTAGATTGGAGCACCCAAATATACCAAAATACCCCATACATCTAATAGTTTCACCTTTAGTATATTTTGCTTGGGTATTTTGTGTCTTCCATATATGTTCGCCTTCCATTGGCATTTATCACAAGATTTATAGAAATATTGGGTATCCTTGAAGAGTGTATGCCAATAGAACTCAAATCTCCTCCAAAGTGTCATCTACATGAAGTTGAATGATAGTGGTGTATGATCTCTTTTTACTCATATTGGGGGCCATACCTTCTAATTATTTGGTTATCACATTGTTTGAAGAGATAGTGCTCATCCCAATGGTAGTAGCGAACATCATGCATGAACTTCTTCTTTCCCTAGCTATTCAAATCAGTAGGAAAAATACCACTAACAAGAAAATTAACAATGTCAACATACCGTAAAATTGTTGTGGCAAATAATAGTTTCTCATTAGGAAATTCCTTCTTAATTTCTAGTTCACTCCTTAGTTCTTTCATAATTTCTAGCCTAGAAAGATGGCCAACTACTTGGTTTTCAATGCCTTTCAATTCAATAATGGTCCAATCTAAAGCTTTTTTATGTTAAGCTAAGACATGAATAAACTACTCTTTTGCCCAGGCTTGAGATTACCAGAAATAATCATAGGCAAAGTTTCATTGGATCTCAAATAAGCATACTTAAGGTTTGAAGGTAAATGATTTAACTATAAAGTGGGTGGGTGTACAAGTGAGGGTTTTAGATGAGTAAATTCAGAGAAATCCAAGGGATTGAATTTCATACATAGTCTAGCTAATAGTAAGATAGACTATTGCACATTCCTTGAATTTTCTTTGAGCTCTTCATCATCTTCTTCATCAAGCTTCAAGAAATCATCAATGTGCAAAACATTTATGGAACATATTTCTGTAGCAAATTTATGTAGCTTCCTCTTCCATAATAGTTTCCTCATATTGAAGGGATTGACACTACTTAGAACCATCCACATATTTGAGGGTGTTGAAGACATTAATTATTACCCTTTGATCAGAAACTATCATAGTAAATTCACATTTTTCATAATCAATCAAAATTCGTCCCGTGGTTAGAAACGATCGCCATAAAATAATGGGCACATTATCATCGACTTTAGAATTGAGAATGAGAAAATCGACTAGGAAGACAAACTTATTCATCTTCACTACAACATCTTCGATCCTCTCTTTGGGACGAACATGGGATCAATCTGTTAATTATAAGGTAACTTTGGTGGGTTTCTCATCTCCCATACCAAGCTTCATAAACATCGATTTAGGTATGAGGTTCACACTAGCACTGATATCACTCTCCTACATAGTTTTCACATATAAAGTATGGGATAATAAACCCGCTAGGGTCCTTCCTTTTAGGTGGCAAACTATTCAACATAACCAAACACTCAGTTGTTATGGAAATAGTTTTAGGCTCTCCAACATTTATTTTCTTGGTGACTATATTTTTTAATAACTTCACATCTATAAGCATTTGATCAATGGCCTCCAAAAATTGGACATTGATGTACAAGTATTTTAGAACATCCACGAACTTCTTGATATGAAGGTCTTGAGTTTTCTTCTTTAATCTCTTAAGGAATGGTGGTAGGGGTCTGATTTTTTCTCTTGCTTGACAGGGTTTATCTTTTGCTATAGCAATATTCAACCTGTCTTTATTGGGTTCACTCGTCGAACACTCATCCTTTTATCCATTAAATGTGAGTGCTCTTGTGGCTCAGGATCTTTGTTCACAATGTCATTGATAGGTTCTTTGAGTTTCTTCTCCTCTACTTATCTTCTTGGTTTAGTTGGGTGTCACTCCTTAGAGTAGGTGCACTACATTGCTCCTTGCTTGGAGCTTTAGTGACTCCAATTTCACTAGGTAAAATTCCTTGGGATTGAACATGTAAATCTTGGGCAATTTGTCCCACTTGAGTCTTCAAAACCCTTAAGAAAGAACTATGGCTTTGTAATAGTGCTCATTATCTCTTAATAATTATGACATGGTCTTGAAATTGAGCCTTAATAGTTGTCATGAAGTATTAGAAAGTAGTTTCCAAAGAGTTTGTGTTCGATGAAGATGTTGAACCCTTGTTGCTATTTTGCCATGGCAAATTTTGTTGAAAACTTAGGGGTTCAGTCATGTTGTTTTTTTATTCGAGCTATTGGCATCATTGACTCTTTTATTCCTCCAAGAAAAATTAGGATGCTAACACCATCCAGGGTTGTAAGTGTTTGAATAGGGGTTGTTACCTCTATTAAAGTTCCCCAGGTAGTTGGTAACTCACGGTTTTTGGGACACTCGCTCACATGGTGATTTCCATTGCAAAGAACACAAGAAGAATTTATAACCTTGACTTCCTTCACCTTACTAGGACTTTGAGTATTCTTCAACATGTTGGTAATAGTCGATAATTTTTCTAAATCTGAATCTTTAGTATCTAAATCAAATATCCCTTTAGTTTTCCTCCTTGTTTTTAGCCTCGAAGAAAAAAATCGATAGTCATTGTTTGCTATCCTATCAAGGCTATCAAATGATCTTTAGGTCACTTATCTAGCAAAGTTCCATTTGTTGAAGCATCTAGCTTCATTCTCGTTGGAGCATTTACACCATTTTAGAACATCATAACTTGCGCCCAATCATGAAATCCATGGTTTGTACACTTGCGTAGGATTCATTTGTATCTATCCGAACACTCGTACATAAACTCGTCATCAGTTTGAAAAAAGGAAGCAATATCATTTCTCAGTTGAGTGTTCATTTTGTGTGGATTATATCGTAGTAAAAAGCTTTTCATAGGTTTGTCCATGATTCCATCAAGCTGGATGGTACTCCTCTAAGCAATTCCCTTGCTCGATCTCGTAAAGAATAAGGAGATAACTTTAATTTTAGTACATCCTAATACACACATTGCTGTCAAAATGAATCACATACCTCTAAAAGGGCTCAAATATGTTATCTTATATCTTTATGAGGTGCACCACCAAACTGTCTAATAGAGTTCAACATTTTGAACATCGTCGGTTTGAGCTTGCAGTGGGCTGCTTAAATTGCTGGAGTTTCAATCCTGGGGTTGAGATCATCCAAGATGGGTGCTAATTAATCTCTAATAGGTCTTTGTCGAGCCACAACTCCATCATTGCAAATTATTGCAGCATTTAGATCTACAAGATCCTCGACTTGGTTTTAAACTTCATACATGGCTCTTTGAACTCTTTGAACACATCTTTTTTTATGAGAGAGTCTCTCAATTTTAAGTACTAATGGCTTTTCAGGTCTTCTTTAGGCCATGCAACAACACAACATCTGAAAAATGTATAAAAAATAACAAGTAAATATATACAAAAAGAAGAAATAAAGTAGTGCAATAACTACACTTAAAATCACTAATTACCAATCCCCATAAACGACGCCAAAAACCTTTTATGGGTGTGAGTGTATTATATTATGAAACATAAATTGTGCAAGTATATACGTCGAACAAGTAATAAAGTGATGAGTGAGTATTGCATCCACAAGGATTGGAGGGAAATTAAGCAAATAATATGCACTCGAACTATAAATAAATAGTTTATATAATGGTATGAACAAATTGATGTTAATGTTGTTGCAAAATATTGAAGAGTGTGAAATATTGTAACAAAAAAATAAAGTAATGTAATGTTGTAGCAAAATTTGTGTTGAGAAACGAGTGTACAAGATAAGACAAAGATACAACCTCACATATGTGAAACTCTCAATAAGGATAAAAGGTTGTGTCTATCTTGGAATCCTATGTCTTTCCTAAATGAATGTTTAACAATTTTCAATTAATACGATGCTCAACAAAGTTTCTAAGTTGTTTTTAGGCTATCTCTATTAATAAACTAACAGTGAAAAATGCTAAAACAATACCTCTCAGCGTGAACCCTAGCATGATATTATTTATGAAGTCCTATTATTTTTTCTCGTTAAAACCCTATCTTTATCTCTAAGGAGAGTTAGGGTTTTGTTTCACAACTCAACCTCATTGTCCATTTAGTTCTAAGCTTAACTCTCTCGATATTAAGCATCAAAAATAGATAAAGGCTATCTCTCAAAAGCTCTTACAAATCTAAACTATAAAAGAGTGAAGAAGGCATGTATATAAACTAAAAATGCTTCAAATTCATTAAAAAATATCATCATCCAAAATAAACCTAAGCCAAGCTAAGTTAGCTCATGGCTGTGTAAATATCATTCATAATCATTCGTTTAATACAACCCATATAAAAAAAGATGAAAAAATAAATAGCAACTAAAGGATGAAGAAAACTCACAAGTCGTGAGGTGTCATGGACTGTCATGAATCACCTTGATAGTTGTTCATTCTCCCAAATGTCAACAATTTTTATCCCCTTGGAGATCCAAAAATGAAGGTCACCACGATGAAGAAGATAAGAATGAAGAGTTGTCGCCTCTCACTTTTTTTCTTTTTTATCTCACACATTTCGTTATACCTTTAATGTGGGTGTCTTTAGCTTTATATAGTAGGGGTTCCTAGGGTTTTGTGTACCGTAGGGAAAAGTTTCCCTTCACATGAGTAGGACATAACTGGATAGGGGTCATGTGTAAATTTATAAAAATATCTTCATTTTGTCCTTTTATATGCCCATAAATGTTGTCTATAATGTTGTAACATATTTCCAATTCTCCTAATTTGTTCCAAACCTGAACAAATCACCATCAAACTCTACCTTTCTCTCATCAAAGCATCATTTATAAGACCATTAAAGACCAAAGAGCAAACCAAACCACATGCATGATTAATGCAACTAAATGATCTTGAAACCAAACAATAACACAAGTAAAAAGGCACGAAATATACCCTTTTTACTAAGTTAACACTAAACTCACTTTTTTTCAAAACTTAACGATATTTTTTTAATGGGTACTTAAAATGAAACAAAAACTAAATGTTTGGCATGGTTTTGAAAAAATTGAAAGTTGAAGTACTAAAACGGTTCAAAACTGATAGTTTAGGAACTAAATATGTAATTTACCCTAGATTTTAACTCTTTTTTTGAACTCAGATATTTCATCATCATTATATCAAATGTCAACTTTTAATAAATAGATTCCATAAGAGATATCAGTGGTTAAGAGCATTGTTAATGCTCTCTTTAGAGGTATTGCATTTGAACAACTATATCGGTAAGGTGTGTGTTATCAATGGCTAAAAAAGATTATGAATAGATATTATCTTATAATCACCATACTATTTCAAAAAAAAAAACTTTTGATAAATATAATTATATATTTATTTAGTATGTATAATATAATGTTGGCTCATTATTATCTTGTTAACCATTATATTTATATTTTAAGGAAAAAAACTTCTTATCGTTATGATATTATAAATTGAAAGAGACACTTTTATAATTTTAAATAAGGTAAAATTATAAAGGTGTTCCATTTTTTTTCAATTTGTCTTATTTTGGTAATTGATTTTAAGAAAATAACATTTTGGTCACTTGCATTATTAGTTTATTACATTTCATTCACTTAATCATTTACTCTCGTTAGTTCGATGACGTGCCATGTTAATAAAAAAAGTTAACTCCTAATATAATCTCTAATTTTTCAAATCTTTATTTTTTTACATTCTTCAAATTAACAAAAAAAATCCCAAAATCCCCTAAATTTTCTCTAATCTAATCCTAATCATCATCTATGATGTTGTTGTCGTAGTCATTCACAGCCCCATCCCTTTTCAAAACCCTAACCCCTTCTCACTCTCATCATCATTAATCTAAACCCCAAGCTCTAACATCTCATTAGTTCAGTCTACTTGCCCATATCGTTCGTGGTAGTAGAGAACATCAAACAAGGCCACAAGTGTAACTCCCTAACTCTCCATCCACTATTTTTAGGAGACCCATAGCTATTTTTGAAGCTCTATAGATGAAAATGTTGATTTTTTACCTTCTATTTTTGATCTTTTCTAGCCAAGAGCTTTATATGAAGATATGGAAGAAAATAGGAGGGGGAAAAAGGTGATTGATGAAGGTATGGTGTTATGAGGTCATAAATAGTGGCCTTTGTCCTCTTCCCTCTCTAATCCCACATTCTGTCTCCAAAACAAGAAAGAAAATTTTGATTTTATTTTTCAAATGAGAGACAAACACTTTTAGTCATTCTTCATCATTTCCTAATTCAAAATTCCTCTTAATAAAGTAAATTGGGCCCGATCTTCACTTAATTATAATTAAATCTTAAATTTTAAGGTAAATATACCTTAAATCTATCGATTCATATTTCAGGTTAACTCCTATATGTTGACTCGAGATTTAGGGTCATTACAACTGACCTGACAACACAAGCGCACACGACAACCCAAACACGAGGGCGTTGATTGGGCGAACCAAGGCGAATGTGTTTTGGGGCTGGAAGGAAGAGTTTCAGTGATCATGAGGTATAGATGTTGGATACGTTACGTACGTAGAAGGTGAGTAAAGGGCAAAGCAAGGATTAGAGGTTGGCGTTCAAGGGCACTTGGGGGGTGCGACAGACACAATGGGTGACCTTATTGCTTTCCCAACCTATTGGTAAAACACAAGGAGTCGAGCAATGACTAAAGGCAATGGGTGACCTTAATTCTTTGAACCGCCTGATTCCGTTCGTTTTTTCCTGCATGATGATCTAGCTCCTGCTGTTGAAAGCTAATCTGTCCCTCTCTTTTTGTGAAAAAAACCCTTCAATGATCATTGAATTTGGTTCACCATATGGAGGCAGTTTCCCCATAATTTACTATCCAAAAAGTCGGGTTAAACCTTAGAAAGACCCGAAACAACCTAGGTGGAAACCACCACATTAAGAGAGGCTATAATTATTAGAATTTTGTGCTTTTAGCGTAAAATTTTACATAATTAATGTAATTTATTTAATAAAATTGTATATGTTTTTATTCATTTCATGTGCATATTATGGGGTTAAACTTGAAAATATATTTAAATTAATTATTAAAAATAAATATTGACTCTTTGATTATAAATTAATTAATTATAAATTATATTAAAAGATTATTTATAACATAAAAGATAACTTATATTATGATAATCTAAATAATTTTATAATATCTAAAATTATCATGAACAAATAATTCATACTACGACTATTATGATATCTAAATATGAAGATGAGATAGTTTATCTTTGTTACCTGAGCATGTTAACTCCAAAATAGAAACATATATGTGTTAGCAAAATAGATTAGATATAAGATGAATTAATCTTAAATCATTTTATAAATTAAATTCACATGTAACATTCAGAATATATTTATCTTACTCGTAAGTAAATGTAGAACTATATTTTTTATGACGTTTCCTTTTATATCTCTGGAACTGATGTTTTTCAAATTAATGAAGTGATCTCAGTGGTAAAAGGGATAATTATTATCCCTAAAAGTCTCGAGTTTGAACACTAACTATTATAGAGTATTTGAACATTTATTGTCAAATTGATGGTTGATAAATTAAGAATATAGCTCATAAATGATATAAATATGTTTATAAATGGAATCACAATCCGATTAAAGTGTAAAAAATATCCTCTGGGTGATATTGTACGTAGTATAAAATGAAACATTTTATTAGTATTTGAATGTTTCTTATTTATCTAATATTTTATTATAAATAAAAGTATATTGATAATATTATATATACATTAATATTTTAAAAATGTTGAGAAATTATACTAATCAACTTATCTCAATGGTTAAAGGAATCGTTGTTGTTCCTAGAGGTCATAAGTTCGAGCACCAATAACTGCAACAGGATGATTAAACGTTTATTATCAAAAAGTTGAGAACATTTAAAATAGATACTATTTTATAATCACCTTAACTTAATAAAAAATATATATTAAAAAATTAAAAACGATACAGTAAAACATATGAAAATAATAATTATATTAATTGGACGCAATTTTGAATTAAAATTTGGTTTTAATCTTACGGTTATAACCCCCACCACACACATATATAAATAATTGTTTTTTTATCAAGTGATTATGAAGTAATATATGTTTAAATTATTCTCAATCATTTAATAATTAATGTTCAATTACCACGTTGTAGTAGTTGGTGTTCAAACTCTAACCTTTAAAAATAACAACTATTTTTTTAATTATTGAGATGAATTAATTTATATATATATATATATATAAAGACTTAGAATTGGACCCCGTTTATTGTGGGTATATTTTAAAGCCATACTATTTATTTAGCAGAAAATACTGCCTTAGATTACGCATAAAATTACATGGTCCTGACGTGGGCCGTACATAAATATAAAATAAACAATATTTTGAATTAACTAATTTAAACTTTAGCTAATAACCTCAAACCCATTTGTTATGTGCCTAAATACTGATAATTGCTTCTAATAATCAATATTTTTTGTCTAATAATAATGGGGAGTTGTAATTTTATTTTCAATTGAGAGCTCGTAAAAATCTAAGTTACTTTTTATATAAAAATTTGATGGGAATAGAGCAGATGAAATGATGTATAAACAAATATTAAAAAGTAAATTCCTGTGAATGGACCCATGGTGGGTCCACAAAACTCTTTTTTCTTCATAAAAAAATATAAATATAAGAGATTCGCGGCATTTTATCAAAAAAAAATTACTCAAACAATCAATAATTACATGATAGGAATATTTTCTCAAAATACTATCGTTCTAATATACTTTTTGATAGAGTGATAATAAAGTGTGTTTTAAGATATGCACCTTGCAGATGTGGACGAAAGATGTGGATTATTAAGCGCGCCTTCCTATGATTCTGTCCAAGCTGGCACCAAGATGGAAAAGCACAGATTGTAATCCATGCCTTAGCGGGGAATTTATAAGTGGCGGAACATACCCCCTTTAATACTGTCAAATCGCTGTCCCCTCCCCCTCCTATAAATATCCTCCCATACAACACTCAAATCACACAAACAAAATTTATTCTCTTCCTTATCAATTCTTATAGCGAGATTTAAGTAAGTTTTGTTATCGTTTCTAGAAGTTATAATTTTTTTTATTTTTTTATAATAGTATAATAGTTTATTATTTAATTATTATTTAATTTACTAATTTTCTTATTATTTTTTGCAGTTATAAAATGGAAGTGGGTTGCTGCGTTTAGATGAGAATCATATCTTAAGTCATTTTGCCAACACAGTAACAATTTTAAGTTTTGTTATTTTAATTATTTTGAATATTTTTTTTAGTATTAGTTTATATTTTAATTATTTTATATTTTGTTATTTTAATTATTCATATTTTGTTTGCAGGCCTACCACCCAATCCCCAAGCCCAATACAAACCAGATTACAACCCAACATCATTTTACCCAGATCCAACACAAATACAAGCCCAGACCCGAAGACACAAGCCCAACACCAGGCCTACCCACCCAGTAGACCGACCCAATGGAAAATAATTGGAGCCTGATCCAGTTCAGGCCCGAACCGGCCCCAAGATTCGACCCGACCCGATTATCATACCCAGGGTTTCTAAAACCCTAACCCTAGGGAGTTGATTATTACCGTCGCCGATTGTTCATGCCTGTACAAACAATGATCGATCGCTTGTTTCAACAAAAAATCAGTCAGAAAATATTATCCTAGAAATCTAGGATATTATTGCCTACCCAAGGCACTCAAGTCCATCAAGAGGCTATCACAAATCAAATAAAAATGGAGAGAAGAACAGAGAAAGAACATTCGGGTAGGATAGAAAAAAAGATCAGAGAGAAAAAGAAGACATTTGAGCAAAAAAATACTAAGAACAAGAGAACAAAACCGATCGAAAAAAAACAGAGAGTGAAAAGAAAAAAACACCAAAGAGAAATGGAAGAAAAAGAGGGAGATTCTTACCTTGTATGAGTGTTGGAGCCCAAAGGTCGCCGGTTTCTTGGGTGTTTTGAAGGTAAAGTTTCAGTTTCCTTTTAGATCTAGGGCTTAGGGTGGTATTTAGGCTAAAGTATATTGGGTTTCAGGTAGTTGGTTTACTCCGGCCGCCGTGCGTTAGCGCCAACGTGGGCCGCCGCCGTCGGCGGCAACGTATCTCTCCCCCGTTGAGAGAGTTGAGAGCACATCTCTCCCTCTCTCTTTCTTCTGCTTGTATGTGAGGAAAAAAATAAGAAATTGATTGAGTTTGGCCTTGTTTTGGGCCTTAAATATCATAAACGAAACGATATCGTTTAATGGGGGACCTTTAGTGTGTTTTCGAGTTATAGTATAATAGCTATGTAGGTCCTTGATCTCTTGTAATCTCACGATTTAGCCATGGAATGAAGTTTACATTATTTCATTTTAAGCCTTTATCTTTTCATTTTTATATTTTAGTCACTATCCTATGTATTATATCATTTTTGCTTATATTTGATTTTGGTTTCAATATTTATAAATGTTATATTTAGCCACTGATTTAATGTTTTGGGCTAGTTTCTTTGATATTTGAATTTGGCCATGATATTTGTAAATATCTTATTTTAGTCACTACTTGACATGTGGTTTAATTATGGTCTAGTCCTTTATGTTTTTGCTTATTTCATTTTAGTCCCTAATGTTATTAATGTATTATTTACATCTCTAATGCTTGTATTATTTAATATTTACGATTTGGGCTCTAGTTTATTTGTAATTATTGTTTTAGTCCTTTTAGTTACTGTTTTTATTATTTATCCCTTTAAGATTCTATTTTTGGTATTTAAGTCCTTAAGTTTTTGTTTTTACTATTTTGGCCCTTTAAATATCTATTTATGCCATTTTAGTCCTTTAAGTTTCAATTTTACTATTTTGGTCCTTTAAGTTGCTGTTTTCTCATTTTAGTGCTTGTAACTTTAAATATTTACTTTTTGATCATTATATTTTGGGTTGTAATATTCGTTTATATTTATTTCAATCTGTATGTATATTTGTATGTTATTTATTCATTTGTATTATATGTAATTAAATATGCTTATATTATTTATTGTAAATATTTTTATTTCGCATGTTTCTAATCATAATTGTTTTAAGATTAGAAGAATGATAAATTTAATTGTGATGGAAATCTATGAAGACTTCTTTCAACTAAAGGAAGATGCCTTTCCGAGGATTTTCCACACAAATGTTGTTATATTCGTTATTTGTATTCGTTCCACATTTATTTATTTTGATTATTTTTCACTTTTATTTTGTTTTAATTTATGGTATTTTATCTTTGCAAAAATTATGAAATAATGTCTTTTTGTGAGGGGAATCTATGGGAAAGTCTCCTAACTACAAAGGAAGTGCATTCCTGAAGATTGTTCACACTTTTTGAATAAAATCAAATGAATAAAAAGATCATAATTTAAATATATTTTTTCGAGTTTGTAATTCCCAATATTTCAACAATATATAATCGTTTGGGAACCAAAATTTGGGCGTTGTGGGGGTGTCCCACACGTAACCGACTCCCGAACTCTTAAAAACGAATCTTTGGTAAAACACATACCATTTTTTTATCATTTAAGGTTTCCAACCTACCTAACTTAATTATTGGTGGCAACTCTAAAATCAATTTTTTTCCAAATTACATTTCATCGCTTTTCCCCGAAAACTAAATTTTTTAAGTCTAATGGATCCTCGCGGAAACGTTATGACAGCTTGGCGACTCTGTTGGGGATTTCGAGAGTCAGGCCTTAAACGATTATACATTGTTTTTATTTTTGGGAATTACAAACTTAAATTATATTTAATTTATGATCATTTTATTTATTTTATTTAGAGTTTTAACATATTTTGCATTATTTTATTTTTAACTAATTGATTTTTTATTTTAGTAATTTTCAGATTTGAACAGATTTTGGAAATTGTGAGAATGTTATTTTTTTCGTCATGTTTTTAAAGGTTTGTAAGTTTCTTCTCACACACAACACGTGCATTTGCATATCATAATCTCACTTACGAGCTTTGTCCCTTTTAAGTTAAGGTGAAAGCTTAGCCTACATGAGATAATTTGTTTCTCTGCATGTGTTTTAGCTAGTAACCTTTGGGGTTCATATACCTTATGTCTACGTGAGATAAATTGTTTCTCCGTTTGGACACAAGGGAATGTATCCTCTCGAATTAAACTTGATACGCACGAGCCTGTAATGGGCCATGATTGAGGGTTTGACAGCCTAAGAAGGCACTAACATGGACAATTCGAGTACCTTTTTTTAGAACCCAATACTACATATAGTGAGTCCTAGTAACCCACCACTATAAAATTCATGTCGAACCTTTGTTCGTCAGTAGGTACCCACATTAAGTGTACACAAAGGAGAAATGACTCTAAACCTCTTTTCTTTACATGCATTATTTTATTTTCTTGATATTTGAATTCTTTTATACTAACACATTTTCTATGTTTGATTTTTTTATTTATTATTGTTTGGCATTGCATGATTATCATAAATAAAAGAAAGGTGTTGATTAACCAAGTAATCATGATAATAGAAGAGCGACCATTAAAATGGAAAAGAGTATTCATAACAAGGAAGAACACAAACTGGCGGTCCGAGCTTGGTAGTTTGCCTGGGATTACGTATCACAAACTGCATTTGTAGATGGATCTCTCTTGTAAAGATGAAAACTCTTTTGGATGAATGGAACTCTTTCTAAAAATGATTACTTTTAGAAATCGATACCTTTTGCATTTGCATTCTGCACTGCATTTATTTAAACGATTTTCACATTTTTGCATCTGCATTTGCATATTCGCATTCTGCATGGTATTCATTGAAGCATTTTTTACATGCATTAATCATGGAATCATGGCTTTATCTCGTGGAGGACTATGAGGAAATGTTTTAACTGTGCAACTTCGTTCACACAATACTGAGAATGGAAGTCAAAATGGAGCAAGATAAAAAAGCCACCATGGATCGTATCTTGCAACACCAAAAAGACCTAGTTGACCAAATAGTAGAAAAATTGACTGTGCTCAACCAAGAAAAAGGCAAAGAGAATATTTCCTCGACCAAAGAAGCTTCTGAATGTGTTAATGCATATGCAAATTCCTCGATACTCATTTCACTCCATAAGATTCCAAGCCACCAATCACACGTCTCCACCACTAAAACTCATGCAACTGTATTAGATTATCGGGGTAACCCTATTGATCATAACATGC